>NC_133620.1:234953692-235301192 GCF_048593235.1 Sminthopsis crassicaudata | reverse complement strand
GTACTATAGTGGTCTCAAACTTAAATAAAAACAAGGGCCAACAGATAGTACATAAGGATATCTGTAAGTACACATTGATTTAGAAAGCCCCATGTTAACATTATGTTTTATTTTATATTAATTATTTTGTTAACTATTTCCCAATTACATTTTAATCTGGGCAGCATACAAGACTAGGCCACATATGCTATAATGGATAAAGTCTTGGACTTAGAATTAGGAAAACCGAGGTATGAATCTTGTCTCATACTCTTACTCATTTTTGACTATACCAGACACTTTACATCTCCTGCCCTTAGTTTCCTTATCTGTTAATTGCTATAGGTTAGATGCAATTATCTCTAAGATTCCTTTCAACTTTAAAGATTTATATCTATCTATCTATCTATCTATCTATCTATCTATCTATCTATCTATCTATCTAAACACATATATATTCCTAAATATCTAATGTTTTTCCACTGTATCAAAGAAAAGAAGAAAATTGGATGAATTTAAAACTTTTTAAATAGTTCTATTTTTCTCTTTTATCTATTACAACACTCAATAGTGCACTAAAGGTTTTCTCCAAATTTCAAAATAAGTACAAACATATTGTACAAACTGCTTCTGGCATACATAGATTTAGAAATATAAAAATAAGAAAATGCTACCTTTCTTTTTTTTAATTTGTAAAATTTTCCCATTCAAGAGAGAAAATATGATTGTTGAAATGAGATTCTAGATATGGAAATAGACTGGTATGAAAGGAAGTAGCTTGAATATATTTTCCCAGCCTTTTCACTAAGGGAATGAATGATCCATGAAAAAAAAATAATTATACATTGACATGGACTAATCCCCTCCAAAACAAAAAATAAAAATAATGATAACTCATATTTCTGTATTTTGTCATTTATTGAGCCATAGCTACCCCCAACTGTGAATAAATTACCCTTGAAAAGAATACATAACACTAGTGGGTTCTAGCTTAGGCTCTTAAGTAATTTGTGAGGTTTAGTGAATTATTTAATTTTAAGGTTCCTCATCAATAAAACAAATAGTTTGGATTAGATGGCATCTGAAATTTCTTCCACCTCTAAATGAGACTTTGCAGTACTTTATGAGGTATAAAGTACTTCCTTTACAAATCTGTGGGGTAGTTACTGAATTTTTCAGATAGGGAAACAGGCCTAGTAAAATCAGATGACTTTTCCAAGGTCACAAATTACTTCTACTTTGATAGAACTGGCCAGGGCTATCTATTCTTTTCTGAAGGCAATTTATTCTCCCCATGAATAAAGATGATTCAATGGCAAATACTTAAATTTCATCAAGCTATCCATAAAAGTAAATTAATAGAAATTTTTATTAAATGTAGGGCTCTTTCATTACTTGAGAGATGGGATTATTGAAATAGAACCAGTGCCTTCAAAAATCTCCTGAGAAAAGCAAGACCTTATTCTTTGATTTCTTGCTTATTCACCCACTAGCGCTTTTTCTATTTAACTGTGGGATATGTTCAAATTTGTTCTATTTGTATGAAAATATTCAATTTAGTTTGCCTGGGCAATCTATTTGACAGTGGAGAAACTGCTTATAGTAATATTATATTTTAATCATAACTACAAAATTCTTCTCTTCCAATTAAAGTAATATAACAATTCATAACAGTTACCTCTTAGAAACATTTTCTATATAGATGCAAGACTAATCTGAAAGTGATATTAGTGCTTATTTTGTATGTGTGTGTGTGTGTGTGTATGTGTGTGTGTGTGTGTGTATCAAATGGATATGAGGTTTTGTGGTTTTTGTTGTGGCTGTTTTTTTTGGGGGGGGGTTGCCTGTCAAAACATTTTGACTTCTCTTAGATATTGATCCTGGATGAATGTTGAATAATGAACAGTTACTTTATAGACAATGGTTTATCAGCTAATGCTTGGAGGATTACAATTTCCCTGTTTTATAAATGATAGCAACACTTTCAACTTTGTATTACTTAATACTCTTGGAGTCTTCACACATATTCTCTAATAAAGGAATACTACCAAGGCATTGATTCAGTTTGGTTTTATTTTCTTTGAGCTATGAATGCTCCCAGACAGATAAATCAGGAGAAAATGTAATTTATCTGGAAAGATCAGGAAAAAAATGTTCTGTATTTCTTAATCCGTCCATTGCATATCAAAATCAGAAAATCATAATTAAACTTAATTCATCAACATTTCTCACAGTGCCTGGCCCATAGTTGATACTTAGTAAATGCTAGTTGATTTGATTTGATAAGTACTCTTTAACTGTCCCTCATGTGCCAGGAATTGAGTTAAGGGGATATAGAGACAAAAATGAAACAGTCTATGTCTTCAGGACCTTATATTTTACTGGGGAATAAAACATTAAAAGAAATTAAACTCCTTTTTCTCTTTTAGAATTTTATATCTTTTATATCTTTATATTTTTTAGAATTTAAATTTTAGAATTCCATCCCATTTGGGGAACATTTAAATGCAACAAATTCATCCACCATTTACTACAGGCTTTTTTTCTTCTATGTTCAAATAATAGTATAAACGGTTATAGGAGATAAAAGGATATAGTTATTATTCTCATGGAGCTTACAGCCTTTCAGGAAAATAATTTTCTTTATTTTTTGCTGCTATAATATCATCTATAATTTCCTATCATCAGTGCAAGCCAATACTACACATCTTCTTATTCCATGAAGACTTCATTGATGATTATATACTTTCTTGTAGATCTTTTCACAGTTCAAGTGTATCATTGCTACTTCTGGGCTGTTCATCTGTTGTTTCTCACTTCTGGTACTTGACTGACTGATTGACATTTCTTATCATATATTCTTAATATACATAAATGTATGATAAGTGGCAGACTAGTGATGAAAAAAACATTCAAGCCAGAGATTAATTTGAGATATCATGTAATTTCCCAAATATAGTCTAGCCAGTACTTCTATTGAATTCTAGGCTGGGATCTTTGTTCATCATCAGTGCATATTTCCAAAGTATATACAGATGAATTAACCCAATGCACTGCCCATTTAATTGCATGATACAATTTTGGCCAGAAGAATTTATCCACTATCATGTGTAAATTATTAGTTTAATTTCTTGCCAGTGTTTATAGAACTCATTGTGGAAAAAAGATCATAGTGTCTTCAAAAGCATGAATGTCAATATGAGTTGCTCTTAATCTGAAACGTGCACAGTATTTTGTATATAAAAGGAACATAATTAGTGTGCAAATTGAATAGCAAGCACAATAAAGGGATGATCTCTAAGCTTTTTACTTCTTTTATATATTTACAATGTTCTAATTAGATTTACTGAGAAGTTAACTTCTTAATGTAATCTGTACAATATCATATATATATATTTTTTGGGGGGGGGGACTTAGGTTTTACAGAAGAAAGTAGTTAAAATACTAAAACGAATAGGACTTTATTCAGAATGCTTTCACTCACACAATGGAAGACTTATGGTTTACTTTGAGATACCCAAAGGCACAAAAAGAAGAAGGGGGGCGGTAAATTTCCTTTGGTTCACATAAATGTTCAATTTGCTGGAGGAGTGGAATAAATATTTGAAGGAAGGATGTAGGGGCTTCAGGTGAAATGATATTCAGAGTGCAGCATGAGGAAAGGGATACAAATAAGTCAATAAGAAGTACTTCCCCTTACCTGGAGCCCACATGAGGGTAGACTCTTTTTTCCTCCTGTATTGTTTATTGTGTGAAGGACAAGTTAGTTAAGCATCTCAGGCCTCCATTCATTATAAATCAATAAGCATTTATTAAGTACTCCCTCCATGTTAAGCAATGTAGACTAATGTAGGCACTGGAAAATACATATGCAATGGATGAAAATGAAACAATTCCTACATGGAAGAACATATAATATAAAAATTAACACAAACTAAACAATTATATCTTTCTATATCTATATATTATAATATTTGAAGGGGAGGGGGCATTAGAAGTTGATAGGACTGGGAAAGGTTTAATGTAAAAGATGGCGCTTGAAAGGAAGAAAAAGATCTCATAAATATATATATATATATATATCATAGATCTATAATGTATAATTTCCATTGTGGGCATAGGAAAAAGGATATCTTGTATTAGAGGATTCTGAGATCACTTCAAACTCTATATCTGTGATTCTATGTTTCCAATTTGGTACAGGCACATCTGGTCATCTCCCACATAGCAAGGCTACTTAGAAATGTAGTAAGTGGCTAAGGATTTTTTCTAATGAGGGGCAGTCTTTCTCAGATGCACCTAATTAGTTTCTTACCACTAACTTCATAGATAGAGAAACACTAATTAATGATGCTGGAAAGTTTGAATATTGAAGATTCAGGTATGAGGGAACTCTAGGGGAAAAAAACAGAAATCAGACAGGTATCAGGCAGAAGTAAAGGGTATATCTACCAGAAAATTTTCCTGTCACAAGCTAGGCAAAGAATTAGAAGCTGTTAGCAACACATACCCCACAAATTGTATTAGAATATGGTAGAATATAGTAAGTATATAAAAGAGAAAAAATAGATAACTAAGTAATTTATTGTACTTGCTTTTCAGTTTGCACATTTATTATAAGCCTTTTATATATGAAATACTGTGCATGTTTCTAGTTAAGAGCTACTCATTTTGATATGTGTTTTCCATGATTTTGAAGACCATATTACATTATTTTCATTTTGCTGATAAAGAAATTAAAGTTCTGGCTAGACTATACTCACACAACTAATAAGTATCAGATGGATCCAAGACTCAAACATTTATCTTTTAATTCCCAGACTTGTCCCATTGCACAACCATGAGTAACCTCATTGTTGATAATCATTTATCTATGGATTCCAAAAAATAGTATTCTCTAAATAATCTTTTAAATAGTTATCCCATCCATATTATGATGTTCAATTCAATTCAATTCAATTAACCATCTGTTAATTACTCCTCATGGAAAAAAAAATCACCCTGGAGAACAGAAGATGGAGTAAATTTCTACCCCCGGGGAACATGCAATCCAGTTCCAACACAAGTTAAGGCAATAGGAATTGTCACCATAAGCATAAATAATGAATTATGGAAGTTCAT
Organism: Sminthopsis crassicaudata; assembly: GCF_048593235.1. Classification (NCBI taxonomy): domain Eukaryota; kingdom Metazoa; phylum Chordata; class Mammalia; order Dasyuromorphia; family Dasyuridae; genus Sminthopsis; species Sminthopsis crassicaudata. The sequence continues at coordinate 235,296,092 of NC_133620.1, read as the reverse complement.
GGAAGAGAGGATGCAAACTTCATCAGAAAGATCAGGAAAAGTTGCAGAAAGGAAGTAGAAATTGGAGTTATACCAAGAAGGATCAGTGGGTTTTCATCGGTGGAAGTGGAAGGAGTCAGATATGGGATTTGATCCATGCTTCCATATGAGCATATGAAAATCCTCTACTTGGCAAAAGCCAATATTTACTGAGAGTCTGTCATTTTGGCTCTTGGAAATTGGTAGGTTATCAACATAATCAAGCCAACAAGGAAAAGAAGTCAGAGTAGTTCCTTGAACCTGACAGTTACTTAAGTTATTTAGTGCTAATAGATGGAATGACTTTTTCTATGGTCATATAAAAATTAGTTGCATTCTCCTTCAAGAAAACACAAATTTATCCTAGGAAAAAAAAGGCAAAGAAAAAATTCATTTCTACAAATTATTATTTCAAATTAGTAAATCATATGTTAGGTGATTATTTCATTGTCAACTTGTGATTGAGTGACAAATATTTTCCTAAATCCTAAAAAATGAAAATATGAAATTGTGTTTGCTTTAAAGAAGAGAAAATCTTTGTGCAGGTTCAATATGTTGGAAAAAATTCATGAAACCAGTAAATTTAGATACTAAGATAAATGTTAAGTGGTCTTCTGGGGGCAAGTGAGAAAAGTAAAATATTATTAGAATGGATCAATAAACACTATGAATTTCCTCATGAAGAAACAACAAAAATATGAATCCATAATATGGTTATTGTACAAACATGACATTCCATATTTTTCCAAATAAAATCTTCATTCCACTTCACTTAATGTTTATTTGAACTGTATAACAGTACCATAGTCACATTATGTTGTTGCATTTCAATACAAAGCACTTTGCCATAATGGAAATAAAATGATGGGACTTTAGAAAAAATGAAGCATTTGTGAAAAGATTAAGATTTGTGCCTTCTTAGAAAAATAATAGAAAGAAGGAATATCAGGTTTATGATCCATAGTCTATTAGAAGAATTGGCATAGAGGAGGAACTTAATGATACTTGTTGATGGATTAAATATTGATGAATGTTAAGTTGAAGCTCTATGAAGAAAGGTATAGTTTCCAGCAAAGGTGTGGAGGGATGATGGTGGAATAAAGCAAGTCATTTTGTACTCTGTCTTTGCCAATTATCATTTAGGGTATTCTGTTCAAGGTTTAAGAAAGGCATTGCTAAGCTGGAGAGTGTTCACAGGAGGATAGTTAGGAGAATGAAGCATTTTGAGCCGAAGTCATAGGAGAATTGATTGAGAAAAGAGTGCATTTTAAACTTAGAAAAGAGAAGATGGGTTAGAGCTTTATATCTTCCTTGAAATATTTGAAAGTTTGCTAAATAAATAAGAGTTTAGACTTGTTCGTTTGAGCTCAGAAAGCAAAATAAAGAACTATGTGTGGGCCATTATAAAGACTCACATATAGGCTTGATATCGGGAGGAACAATTCCTAACAATTTAAGCTGTAAAAAAGAAATAGGCTGCCTCAAGAAATGTTGTATTCTTTTATTTGAAGGCTTTCAAAGAAACTTATATGACTAATTATCAGCCTCTTTGTATGGCTAATTATCAGGTAGGTTATAATGGGAATTTCTTTCATGGGTAATTAGAACTAATTGGCCTCTGAGGTCCATTCCAATTTTCTAGTTCATATACATACACACATATACATTTATTTATTTTTTCTATTTAGTTATTAGAAAGTAATTGTTAACTTCTGCTTGGGGAGTAAAAATAATTAATTTGAGGAAAAATAACCCCCATGAACTTTTGCAAGTTGAGATATCCCAATTATTCCATTACAGAGATGTTTGTTAGAATTCCCTTGTAGACTTTTATGTATTTCACAGAGTCCTAGAGAAGGCAAATAATTTAATATAGTATTTGAATCATGTATGCAGGTACATATAATTGTGCTTGAGACCATTTCCCAATTTTCTTTGGGGTTTCTCCCACAAGTATTTTGATAGTGTTGTAATCTTCTGAATTTGTGTCTTGGTCTTCCTTGTAGCTATTCCCGCAATAACTTTCTATGGTCAGATTCTTATTTTTAACCTTTTTTTCTCATCTTTTTTTTTTCCTTTTCTTTTAAATTTGATCTTTATTCCCTGTTTAGAAGCTGCAGGTCTTAGGTGTTTTAACTAGTGCTTTAACTGATGTTGCTCTGAGGCCTTTGGTGGACCCTCATTTCTAGTAGTCTCTGGGGCACCACCAAAACTCATGGAAGCTAGAACTCATGCTTGACTGGGGCTTTGGCCAAGAAGACAGATGTCTTGTTGCTTGATGATGCTTACCCAATCCAGGACTATACTGCAGTATGTGATTTCCAGAACTGGAATCTTCCACTTCCCTTCTCTCTACCAAGGTACATGGCAGAGTCTTAATGTTGACACTCTCCAGCTCCATCACACTGAGGTTCAGAATTTCCTGCTTGCTGCCAGCTCGCTTTGAAGCTTTCTGTCTTGAATTTTGCCTGCCTCCCTCTTCCTTACCTGAGTAGGACTAACTCCTTCTGTTTATCCAAGTTTTCTGGGCTAACAGATTATTTCATCCTGTCTCCTTGCTGGGTCTACCATTCCAGGATTTGTCTTGTGGCACTCTTTTATGGTTGCCTGCAGGTGAATATGGTACAATTGAAGCAATTAATTTCTTACTTTGTCATCTTGACTTCTGGAAGATATTTTGGAAGTCTTGTCAAGGATAGATAAAAAGTGCTTTAAAGGAGGAAGAAAGGAAGAAAAAAGAGGGAAGAGGGAAGGAAGAAGGAACTGCAAAAGAAAGAAAGAAAGGAAAGAAAGGAGGAAATGGAAGACGGCAAGAAAAAAATAGTGACTAAGAGAGAAGAAGAAAAGAATAAGAGCAAGGAAAAGAATGATCAGGAAGAAAATTTTCTTTCATCTTCTTTTTGCCTTTTTGGATCAAGAATGGGAATAAAATACTTTGCATTCAATCAATCAACAAACATTTATTAAGATCATAGTATATGCCAGACATTGTGCTAAGCCCTGGGATTACAAAGAAAAAAACAAAACAGTCTGTACCCTCAAGGAAATCACATTAATATAGCATTTTCTTCACAATTTTTCTGTGAGGCAGATTATATCTTTAATTTTTCTTATATTACAGAGAACCCAAGAGTTTGAGTGTATAATATCTGAAAGAAGAACAAAACCTAGTTTCTAATGGTGCCATTTCTAGAATTCTATTCACTGTATCTTATTTCCAAAGATAAAAGTACCATAGAATTTTGCTTTTGTGAGTTTAATTTTTAATATTTTTTTAAACCATGGTCTCTTTCAGGGCTCCTTTTATATGGTAAGAGAATCCAAGAGTCATTTGTTAGGAGAAATTAATAATTGTTTGCATAGTTAGTTAATTATTATGCAGCAATTCTGTACAACAACACTTAGAAGACAAGAAGTACAATTAGTATTTTCCCTTTCTTCCAGATGAGGAAAATAGTAATAGCTATAGATTTAGAGCTATTCTAAATCATGCAATCTAACCTTACCATTCTAAATGTAGTCGATGAGTGGTAGTTGACAGATACTCCCCATTTCTTCTTGAGTTGGCCTGAGTAGATAAAGATGGTGTTTGTATATGGCTATTATTCTAGTTTTTCAGAGTGCTAGGAATAATTATCATGTGATTACATGTTTTTATGTTGAGGAGAAGAGGAATTTCCTAGAATTGGTCACTGTAGCTCTTAAGCCCCAACTAGTGTTTTCTACTTACACTAAATAATTATTCACAGTGCATCCATTTTCTAAATGACAATGTGAAATAGAAATAATCATAGCATTTATTCAATAACAGGCAAAAACAGGAAAATGAAAATATAATAGTTATACTCACTTGTCAATTTACATAGTAACTGTAGGGAAGAGTGAGCAGATGCATGCAGATGCATGTTTGTGAAATCTACGTGTCTAGGGTAGTTCATAATTCCAGATATCAGACTTTAATATGGGAATTGTATTCATACCCTTTAGGACCACTTACTCTTATGATTCCATGTTGAAATCCCCTCTTTAACAAATATGAAACAAATAATAGCTACAGAATCAAAATATAACTATAACATTCATATTGTGAATTTCATAATTATCAGAGTTCATGATTTAGAAAAACACTGGAAAAGGCTTAGACTGTAATCATGAATAATTTATTTAAGATGAGAAACAGTAATATCTAAACATGACAAGCATCAAATTGCATTTCTTCATAAAATTAAAGATGATCATAACCTAATATACAAAAAATGACAGGTAACAGTCTGTAAATCATTTTGCTCTCAGCTCTATGTTTATAGTTAGACTCTCAACTAATTAGAGCAAAGGTTAAAATTAATACCACATTAGAAGAAAAGAGAACTATAAGAAAATACTACATTCAATCATAACATCTTTAATGTGACATTTAAATGTTATTATCTCTAAGAAATTAAAGCAAAAAAATAGAGATTTATCAGCATATATTGGAGAAATTTAACATAAAAAAGAATTGTCACAACAAAGAGCCTGGAAATTCTTTCTGTAAATACTTGATCTCTTTGTCTAAAGTAGAGATATGGCAGCCAAAAAATTAATTAGTTTAGGGGACAACCTCAGTCACAAAACATTTGGGAAGTTCATGGAATATTACTGAGAGCATAACTTCATAAATACTGAAAGGCAATGGAGGGGAAAATGAACTTGTAGAGGGAATGATGTGATAGCCTTATAAGCTATATTAATGAGCATTTATGGATGAGAACAAACACAATGAAATGGAGAAAATTTGCTAGCATGCTTCTACTAATCTATTTTGATTTTCAATGTCTGGGATAACAACATATTTGGCCTTATTATTTTATATCAAGTACTTCATGTGCTGGATGAGGATGTGAAAATAGTACTTGAGGAAAGTAAGTCAAAAACAATGCATGCATTTGATCAAATAAACAGAAAACAATGTGTTGAATTTAGGATTTTATCACAAGATTACTATCCAAAAAAACAAAGCTTTTATTGATGTATATTTTCTTGCATATATAAAACCTTTATGATAATTATGTGTATACATATTGCAGTTATTGTTGATGGAAATATGAGGCAGATAAAGAGATAAAAATGAACAGTCCCTGCCCTAAAGCATCTATTATAGATAGTTTTGATCATCTATGAATATTTGGCCTGAGATTGTTATTTATGAATTGAGAGAAATCTTATCCTCTCCATCCCTTTCCCACTGGATCTTCTTCCTTTATACCAGTGTTTTAAGTTCAGAATAACCTATTTTATTTAACACACAGTTATAGGAATTATGTCCAAATAAAGAGACTTTCATTCTCTGTTTTTTCAATGCTTTGTCAGGTCAGGTATCCTTAATTCAAAGCTGTCACATTTCTAATCTATCTTGCCGCTACTTTGAACCACCTATTATTTTCTAGCTCATTTCATTTTAACATCATAAGACTTCAGAATATTGATTTGAGGGAATGTTCAGTGATACTCAACAATCAAAAAATCTCTGTAAGTTTTAAAATGGGGTATACTGTGTATGTCTGTAGCATTATGATTGCTTTCTTCCTTGATTTTACAGTAAATTTTTTTTCACCAAACTCAAACTTTATAAATAATAACTAAATTTTTCTAAGCATCTTCAAGTTTTCAACATAGTTACCTATGTAACCATGTAAATGAAAGGACTACTGCAGAAGTTAACAAGGAATTATATATGCAATATCCTTCCCAGAGATACCCATTTGCTCTGAACTCAGGCCACTTGGCCAAGAGTAAGTTGGAATCCTTTTCATTTGTTGGGCTGGTTTCTGCTTCTTCACTCTCATTTACCTATTAAATTTCTCACCTGGATGGAGAGAGAGAAGAGAAGGAAGAAAAAAAAATCACTTAACACAAAGTCTATGTATCTACAGAGTTGAGGGCAAAAAATGCTCAGTGTTCAATTTGAGTTAGGCATGGGATAGGTGATAATACTAAGCACAGAAGACTCATATAGTGCAGTAGATAAAAATAAGCAGGGGGGGGGGGCAGAACCAAATGGCAGATAATAGATAGATCTTTATCCAAGCTCTTTTTGGCATCTTTCAGATCAACATCAGATCAAATAACTGAACAATTAACAAAATTAAAATTAACAAAAATACAATTAACCAAAGTTGATCAGAAAATTTGATCTCAAATTCAGAACTCAAGAGAAACATAAAAGTTAAAAAAAAGAAAACAATAACTTTCTTTTAAAAGTTGAAAAGTTTATATCTCTACATGTAAGTTTACACATCTCTACAACTCTTGAGATCTGTATCTCTGTTATGGGTATACTTAGAGGTATAATTGGGATTTTATTGTGATGTTATAAAAGGAAACTCAAGATAGAAAAGGGATTATACTGGAAGAAGAAGAGGAAAGTGGAAATATAATGAGGTAAATTACATCTCCTGAAGAAGCAAAAAAGATCTATTCCTATTGAGGAAAAGAATGGGCGGAGGGGAGGAGGATGAGCATTGTATGAATCTAACCCTCATCAGATTTAGCTTAAAGAGAGAATATCAGATATATTTAGCTACACAGAGAAACTTGTCTCATCTTATAGGTAAGTAAGAGGGGAAAGCATAAGGGAAAGGAGGAAGCTAATAGAAGGGAGAACAAAAGTATAATGGGAAAGGAATAAGAAAGTGGGAAGGACTATAAAAAGGCAGGAATGTTTGAGGGATGAAGGAGTCAAGTATAATAGAGGGAAAGAGGGAAAAGGAGGAAGGAAAGGGAAAAGTTTAATTTTTGGGAAAAAAGATGGTGGGAAATGCAGAGTTAGTTAAAAAAAAAAGACAAAAATCAAATTGTTGATATCAAAAAGGAAAAGGGAGAACTTTCTACCAATGAAGAGGAAATTAGAACAATAATATGGAGTTATTTAGCCCAACTAAATCTGATTATTTAAGCAAAATTGACAAATACTTACAAAATATAGATTGCCCAGATTAATAGAAGAGGAAATAAATTACTTAAATAGTCCCATTTTAGAAAAAGAAATTGAACAAGCTATTAATCAACTACCTAAGAAAAAAATCTCCAAGGCCAGACAGATTTACATGTTAATTTTACCTAACATTTAAAGAACAATTAATTCCAATACTATATAAACTATTTGGGAAATAGGGAAAGAAGGAGTCCTACCAAATTGCTTTTAGGATACAGATATGGTGTAGATAATTAAACCAAGTTGAGTCCAAACAGAGTAAGAAACTTATAGACCAATTCCTCAAATGAATATTGGTTCAAAAATCTTAAGTAAAATATTAGCAAAGTGATTACAGTGAGTTTTGCTCAGGATAATAAATCTTGACTAAGTAGTGTTGATACTACAAATGCAGGGCTGGTTCAATATTAAGGAAACGAATAGCATAATTAACTACATCAATAACCAAACTAACAAAAATCATATAATTATCAAAATAGATGCAGAAAAAGCATTTGACAAAACCCAATACTCATTCCTATTAAAAATTCTAGAGAGTAGAGGAATACATGAAGTTTTCCTAAGTTTTCCTAAAAATGATCAACAGTATCTCTAAAACTATCAAACTTTAAAAACATTATATCTAATGGGGATAAACTAGAACCACTTCCAGTAAGAAGTATGATTCAGTATGATCTGGTAAGATCAGAGATGAAACAAGGTCACTCAATATCACCATTGCTATTCAATATTGTATGAGAAAATTTAGCTTTGGCAATAAGAGAAGAAAAAGAAATTAAAGGAATTAGTGTAGGTAATGAGGAAATCAAATGATCACTCTTTGCAGATAATATGATGGTATCCTTAGAGAATCCTAGAGAATCAACTAAAAAGTTGCAGGATACAAGATAAATCTACAGAAATCATCAGCATTTTTGTATATTACCAACAAATGCCTGCAAGATATATAAAAAGAAATTCTATTTAAAATAACTGTTGATAATATAAAATACTTTGGAGTCTATCTGCCAAGGCAAAGTTAGGAAATATATGAACACAATTACAACACACTTTCCACACAAATAAAGTCAGATCTAATCAATTGGAAAACTATCTTGGTTTTCTCCACTGCTTTTTATTTTTTTTATCTACTCACATGTTCTCAGTCTTACAGTGTTCTCTCTCTTTAACCGAGGAATTATTTTCTTTGAATCATCTGGATTTTTAGCAGCTTTCCTGAACTTCATCTTGAATATGTAACATAAAGGGAATAGGGATATAGAGATTTAGCAAAGTGGAAATGGGGGGAGTGAGGAATCTGTTAAGGAATAACTCCTTTACTGGAGATTAAAAGTGGTCCTGTGTTTTCTCAAATTTTTACCTGTGACTTGAATGAAAGTATAAGTGACTTCCTCACATATTTGAGGTCATTATTCTTTTTTTTAATAATAGCTTTTTATTTTCAAAATACATGCAAAGATTTTCAACATTTCCCTTGCAAAATTTTCCAAATTTTGTATTCCAAAATTTTCTCCCTCTTTACCCCCCATTTCCTCCCTAGACAACAAGTAATCTAATGTATGTTAAACATGTGTAATTCTTTTATAAATATTTCCACATAAAAATACAATTTTATAAGATTAAATGTAAAGATCTACACTTATATTAAAAAATCACTTCATAGTATAAGATGTAACATAGTCAGTAGTTTCTCTTGATAACCAAAGATAAAACCACAGATATCACTGAATTCTTAAATACCTTCAGAAAAGGTGGTAATTTTGACAGGTGAAAAATCAATGCTGATTTTTGAATTATCAATGAGAGTAATAATATTAATGAATATTAATGAAGTGTTGGGTTAAAAGTTTTCAGCTCTTCCTGCTGAGAAGGTGACTTGGTCATGGGACTCAGCTGATTCCAGAAATATGGATAAAGGAATCCATTCTAATCACACCACTGTACTTGCTTTTCTCCTTCATAAACTGAGTTATACTAATTCACAATTGGGAAGTGGGCTGCTAAAACATAGACTTATTTCCTAAGAAAAATAATTCACCAAAATTAGATTCTGTTTGTAAGCCTTTCTAATTGGATGAGGTCCCACCCAAGATCACAGAGCATGCACTCAGAGGATTTGGATAATCTCATGTATTAGCAATGTCTTTAGAGATTGCCTGATGGATGATTGGGGCCTGGTCCCCAGATAAAGAAATAGAAGGGAAAATACTTAATCCTAATTTATAATTGATTATTCAAATAATAGAAAAATCAATTGTTTCTCTCACTAGAAGTATATAGAGTACCATGTTCAGTTCTGAGCACTAAAGTTTATGAAAGACAAAGATAAGTTTGAGAATATTCAAGAGTAGGTAATAAGAATGGTGAAGGATCATGAGACCATTTCACATATAGATGATTTGAAAAAAAAAAATGGGGATGTTTAGCCTATAGAGTAAAAGACTAGGGACTGAAAACTGAGGTGATTGCTTTCTTTAGGCATCTGAAAATCCATCATGTAGAGGAAAGGAACAATGAATAGAATTTGCAAAGAGGTGAATGTAGGCTTGATTTAGGAAAACAAAAACAACATTTCCTAACAATTAGATATGTTCTAAAATATAGTGGGTTGCCTTGAGAAGTAGTGCGTCTCCTCTGATTGGAAGGAGGACATCTTCAAGAATACTTCTTTAATACATTATAGATTCTTGTTTAGGTGTAGATTAAATGAGATGGCACCTGAGATCATTTAAAACTAACAAAAAATTGAAAAAATTCAAGGTTTATGAAGTTTCCTCATCTGTAAAAGAAGGGGTGTGTTGACTTATATGGTCCTTAAAGTCCTTTTCAGCTATAAATTTATTGTCTCATTATTGAAATTTCTATAATAACCTCCATTGTTTCCAAACTAACATTCTCCCCCATTCTTATTAATTAGTCTTTTAGGAGAGGACCTGTTGGTGTAAGCATTAGTTGGTCTGCAGCATGTCCATTTGATCCCCTTTTCCTAACTGTTATTTTGCACAAAGTCATATGAGCTTTCATCTTATCCTCCTTATCTATCACCAATTTCATTTTCCTATCCTTAGCAATTAGGGAAGTGCTAAGATACAATGGCTCATACCCTTTTTGGACATATGTCCCTATTAGATTTGTCTTTCTCTCATTATGAAAAATTGTTTTTTTAAAGCTGTTAGTTCAAATTCCCTGGCTGATTCTTATGGTGGTGATCAAACTACCAGCTAATTTTTACTTTGGTGCTCTATAATAAATTCTTTAAAAAAAAAAATCTCTCCTGAGGGTTTTTTTTTTTTTTTATATATCAGGGCAAAAGGTCAGATCATTAAAAACATTATTTTTATAACCATGAAATTATCAAACATATAGATTGGCCTTGGCCTTATCATTTTAAAGGCCTTAAAATCTGCAGTTGGTCTAGTTGTTGAATAATAACTGTGACTGTGATGGACAGATTTTAGATAAAGCCTAAATTTAATTACTATTCAAGTTCATTCACAATATCTATGGTGTCTAACTCTAATGCTTTAAACTGACAAGTTTTATGTGTTTTTATTAATAAAAAACACCAGCAATTTGTTCTTGTTTTTTAAATAGTGTCAAAATGTAGATTAATTTTAAGATGAATGACAGCTTTTATATTTTCTTAATAGTATTATCAGCTTAATCTGAAAGACTATGTATCATAATTTGAGATATCTCAAAGTAAAAAGAAGGGATTTTATTTGTTTTAGGTTTCCTCTAATACCTTTAACATTCCAAGAATTTTCCCTGCTTCTTTTACTAACATTTTTATGTGGAACAAAACTTTCAAACGTAATAAACACTCAAATACTTGTTGGGATTAAAGCTCTAATGTGATGTTTCTAAGTTCTGTGAATAAAGGTGAAGCCAGAACAGTATGAATAAAATTCTCCAAAACATCTATATCTCATGTACTTGAGGGACAGATGTTCTTTGGCAGGATATTTCAGTAAGCATTTACTACTTCCCATGAGTCCTGTTCTCCAGCAACTATCATTAATCAATCAGTGCTTGGAAAGCTTTGAAAAGGAAATGTGCTATATAAATGTAGTATATTGTTTTATGTGTAAATCAGAAAGAATTTACAGCAACCACAACCAAGCCTATTTCCTGCTGAATATTGATAATTCCATAAATAAAGAGAAGTATGCATTTCAATTCCTAAAAACATGTTACACAAGTCAAAATCTGCTTCCTTCAAACAGATAAAATTTCAAGTTGGTATTGACAACAAAATACCTGTAAGTAAATGTCTTGGACAGATGGTACTGAGATGAGACTCCATTTGTCCTTTGGGTATCTTTTTACAACATTGTTCTTCTGGTTGCCAAGTTGATCTGAGAAGTAAGTCAGTGGGAGCCCTGCATTCTGATGAGCTATAAGAAAAGACATCTGATCATCTGAAGCTTGATTTTTATGGAAAATATCATGTACTCACTCTCTCTTTCTCTCTCTCTTACACTCACACACCCACCCACCCACACCCTCCCCCACACACATAGATTTTATCTTGCAAGATTTTTAACAGAGGGGAAAAAAAAAAAAAAAAAAAAGATGGATAGCAAGATTTGGTAAAGGCTGAACGCAGAAGCTTTGTCCATGAAGTTTTATTGCTTCACCTTTATAACTTAATCAGAAATTAACTTCCAATTTTCGACTCTTTCCCATTAAAGCTCATAGAATAACGAAATTAAAAAAAAAAATTGTTAGTGATGAGTAATTCCCAGTCCAGGAAAATAATGATAAAAAAGCTGTAGGCCCTGTCCTGATGTAACTTAGAATATTGTGAAGTATGACTGGTTCATAAATAAATAAACACAATATCGATCTTATCTATTCATATACGTATGTATTTGATACACCCACATAACAAAAGCTGCCAAAGAATATCTGTCCCTCAAGTACATGAGATATAGATGTTTTGGAGAATTTTATTCATACTGTTCTGTCTTCACCTTTATTCACAGAACTTAGAAACATCACATTAGAGCTTTAATCCCAACAAGTATTTGAGTGTTTATTACATTTGAAAGTTTTGTTCCACATAAAAACGTTAGTAAAAGAAACAGGGAAAATAATTCTTGGAATGTTAAAGGTATTAGAGGAAACCTAAAACAAATAAAATCCCTTCTTTTTACTTTGAGATATCTCAAATCATGATACATAGTCTTTCAGATTAAGCTGATAATACTATTGAGAAAATATAAAAGCTGTCATTCATCTTAAAATTAATCTACATTTTGACACTATTTAAAAAACAAGAACAAATTGCTGGTGTTTTTTATTAATAAAAACACATAAAACTTGTCAGTTTAAAGCATTAGAGTTAGACACCATAGATACTGTGAAAGAACTTGAATAGTAATTAAATTTAGGCTTTATCTAAAATTATTAAAATTATTTTATTTTATTTTGTTTTAGGCTGTTTTGTGACAATTGTATGTCATTAGGCTATGTCCCTCTTGGAAGGATAGAATGTACTTTTTAAACTTAGTGTTCAGAATAGAACACATTACTTTAGATAAGGTCTGGTTAGTTTAGAGGACTGGGCAGCTGGGTGGCACCATAGTGCACAGAGTACTGGGCCTGGAGTCTGGCCTACTTCTTTCTGAGTTCAAATCCAGTCTCAGAAACTTACTAGCAATGTGCCACTAGACATAACCTGGGGTCTTTGCTAAAAAAAATAAAATAAAATAAAATAAAATAAAAGAATTTTTTTTTAAAGCAACAAAAAATGGAGTCACCGAGTCCAATATGACTAAAAAGACTAAACAGTTACAAAAATATAAGTTTACAGGACAAAGGGACTCTATCATCTTCATCTTGGAAAGAATCCTAAGATGCAGAATTGAGAAGAAAGAGTATTTTATATATATAGTGACAGCTCGGGAAAGACATGGAGATGGCAAATGGAATATCAGGTAAAGACAATAACAAACAATACCAGTTTGGCTAAATAGACTGGACTAGAACGATTCTGAGAAGATGGCAGAGTACATCAGTAAATTTCAAGCTCTCCAGATTTCCCACAAACAGAACTAATTTGCACCTCATAGTGAATGTTAACTGGTGAAAAATCAAGAAAACTTGGTTCAGGAGGACCCAACCCAGGAAAATCTGGAAGAAGGCCTCAGGTTGGGATTAGCCAGTATAAAGTGCTGTCTAACTCTGCAGAAACATTAAGTAGGGACCCCAGGGCTAGCTGGGTTTGTCTGGAGCCTAGGCAGAAATCATAGAAACTTTCACTTTCTGGATCTGGAAGACTGAGTAAACCCTCTATTGACCAGCAAGGCCTGGCCCATCTGTGCTGCAGAGACACAACCAGCACATCTGGTGAGTATAGAAATTGTTGGCCTGGGCTGCTGGCACTTGCAGGGGAGGGGAGTTCTTGTTTTGGAGTTCTGAAGGGAATGCAAAAATAAAGCAAAAGTAATTAAAAGTGCTTACACTAATATTTCTTATTGAAAATAAAAGAATTAGAAAAGAAGCAAGAAGTCAATCATAGAAACTTACTATGGGAATAGCAAAGACTGGGGTTCATCTTCAGAGGAGGGCACTGAAGTAAAAAATGTTTCTTCTACTCCAAAGAGTAATGTTAAATGTCTTCCTGCCCAGAAAAAAAATATAGAATAACTTAAAATAATTTAAAAATCAAATGAGAGGCATTGAGGAAAATCTGAAAAAAAAATCCAAGAAAAAAAGGAAATTATGGGAAAAAAATTAAGCAAAGGAGATATAGATTCTTAAAAATGAAAATAACTCTTTGGAAATTAGGCAAGGGGAAGCCAGTGAAGCTTTATATATATGTGTGTGTGTGTGTGTGTGTGTGTGTGTGTGTGTGTGTGTGTAAAGATTGAAAAAATGGAACAGAATATAAAACATCTTATTAGAAAAACAACTGATCTGGAGAACAGATCAGGAAGAGAAAACATAAGAATAATTGGTCCACCTGAAATCTGTGACCAAAAAAAAAGAAAAAAAAAGAACTTTGAGTAAAAAACACACACATACACACACAAAAACACAGGAGAGGAAAAAAAAACAACAGAAAAAATAAGTGATTATGGAATGTGTTTATATTCAATCTACATAGTTCTTTTTCTGGATGCAGTCTTCTATTAAAAAATAGTGCTTGTGAATAATGGGTATATTATAAATATTATAAATGTTTGAATTTGTTTATAATCCAGATGAAGATATTTTCTAGCATTTCTAATCTTTCTGTTAGCCATTTCTTTTCTTGAAAATTTTAAATCATTGATTTAAATAAAATAAGACCATGGAAATGTATTTAGCACTGGAAGGGACCTCAGAGACCATCTACTTCATAATCCATCTAAATATTAAGTGACTCATGAAAAGGTTTCATAGGCAATGTCATGGATGGGATTTGAAAACAAGTCTTTTAGAGTTAGTATTCTTTCTTTCTTTCTTTCTTTCTTTCTTTCTTTCTTTCTTTCTTTCTTTCTTTCTTTCTTTCTTTCTTTCTTTCTTTCTTTCTTTCTTTTGAGTTAGTCTTTTAACTGTCACCATGATGCTGTACTTTTTTGAACTCCAAGTTTTCAGAACCAGGTTACTGATTAAGAAAAAAATATGGATGGGATATAAAAATTCAATCTTTAGAGATGGAATTATTTGGATAGTACAAGAAAGACTACATTGTAAACTTTTTTTTCCTTAAAGAATATTTAATCTGGAATTGTGGACTGATCCAACCATTCTGGAGAGTAATATGGAACCATGTCCAAAGAGCTATCAAACTGCATACCCTTTAATCCAGCAGTGTCTTTACTGGGCCTGTTTTCCAAAAAGACCAAAAACAAGGAAAAAGAACCTACATATGCAAAAATGTTTGTAACAGCTCTTTTTATAGTGGCAAAGAACTGGAAATTGAGTGCATGCCCATCAGTTGAAGAATGATTGAATAAGATATGCTATATGCATATTCTGAAACAATATTGTCCTATAAGAAATGATCAATAGGATGACTTAGGAAAGGCCTGGAGAGACTTAAATGAATTGATGCTAAGTGAAAGGAGTAGAACTAAGAGAACTTTGTACATAACAACAAGAAGATTATACTATGATTAATTCTGATGGATGTAACTTTTCAACAGCAAGGTATTCAGCCAGTTCCAATAGTTTTCTGATGGAGAGTCATTTGCACACACAGAGAAGATTGTGGAGACTGAATGTGGAACACAACATAGTATTTTCACCTTTTTTATTGTTTGCCTGCATTTTGTTTTATTTCTCATTTTTTCCTTTTATATCTGATCTTTTTGTGCAATATGATAATTGTGAAAATATGTATAGAAGAATTGCACATGTTTAACATATATTGAATTACTTGTCATCTAGGGGAGGGGAGGGGGGAAGAGAGGTTACAAAAAAGTATGGAGCAGAAGGTTTTGCATGAGTGAATGTTGAAAACTATGTATATCTTTTGAAAAGAAAAAACTTTAAAATTCAAAAATAAAATAGAATTCCACAAGTTTTACCCTCCAAAAAGAGAATATTTTATTCAAGACTGAAAAGTAAATTAACAAAGACAATTGCATACTGTGTTAGTTTTGTCAATAAAGACCATTGACTATAAAGATAATTGGATTATTCTCCATGGTTCTTCGGGAAAAATCTATCTTTGGAGCAGGGATGGGGAGAAAGGATGACAGTGGTGGGAAAATTGAAACAAGAAACTGATGGAAACATACCACTAGTATTCTAATATATTGCTTAATTTGATTCAATATTGGAAATATCACCTGAACAAAACACTTTACACTGACAGATAAATAGCTCTATCTTAATTCTGTGGTAAATAGCTACTTGTAGTTGGTAGAAAGATTTCTCTTCAATTCTGATAGTAATAGACATTCTGATATGCTACCTAGTTATACAACTCTTAGAAAGTATGACTTCCCAACTTCTTAGAGGGACAATTGACATTTAGCTACCTGAGATTGAACAATAAGAGCTTTATGATACTTGTCAATGTCTAGAATTGCACACCCACTGCAATGACCAACAATATGTGACTTATAAGAATAAAAGGATATAATCATTTGGACTCAATGTATGATAAAGATGCAAGATTTAAATTATTTTCCATAAACAATAATTGGGAACCACAAACTTGAATGAACCCCTATGTCCTAATTTTACTAGGAATTAAGTGAGATCCCTAGTAAAATCCTCAGATTGAATTTATGAGACCTACATAAAAGTCATGTCAGAGGCTGAAAAGATGATATATTTGACTAATGATTGAAAGTAAAAGTTATAACAAGGTTTTATAGTATAAAGATCAGTGCTTCTAAAGCAGTAGAAATGCTTTCAAACCCTGCTCTGATTATCACTAGCTGTGGGACTCTGTCAAAGTCACCTGATTTCCCTGAGCTTTAGTTCCAATATATGCAAGATAAAAGGTTTATATATACTATGCCCAAGTATTTTACCCAAGGGACACATTGTTTTCCCCTCAGCTTTATAACTTTATCTTAATATAATTTATTTGGTTTCCTTAACAATCTGATCAATTTTATTTTATGCATTTAAAGGCATATTTTGTAAAAGGGTTCATAAGTTTGTTTTTTGCTGAAGCAATTGAGGTTAAATAACTTGCCCAGGTTCACACAGCTAGCAAGCATTAAGTGTCTGAGATCAGATTTGAACTCAGGTCCTCCTGACTTCAGGGATGGTGCTCTATCTACTGCACCACCCCAAGGGTCCATAAGTTTTACCAGATATCTTAAGGGGTCCATGACACAAAAATACAAAACTCTTGACCTGATGGTCTCTGAAGTCCCTTCAAGCTCTGGATCTATGAAGAATTTCATTTTAAAGTAGTAGGGGACCATGGAAGAACTTAAACCTTCTGATTATTTCACACTTCTGGAGAGCACATTATCAGGGAGAAATGGTAGTGACATGGGGAAATATGGGGGGTTGTTGGGCTTCAACATTCCTTTTGTATAAGACCTGGCTTCTATAAGACTGAGGCATAGGATGAGAAGCTATGAGATGTGAAAGTAACCCTGTTTTCCTTTCTATCCCCTTATTCATGCTTTGGTATACCCAGAAAGACTCAAGAGGCAAGTAGCAATTAAAAACTTATGTTTTATTGTAACACCAAGATAGCAATTTTGTTGATAAGGTAGAATAAGAAATTGTACATTGCCTAAAGATAAAGTAGTTTAAGGATGAAGTTGCAGTTGTACAGAGATATCCTGCTAGTGTAGGATAAAGCTCTTATGTTAATGATATTTCCATTCCTGGTGTTCACCTAAGGAACATAGAACACCAGTCTCTTCTTCCTAATGATGAGGAGTGGAGAGGAACACATTCAGGTGTGGAGAAAAATATTTTTGAACAGGATGAGATATTTTTGAACAGGAAGAACAATTATACTTACCAACTAGAAATAATAAATGGAGATTTATAGGTCTGTTTCCCAAACCACTTGAATTATATGTTCTGGGATTCTTCCTATGTAGCACTAAAATTCTTACTTTTTAAAGATATTTTTGAGACTATTTTTTATCATATGTGTATTCTATTAGTAAATTAAAAGAAAAGAATAAAAATAAATTTTCTTTAGAGTGAACTTTTAAATCAAGGTTTTTGAAGCCAAAGTAAAACCTCAGAAAACACAAGTTATATTCATCTATAATGCATATAACACTTAATATTCTGCTCCAATATTTATAATCCTATTCATTTTATTGGCTAGGCTTTTACAAGCAAACTAAAGGGGGAATTATATAAGATATGAATACTCTTAACATCATAAAGTACTCTGTCTTAGATCCCAACCTATAATAGGCAAAGAACAAGCTTCTGATGCAAAAGTTATTCCTTCTAGCTGTCCAGTTTCCATCATATGAAGTGACATCAAAGAAGAATATACAGAATAGCTTCAAATTCTTTAGTGTTAAATAGCTAAGAAACTTCAGTGAGAGTGGATGGGGGAAGAGAGATGGGAGAAGGAAGAGAGGATAGGTACCAAAGCCACAGAGGACTGGGGAATTGATGGAGCTGAAAACATAGGATATATATTTTCCTAGGTTTTAATGGTCCCACAACACTCCAGACCTATTAGCTCCCCACTTACAACAGCTGCCGTTGATCTTTCTTTTAGATTTGGTCACTTCCATCCTAATCTGCAATGGTCTTGCCAAATCCCAGAGTAAGAGTATTTCCGTACTTCTTCCACACTGTATTTTCTTGGAGAGGGTGTAGTCCTTATAAGATATCAATTATGCTGTAGGGGTATAAGATAGACATCTTGGAGGATATATTTCTGTCCTTCCTCTGACTCATTTCACTTAAATACAATGTTCTATATAAAAAGCCACTAGTAGTGAAATGAAGGCAATAGCTGGTATGTGGTATACATCCTAAGGTTTTCTTGCATCCTGAATCCTCGTGAATTTCTCCACGATCTAATATTCTTTTGCTGCTCTTTCTTTTGGCTGTGAATTCATGTCTTTCTGATTGCATCTTCTTTTAGCCCAAATATTAAAATGGCTAGTTACAGTTCTTATGATAATCCACATGTCCGTAAATAGACAATTGACCACCAATCAATTATCTATCATTGATTCATCAAAATAAAGTAATATTTATATTATGCACATATGTAATATAGATGCACATTTCTTTACATGCATGAATACAGACACACAAGTATATACATATATAAACACTGCATATATATGTGTGTGTGTATATATATATATATGTGTATATATATATATATATATATACACATATATATATATATATATATATATTTTTTTTTTTGCTGATACAATTGGGGTTAAGTAATTTGCCCAGGGTCACACAACTAGGAAGTGTTATGTAAAGTCGGGCTAGCTCCCTAGAGGCCTCAGGAACAGCCTGAATCAGGATAAGTAAAAGTGCTTGGTCTTCAGGGGGAGAAGTGAAAGAGATAGACAAACCTCCATGAGGCAATTCCAAACATATGCTAATAGAGTCGTTGTCAAATAGATAATTAGCCTTAAGTGCTTGGTTGTCTGATTAAAGTGCACCTGTTCAGAGTTTCAGCCCTTTACAATGTTAAGTGTCTGAGACCTATTTGAATTCAGGTCCTCCAGACTTCAGGACTAGTGCTCTATCCACTGTGCCACTGAGCTTCCCCACAGTTGTATATTTTAATAAAATAGAATTATCAGGCATTTTAAAAATGCATATTTGTATATTGAAGAACAAAAATTTAGATTGGTGAAGAGAACATGCAAAGAACAAAAATAGACACACATATAACACAAGAGTCTGGGATACTTGGTACAAAGTAGACAGTTGGTCAGTCAATAAACATTCACTAAATGCCTACTATTTGTCAGACATTGTGCTAGGTGTTAGAGATTTTTTAATTTATTTTAAGCGATGGGCTATTTCAGTATAATAACTGTTAGAGTTTTCCTTCTGCTTGGAGCAAAAGTTAATTTTTCTCTTAGGTAGCAATTAAGGATTCACTCATCTCTTAAAATGTGAAGAAATTAACAAAGATAACTTCCCTTCTGGTGTATATGTCCATTTAAAAGTAAGAGCTGGTTTGCTGATGGTTTATGATGGTAATGTTGGAGAGAAGTGACCTCTTCATTCTGGAATTGATAATAGAGGAGGATAAGATAACTGCTAATAGGCTGACAATACCCTATGCTTATTTCAAAAAACTATAGAGAACAACCATATTTTAATAGTTTAAAATTCCACAGTCAGTGAAATTAAAGCCCTCAAATTGAAATTCTGGAGACCAATAGGCAAAGAAAAGATTGAGGTGGAAAGGGGAAAGATGTCAAGGAGATGAATGTGAATGTATAGGAAAAACAATCAACCAATCTAGATTTAAAAAAAAAAAAGAGAAGTACAGAAGAAGAAAGTAAGAGAGGTTAAAAACAGAAGTATAGGAGAGTCCTATCTAAATAGTTAGGAACAATTAAGCTTAATAAAATAAGATTAGAACGTTCAGCAAAATTTTTACTAAATAAAAAGGTTGTTTTAGCTATAGAGGTGAAATAATGGAATCAAAGAAAGGACTAGAACACTACTTGGGGGAAAAAGAGAAAATGATAACAGATAAAGGAGAGAAGATAAATCTGCTCACCTGTTATTTTGCTTGCCTAATCTCCCTTAAAGAAAATTATCTTTCAGCTGGAAGTGATAAAACAAACAAACAAAAAAAAAATAGTAGATATGCAACTTAAATAGTTAAGTAGCTGCTCTTAATGCACCTGTCACCAGATGCAGGTGAACTATATCCTGAGGGTGCAAAATAAATTAATGATAATAATAACCATTTAGATAATGCCATGATGTACCAGATACTGTGCTAAACACTTTATAATTATCATCTCATTTGGTAGTCACAACAACCCTAGAAGTTGTGTGCTATTATTATGCTTATTTTACAAATGAGAAAACTTAAGCAAACATAAATTAAGTGACTTGTCTGTAGTCATACAAATAGTATCTTAGGCCAGGTTTGAATATATAAATATATATGAATGTAGATATTAATTTAAGCCACTGACAATGATATTTGGAAAATCATGGAGATTGTGAGAGGTACAAGAGAAATAGACAAGGAAGATAAATTGGTTTTCTAGAGAGGAAAGAGAAAGGCTAGATAGTATTTTTAAAAGCCTAGATTTTTACTCTAGTTTAAGCTCCATGTAACTCAGTAATCTAAAAATATCACCCACATAAAAATATTGAAAACTTTGCCTATATTAAGAGAAGAAGAGTTTCTTTGTATTCTTTCATTGTTTTGCTTTTTCTTTGGGTGGGCAAATTTTTCTCCTTTATTTTTCTACTTAAATGTATCATTTCTAAGTTCTATCAAATTGCTCTCACCCTTTACAGAGATTTTTACAAAGTGCTGATTCTTAATATGAATGTTTTTGTAAGCCACAGAACCAAAAAGGTAATCAGATTGGCTCCTTCTAGACAATAAAGATAAGATCTGTCAGTGATTCACTCACTTTGATCTTAAATTAGACCAAAGCTTTCAGTAAAAAAGTTCAAATTGGCACTTTACACAAGGCACACAAATCTAAGTTTATAGTAGGATACAAATCAGTTGCAAACTGTATCTTTCCCTCTGTTTTTCTTTCTCAGACTAGAAGTGGAAATAAAGATAAACAAGCACTTAACAACAAGAACAATAAGTGTCATCTTTCAATGTAAGTTGCTGATGAAAGGGCAATAATTGTCACTGAAGTTCTTGTTCAATTAAGTCAATTTTCTTTTCCATTAAACAGGAATCATTTAGTATTCTGTCATTTTAGTGCTTCTAACTGACACATTTATTACACAACATGCTTTCACCCCCTTGTTATATCTTAAGTTTTCAGGTTTGCCAACAGGTTCATATGTCATGTGCTTTTCTCACTTTTCTTTTCTTTTTTTTTTTTTTTTTGAGTGGTATAATTAAAAATCTTCTGACTTTCAGAAACTCAATTGTCTCTTAAAAGTTAACTCTTAAAGTTCTTTGTGTGAATTCAACAATGTATTTTCCATCATATTTTAGTCTTCAAAAGCCTAGATGACTTCTCATTTTCTTTGTTTTATCCATTTTAACAACAAAAAAGGTAAATGATATGTGTGACAACAAAGAGCCCAAATTCCATCATCAAATTCTGCATTCCTGAAAGTGTATTTCTATATAACCATATTTTTCTATTTATTCAATAAATAAAAGTTATTTCTCTACTTCTCTAAAATATTTAAAATACCTCTCTAACATATATTTACACACAAACTATGTATAATTATATACCATTCACAAAGTAAATAATACTTTATATTTATGCAAGTTTTTTAGTCCAAAGCTGCTCAAATCTCATCTAAAAGCTCTGTCTGTTATATAAATGTATATATATATATATATATATATATATATATATATATATATATATATATATATATATATATAAAAATGTATATATATATATATAAATGTATATATATATATAAATGTATATATATATATATACATATACACACACACACACATATATATACATATGTACACACATTATATACACACATATATACATATATACACATATGTACACATTTACACACAAACACACACACAGACATATATGTATATATAGAGAGACACATGCACACATTTTGAACTTAAATTCTTCTCCTATGCATTTTAGGCATTACAATTGCCACTTATAAAGGTAGCAGTATCATAGATTCTTTAAAAGTTAATATAACTCCTTTTTGTATTAAAATATATTATCTACACTTTTCAGTACCATTTTCAGGTACTGACCAGAGCACTACCTTGAAGGGTTTGTGTACCTTGTGTTGAGATCTGTGTTGAATAATTATATGAAAATATATCTATATTATACATGTGATGATGCATAGTTTAGCATAATAAATTAGAAAACTAAAAAATTCATAACTTTTAATGTTAACATATTGAATTTATCTATAAAAATAGAATTTCAGAATAGATTGGAAACAAGAATCTTTAAATATAATGCTCATCAAACAGATTTCAAAAGATAAGAGTATAGAAACTTGTGGAATAACTGACAATTAAAATGAAAGGTGAAGAAGACAGATAATGATTTCTTAAGGGAATATGAAGAGAACTAGAAGCATGTGGTGATATTGGATGCAAAAGAGAAGAAAAAAACATAAAAATAATGGGGTGATCAGCTGTTTTAAAGCAGATTTGAAACAATGTAGGGTTGAGAAAATTCCACTAGATCTGGTAGCAAAGGGATGGGGGAAAAGTTAAATACAAGGAGCTGCATATTGAATGGTAGTCAGGTATCAGATATTCCAGTCAGCTAAGGGCATAACTTGTATCCTCTCAGTGGCAGCAAGCTTCTTTTAGCATCCTCATTTTTTTTCTTTTTTAAATTTTATATTCCTTTATTCCTCAATTGCAATTCTTATGGACAAGGGAATGAATTAGTCTTAGGAACTCTTAATTAATAAAGTAGTCACCAAGTAGGGAAACATCCTTTCCTCAGGATTAATGGATGTTGCTTACAAACTTCTTAAGAGGACAAAAAAGCAGAAGGCAATCAGAATTTCACTCACCTTGTTAAGCTCAAACACATGATCTTTATTGTGGAAACTTGAGTTACTTTTTCAGGGGAAAGAAGAGAAAAAAAAAACCTTTATTAGACATATGACCAATTGAGATACAATATTGAATGTACTCCAGATACAGAGACAGAGAGAAAGAGATAGAAATAGGAAAAAAATGGATAACAGGAGACAGGACTGGTTATCCTTAATTTGTCTCCTGGTTTCTTCTTCTGATTCTATGGCCAATTATCTTTGACATACCTTCCCCTAGTCTATGACGTACCCTTCCTCTCAACAGGTCAAGAAACCAATCAGGAATTGATATTATCTCAGCAAAATGCAACATATATCTTTGTGGCACAGTGCTGGAACACAAGCACCACAGAAAGGGGACAGAAACTATGTCTATGGTAAGTTCTCTAGTATACTCTCATTATACCAAAATAGATATATAGATATAGATACATACATAAGGCAAATATTAAAATGTGTTTCATGATAATAAGAGAGAAACATAATTGCCAGCAAATCAAGGTGTGTATATATGTGTGTGTAGGAAGTGCTACTTGAACTAAACCTAGAAGGTAGGATGTGAGGTATGGGTAGACAGTGGGAACTTTCTCTACCTTTCTATATATACCAGCAATATATATATATATATATATATATATATATATATTTGCTGAAAAGTGAATATTTGAAAAAAAAATAACTAGAAATCAAATTCAATTGCTTTGTCCAAAATGCATATTTCCTCTTTGGATCTGTATCTATGGACACATACTAGTTAGACATTCTCCACCTACAGGAGAGAATGAGTGGCAGCAATAAGAAATTCTGTACAGACTCAAAATTTATGTTGTATACATGCTTAGAGTTTTGAGCCAATACCCCAGAGGAGTTTATGGGTCTAGCCAAGAAGAAAAAAATATTTCTAAGTGAGGAGTTGCCATGGAATAGAACACTCTATGTCACAAGTTAAGCAAAATGTGCTTCTCATCTGTCCTTGAAATCTATTACTATAGAGACAAAGTCAATGTGTGAAAAGAGGAGTTTTGATTATGAACCCAGGAGAATTTCAACAAAAGCTTAGCTATTGTAAAAGCAAATTTGCTCTCATGGAACTATTAGAAAATAATTCTACTTTCCTATAACTCATGGGAACATAAAAAAAAAAATTAGAAATATGCATTTTGGTGTTATGGGACCAAAATTTTTTTCCAAAGAGGAAGAAAAGAAAGTCTCTTGCTTTAGGAAATAATTATGCTTCAATAGTCAGAAAATAATTAGAAATGAAACTTTCAAACTATCTTTTACAATTGAGAATTTTAAAATCAATTGACAAAAGAACTTTGTAAGCCAAACCATGATTTTCTGAATGATAAAGTATGTTTACTTCTTGCTTTTTAATTGCTCAAATATGCACCTTAGAAACAAGAAAGATCCAAATGAAATTGGTTCCATCTGTGTCCAATGTTTCAAATAAGTCTTCATTTTTAACTCTAGTTCCTTACCTCAAAGAATTTTAATATATTCTTTAACCTGTGACAGATGGGCCATAAATTTATGCACAATAATAACATTTAGCATTTATATGATGCTTTTCATCTTCAAAATGCATTATAGACTCTACATAATTCATCTTCACAATATCCTAATGAAGAAGGCAAATATTGTTATCTCTATTCCACAGAAAGGAGAATGGAGACACAAACTATTCAAGAAGCATAATTAAATTTTTTTTTTTAAGGTGGAGGTGGTGGTGAGAGAATGAAACATCATTCTCTTTGAAATGAAAAAAAGCTTAGGACATTTAGCAAACATTATACTAAAACTATGATATCTTTGCAGTATTCCACCTACACAATTTCCATGATTATGTCTAAATATTCTTATAGACTTTTTAAAAAATATGAAATAAACTAATATAACAGTAGTATAGATTTTCATCTCTTTTAAATTAATTAATATGTTTTTTTAAAAGAACACAACTTTGTTGTTTGAAGTTGGAAAATACAGCCAATTTGGGTTTAAATTCTCTCTACCAGGAATAGGGGAAAAAAAAAAAAAGATATCGATAGCCTAATTATCATTCATTTCTTTAGATCATGTACCATTATTTGTGATTGAATTTGGGGTTATCTTTATAAAGACAATGGAGTGTTTTGCCATTTCCTTCTCCATTTTATAGATAAGGAATATGAGGCAGAGTTAAGTGTCTTGCACAGGGTCACACAGCTAATAAGTGTTTGAGGCCAGATTTGAACTCAGAGAGATGATACTTTCTGACTCTAAGTTTTGCACTTTATCTACTGAAGTAATGAATTGCCAGATAGCCCGAGAACCTGACTATATTTTTTTCTATTAAAAAAATCTCTGCTAAGTAGTTTTAAAAATGAAAAGGTAAAGAAAAATGCTATCATTCATTAATTTAACTATGGAACTTCATAACTTCAATTCTGTGATCTAAGGTTTTTAAGAAAGTTACTAATATAAATGGGACTTTTGGGAACTAAGGTGGTAGAGTAAGCAGTAAAAAGCTTGAAAATTATACCTAAAGGCAATCATAAAATAGCTCCCCATGACATGTTCTGGAACAGTGGAATCAGAAAGGAGACAGAATGAAACAATCTTTTAACCTAGGCCACTTGAAGGATCAGTGGGAAAGGTCTCTGTCCCTCAGAGAAAGGAGAAGGGTCAGTCCAAGTTGGGAGTTCCACAGCAAGCTCCACTTCAATACATCATCAATAGAGCCTTACACCTAGGGTGGTGGATCAGGAAAAGGACAAAATCAGGACCCCTCCTGTACCTTGGCAAAACCAGAAGAGTGCAGCAGACTTTAAATCTGGGAATCACTATGTGCTCCCAGAATTACCATGTGTTCTGGTATAGCCCCAATCAAACAGGAATTCAAAGGCCAGATTACCATCTGCTTCAGTGTAGGCTGGAGAAACAGAAATACTCCATCTGGACTAGCAAATGCTATTCACCACCGGTAGGACCCCAGCTTAGCAGACCCCTAGAATTTTTAGTAGCACCAGTTACTCCACTCCATCACTTCATCCTATCAGTCACCACCAGACAGAAGGTCTCTTGTGGGATTTGGGGCAACATCAGTGCAGCATCAGGTAAACACTCAGATTCTGCAGCCATTGGATCAATAAGCCTCAGACAATACTCTTTTCCACTTAGTGAGCAGTGCTCCGATTTAAATGTATGGAAAAAGGAAAAAATGTGTGGTGTGTGTGTGTGTGTGTGTGTGGTTGTGTGTGTGTGTGTGTGTGTGTGTGTGAGAGAGAGAGAGAGAGAGAGAGAGAGAGAGAGAGAGAGAGAGAGAGAGACAGAGAGAGAGACAGAGAGAGAGACAGAGAGAGAGACAGAGAGAGAGACAGAGAGAGAGAGAGAGAGAGAGAGAGAGAGAGAGAGAGAGAGAGAGAGAGAGACAGAGACAGAGACAGAGACAGAGACAGAGACAGAGAGATGAGTAAAGAATAACACTCTCTACATCCAAGGAATCTGAACATAGAAGGCTGTTATGGTAAAAACCAAGCCACAAACTCAGAAGAGGATGACATTGTTGATGTTGGACAAAATCCCAAAGATAAGTGGATAAGTGGGAAGTGGTATCCATTTCAGATTTCAGTTCCAGAAAGAACTCATGGAAGAGTTCAAAAAGGAATTTGAAATTCACATAAGTGAAATAAAATAAATAGTGAGAAAAGAAAAGAGAGTAAGAGAATTATGAAAAAAAAGAGTCAACACTTTGGAAAACTGCTTAAAAAGTAGAATTGAAAAAAGGAGATAGAAAAAACCCTCTTCAAGGAGTACAATTAGCCAAATGGAAAAAAAGCAATTACAAAATCTAATAGAGGAAAATAGCACTTTAAAAGTTAGTATTGGGCAAGTGGAAGGTAATGATTTTATGAAATAACAAGACTCAATCAAACAAATTCAAAATAATTTTAAAATGGAAGAAAATATAAAATATTTGATAGGAAAAACAACTTACTTAAAAGAGATGTATGAGAGATACTATCAGAATCATTGGACTATTTGAAGGGCATAATCAAAAGGAAAACCAGGACAGAATCTTAAAAGAAAGTATCAAGGAATACTGTCCTAATATCTGGAACAAGAGAATAGAATCGGTGTTTAAAAATATCCATCAATCACCTTAAGAAAGAGATCCCAAAATTAAAAATAAGAGCAAAAAATAGGGATATTATAACTAAATTTCAGAACCATTAGTTCAAGAGAAAAATACAAGTGGCCAGAAAGAAACAATTAAAATATCAGGAAATCACAATCAAGATTACCCAGGGTTTGGCAGCTGCAACATAAAGAACTGGAGGTCAGGAATCTTCGTATTCTGGAAGGCCAAACAAAGAGGACTGAAGCCAAGGATCATCTATCTAGCAGTGTCAAGCAACATATTTCACAGGAAAACATGATCATTTGATGAAATAACAGGATTTCAAGCTTTCTTAAGGAGAAGACCAGAACTAAATCAGAAATCTGACCTCTAATATTAAGACCTAAGAGAAGCATACACAGGTGAAAAGGAAAAGAAAAATAAGGTTTTCAAGAGACCTAAACTGTTTACATCCATACAAAGGAAAATGATGCTTATAATTCTTAATCACTAATAATACAAGTAGAAACCATACACATAGATATAGGCAGAATCCAAAGACAAAAATATTGAGCAGTGAGAAATGAGATTACATTGGGTGCAGAGGGAAGGAAGATATAGAATAGTGCAAAATTATTTCACATGAAGAAATGTGAAGGATCCCTTTCATAGGAGGGGAAGATGGGAGAGAGGACAATGAACATCCCATTTCTCTTACACTACTCAGCATTGGCTCAAGAGGAGAATAATATGTATTATGTAATATAATATAATAATCAGTTGAATATAGAAATTTATCTTGCCTGGAAGAGAATTAGTGGAGGGGGGAGGAGACTAACTAAGAGGGGAACATAGTGGGGACTAAGATGGGAAGTTAGATCAAGGGAGGTGGTAGAGAAAAGCAAAACATTGGTGAAAAGGGAAAGGGTGAAAGGAGAGAGAAGATAAACAGAAGGAAGAATGGGATGAAAGGAAATATATAGTAATCATAACTGTGAATATGAAAGCCCTTTTCATGGTGGCAAACTATTGGAAAGTGAGGAGATGCCTATCAATTGGGGAATGGTTGGTTGAATAAGCTGTGACATATGATTATAATGGAATATCATTGTGCAGTAAGAAATGATGAATAGAAAAAATTTTAGAAAAAACTCAGACTTGTACAAACCAATGCAAATTGAAATGAGAAGTAGAAAAAAAAAACAGTACACACAGTATCAACAACTTTGTGATGATCAGCTAGCAGAGATTCAGCTCTTCTCAGAAACAACTACAAAGAATTTACAGAGAAAAATGTTATCCATAACCAGATAAAGAACTGATAGACTTGGAATGCAGATCAAAGCATATTTTTTCACTTTATTTTTTCTCATGTTTTTCTTTTTGATCTGTTTGTTCTTTCACAACTGTGATTGATAATGATAATGTTTTACATGATAGTACAGGTATAAACAATACCAAACTATCTATGATCTTTGGAAGAGAGGAGATAGGGGAAAGGGAGAAGAAAAAAAAATTGGAATTGAAAATCTTATAAAATTGAATGCAAACATTTTCTTAACATATAACTAGGGAAATATCATTTAAAAAGTAATTACATTTATTCATTAATTTGATAATAATTATATAGCTATAATTCTGTGATCTTAATATCATTTTGAGCACAGTGCCTGTTTATTCAGCCTGTTCAACTGCAAAAACTTAGAACTGATCAATGCTTTGAGACTTGAATTTACTGAAAGAACCACAGGTACCATTAAATGGTAAGAGAGAATCTTTAACAATTGGATTGGTGTTATCCTGAAGGACCAGTTGATTAGAGTTCAACATCATCTTACCAATACTCTAAATAATCAACTAGTTAAAAAAAAGTTGTAGCTGTATTGTCAGGATTAGTTACTAAAAGTGATGTAGATTTAGGTGGATATCAGTAGTTCATCCCAACTACCCCTGATACTGCAGGCTCATTTAATCTTAATTTCTTGTTCTCTGAGGGATGATGTTCCATTTCTCATAGCCCTGATCAGATGTGCCCTACCACATGCAGCACAAAGCCACATCCTGAGCTTGTATACTGCCTTTTCCCACCTATCCCTAACATAGTCTCACTGGAAGTCCCCTGGGATTTACTAGTACAGATAACTTGTTGCAGTAGCAGTTGATCAGTTTTTTTTAAAGCTTTTTGTTTTCAAAACATACAAATAGTTTTCAACATTCATCCTTGCAAACCTTGTGTTCCAAATTTTTTTCTCCCTCCTTTCCCCACACCCCTTTCCCTAGACGGTAAGGAATCAATATATGTTAAATGCAGGCAATTCTTCTATACATATTTCCACAATTATTCTGCATAAGAAAAATCAGATCAAAAAAGATGCGAGAGAAAACAAAAAGTAAGCAAACAATAAAAAGTGAAAATACTATGTTGAGATCTACCAGTCGCTACAGGTGCAGAAGAGAAGTTCTCTTCATCATAGGACCATTGGTACTGGCCTGAATCATTTCATTATTGAAAAGAACCCCATCCATCATAACTGATTATCATATAATCTTATTATATGTACAATGGTCTTTTTATTTTACTCACTTCACTTAGCACCGTTTCATGTAAGTCTCTCCAGACCTTTCTCAAATCATCCTGATGACTATTCGTTATAGAACAATAATATTCCATAACATTCATATACTATAACAGTTGAGCAGTCTTTAAGAAACCCCTATTCTAAGCCAGATGTTGCTATAGACTCCAGAGATCTAGAGATTAAGAGATCTATTGATTTTTTTATTCCCTGTTAAGCAGTTGTATTTCTTATATTTACTGGATATTCTGTAGAAATCCTAAATTCAATTAGTAATAATAAAGAATTCATCATTTTTACTCCTAAATCTCTCCTATTAAAAAAAAAAACAAAAAACAAAAAAACCAACAAGCCAATCCTATCCATTTCCAAACTCTCTATTTTCTTTGAAGGCCCTTAAGTGCTTTACAACTTTGGAGTCATCCTTTACCCTTCACTGTCTTTTATCCAATATATCTAATCTATATTCCAGGCTAGGCAATTCTATATTTACAGGGCATTTTTGCACTTGTCTTCTCTCCACTCACAACGCCACCACCATTGCTCAGTCCCTTATCACCTCTCTAATAGACTATTATGATATTTTCTTAATTGGTTTCCTTGATTAAAGTTCTTCATACCCATTTAATCCTCCATATTTCTGGAAGACACTAATATTAAGATGACAAATCCATGGGGGCTAATAAGGTTAGAAAAATACTAATTTTACTGAGAAAAGAAAACTAAAAGGAAGTACCTTGGGGAGTATTCACATTTAGTAATCACAATATGGAGAAAGGAAATGGAAAAAAAGTGGTCAGATAAGTAGAAGAAGATCCAAAAGATAATCATGTCATAAAAGCTCAGATAGGAGAGAATATAGAAGAGGAGAAGGTAGTCAACATTGTAATATATTTCAGAGTTCAAGAAAAATCAAGATGGGGAAAGGAGCACTAAATTACTGCTTGGTAACTGGATATTAGTGACCTTAGAGTGTGGTGATCAGAAGTTTCATCATTCACTATGGCAAAATTAAGAAGAGATAAGGACCTTGTGTGCTAAATTGAGGTAACATAAAGATGCTTCTTGAAGTTCTCTAATGTGAGAGAGTATGTTGGAGTGGAGAGGAAAACTATGAACCAATAAATCAACTCTTTGAGAAAGCAAGAAATATTACCTGTTCATGAGATTTGCATTGAGTGAAACATTTGGTTAAGTTGAACTTTAAAGGAAAACCAGGGGCTAAAAAGTGATGGCAGTTCAGAGGGAGTATGGAATTTTCAAAGAGAGTAAAAAAAAATCCATTTCCTCCACCAGAATTGGTTTCTACCTAACATGAGAGAAGTATTGGATAAGAAAAACTGAAGATGATACTGAGTCTATATAAGAAATAAAATTGATTCTGGTGAGTTGAAGATTTGGCTGCATGAAAGAAGTCAAAAGCTCATTTACTAGAGTGTACAATATTATTCTAATGGATATGGGGGAACCAGATGTGATGGGTGGAGTATAGGTAGTAAGGTGAGGAGATGTCCAGGACGTTTATAAAAAAGTAGAAAAGGGGAGATTCCAGAAAGCAAAATAGAAAGAATTGGTAAAGCTGGATTTGGGCCTTAGGAGGCATATGTTTGGGTAGCTGATCATAGCATGAATATAATTCTGGACCTGATGTCAAGAAGACTCATCTTCTTGAGTTCAAATCTGGCTTCAGATGCCTACTAGCTGTGTGACCCTAATCAAGTCACTTAATTTTGTTTGCCTAAATTTTTTTTCACTTAAAATGAACTGAAGAAGCAAACAACAAACCATGGCATTGTCAATGAGGAAAATCATAAGTGTGACAGTAAACAGTAACAACAAAAAGAAAGGGCTGAAGTGAATGGGATTAGAGAATATGACATAGGAAATGTGGTGATTTTCTTTTAGACAAGCAAAGATTCTGTAACAGAATATTCTCTTGGCAGCCAGAGAGAGATTCTGTAACATCCTAAAGAAAAGATGGTATGTGTGGTAAAAGTTTGCTATAAGGGAAAATTCTAGATCTAGTTCCCAAATCTGCAATTCCCGGGGAAATCTGTAATTTTGTCAGGTAGCTCCAAAGTTATTCGTGTTTTTTTTTTTTTTTTAAACTTAAGCCAAGGCTACTTGTCCTTTCAAACTACTTACTTAAACAAGTTTTCAATTTTATTACTATACTACATGCCTTTCAATTCTTGTAATGGTGTTCTCAAATATTTGTAATATGGTTTGTATTTAATAGCTTTTTGACTACATCAACAACATCTCTTTTTAAATATCTTATCTTGTGAAGATGGAGTTTTGAATGTTATAGTGACAAAAAGCAAGTAACCTCCCCCCAAAAAATCAATATGGAACAGGAAATGATGTTCGTAATGTCTAAACTAAGTCCAAGGTTTAAAAATATCTGTTCTGTTCCCAGAAAATGAGAAATTAATGATGAAAAAGGATGAAAAAAGAATTACTTTTTTTTTTTTTAAAGAAAGTCACTTTTCAAATTGTTTCTAAGTTGTTAGTAAATAAATACTTAAATATTAAGTCATTTTGATCTATCTACTTAACAATTGAATCAACTAGGTATTTTGGTTTCAACATGTGAAGAAAAAAATTATTGAGACTACATGAAATGAAAAAAGAAAATTAGGAAACTTAAAGCATTCTGATTATATCAGAGAAGATAAATACTGGATTCATAGGAAGGGATGTGGGAAAACTTGTTGAAAGATATAGGTAAAAGGATAAGATTCTGTAGGTCTCAGTCCTCAGTTTTCTTCCATGTCCATGGGGCAGTACAGTGAACTATTATTCACCTCCATTTTGCAGTTTCTAATAACCCTGGGAACTATGCCCAAAGGGCTATAAAATTGCATATCCTATGATCCAGCAGTGTCTCTACTGGGCCTGTCTCCAAAAGAGATCATAAAAAAGGGAAAAGGTTTCAAATGTGCAAAAATTTCTGTGGCAGCCCTTTTTGTAGTGACAAGGAACTAGAAACTGAGTGGATGCCCATCAGATGAAGAATGGCTGAATGAGTTATGGTATATGAATGTTATGGAATATTATTGTTCTATAAGAAATGATCAGCAGTATAATTTTAGAGAGGCCTGGAGAGACTTACATGAACTGATGCTAAGTGAAAGGAGCAGAATCAGGAGATCATTGTACACAGCAACAGCAAGTTTATACAGTGATCATTTCTGATAGACTTGGCCCTTTTCAACATCAAAGTGATTCAGGTCAGTTCCAATAGTCTTGTGATGAAGACAGCCATCTGCACCCCCAGAGAAGACTGTTGGCATTGAGTGTGGATCACAACATAGTATATTCACTTTTTTGTTGTTTGTTTGCATTTTATTTTCTTTCATTTTTCTTCCTTTTTGATCTGATTTTTCTTTGCAACATGATAATTTTAGAAATAGGTATAGAAGAATTGAATATTTTTTAACATATATTGGATTACTTGTGGGATTACTATGTGGGATTTTAACTCAATTCATCCTTTCTCTATGCCACATTATGTCACATTTCATCAACTATCAGAAAGCAATGACCAATGTTGAAATATATATATATATATATATATATATATATATATATATATATATATATATATAGATAGATAGATAGATAGATAGATAGATATATATATATGTATAATTTGAGAGCGGTGGATGGAGAAGATAAAGGTAGACTGAGAACTTCCCAGAAATATCTGGTGATGTGTGAACTGTTAAGAACCAATATTAAGATTCCTCTCCCTTTTTTTCTTTAGGATAGAAGACTTTCCCAAAACCTATGAAAATCCAGAGATATGGGGTGAAAGTGAAATTCTTTTTTAATTGGCTATTACAAACATAACTGTGGAGATCATACAGAAGTATTGTAATGCCTTAAATCACAATAGTAATTATGGGAAAAACTGAGAGATTTCTACATCTGATTTTCTTCAAAGATGAAAGACCTTTCAAAAAACTTGGATAAAGCTTAGACTTGTTAGCTGAATGCAAGGAAATAATATTTCAAATAAGTCTTGAACTGGACAATCAGTAACAAGTAGAATGTAAATGAAATTCTGAGGATGCCAAAGCATCTGTTTATCTCAGAATCTGTAAGAAGTTTCAAAGAGTGAGAATGGCAAATCATTTTCATTTCCTGTGCTCACTGCATTGATTTCTACTTTATTCAGTGGATTTGATCTCTGAGCCATGTAATGCCTTTTTCTAGGTGGTACTTGAAATTTCATCTCTAGTATGAAATTTCAGGTATATAGGTACTAGGGGGAAAATATTTTTTTATCTGTCTTTGAGAAAGGATCAATTAGTGGAAAGTCAGTTGTATATAGAATATTTGATTTTCAGATTACATTTCAAATCTATAGCAAATAGAAATCAGCCGTCAATGAAGATTTGCTGTGAAGTAAATTCATGAGCTCAGCAGGATCTTTAGAGAACAAATATCATGTAATTAAATTACCCAGTGAGTTAGAAAACTCAGAAGAAAAACTAAGACCTGAGAGGATATGAGGACTCTCTTCTTTATAAGTGAAAAGTAAGACATATTAAGTCAGCTTTGAGACATTGAGAAGTACAAGTAGATAAGTCAGCAAGCATATATGAAATGCTTATTATGCATGAGGTACTGTGCTAAGATTGTAAGATAAAATGTGTTCTTTTTGAGGTCAAAAAGTATTTAATTTTGTCATGATATCTATAGCACTTAGTTCCATGCTGGTGAAATAGCAGATAGGTAACAAAATGTTTGGTGGACTGCTTACACTAATAGTGTACTGACAAAAGATATTTTCAATCTTTATCTGATATTTTTCTTTTCTAAAAATAGTTTTTTAAAATTAATTTTTATTCTTGAAAAGCATATTTTCTGGGCTTTAATGGATTTACCTTAAGGAAAATAATTTATTTTTCCAAAGTGGCTAATGCTTATCCATAAAAAAAAATCATATAAGGCAAAGCTTCCTTTATGGTTACACCTGAAAAGATATCACTTTTGTGGGTGGAGCCAAGATGGCAAAGAGAAGTTAGAAAGGTTCCTGAAGTTTTTTTGATTTCCCCAGAAACAACACTAAGTCAAGCCTTTAAATTAATTCTTGAGTGACAGAACCCACAAATATTTGGAGTGAAGCAAATTTTCAGTTTATGATAACAAAGAAGGGCTTCAGGAAAAGTTATCTCAATTGGGTGGACGTGAAGCATGTCCCAAAGAAGGTGTGTTACAAGCAATCTAGTGAGATGCTCTTAGCCATGGCACACTCATCAACTGAGGTCCTTTGGCTCTTACTCAGCTGTTCATTAGGTCAAAAGGCCAGCTGTGAGATGTCCAGCCCCAGTGTAGAAGGCAAATTGCCAGCCCCCAAATCATTGCAAAATAGACTAGGTCGATCTAGTGCAATAGGAAAGTTGCCAGCACTTCCATCCCTGCTGCCATAAGCCACCAAGAAGCTTCTGTCTCTCTGTAAAAGAAGCTTGGGACAGTGTTCCAGATGCCTTTAGGAACAGAGTTCAACTTTTAAAAAAATGAACAAAAAAGCAAAAACTATTCAGAACACAAATCCAGAAGAGGACAGTAATGTCAAAATACCTATATGTGAAGTCTCAAACAAGAATGAATATGAATTGATCTAAAGCTCAAAAGGTTCTCTTGGAAAAAACAGAAGAAAAATTAGGAAAAGAAAGGATAGCTATGTAGGAGAATCGTGAAAAAAAGTCAACTGCTTGAAAAAAGAAGCAAAAATATATTGAAAAAATAATTCCTAAATAAAATAGATTTGGAAAAAATGAAAAATAAATATACTGAATAAATATTCCTTAAAAATAGAATAGAAAATGTAAAAAAAATAAACTCCACTGAACAAATAATTTCTTTAAAAGTAGAACTGACCAAATGGAAAAGGAAGTTAAAAAAAAAAACTAATTGAAGAAAATAATTCACTAAAATTAGAATTAGACAGCTGGAAGCAAATAACTCAGTGAGATATCAAGAATCAGCCAAATAAATTTTTTATAAAAGGAAATTAAAATACCTCATTGGCAAAACAAGCAATCTGGAAAATATATCAAGGAGAGATAATTTAAGTATTATTGAACCACTTGAAAGCCCTAATCAATAAAAGAACCTGAACAACATCTTTCAAGAAATCATCAAGAAAAACTGCTCTGATATCTTAACACCAGAGAGTAATCACTGAAAGAATCTACTAATCATCACCTGAAAGAGATCCCAAAATGATAACTCAAAAGAATATTAGCTAAATTTCAGAATTGTCTGATCTAGGAGAAAAACACAACAAGCAGCTAGAAAGAGGAGCCACAATTAGGATTACCTAGGACTTAGAAGTTTTCACATTAAAATATTGTGGGGCAGAAATATGATATTTCAGAAGGCAAAGGATATTAGACTACAGCCAAGAATCAACTACCCAGCAAAATTAACCAAAATTTTTCATGGGAAAAAATGGTCACTCAAAGAAATAGGCAACCAGCCATTTATGATAAAAAAAGACCAAAATGCAACAGAAAATTTGATCTTTAAATACAAGACTCAAGAGAACATAAAAAGGTAAATAGGCAAGAAAACAAAATATGTTATTTAAAAGATAAACTATTTACTTTCTGATATGGGAAATTATATTTGTAACTCTTGAGAACTGTATCTTTTTCAGGGCATTTAGAAGGGGAATATATAGATAGAGGGTGTGGGTATACATTGACTTTGATGTTATGATATCAAAATAATTTAAATTGTGGAAAAAAAGTTTGGGAAGAAGAGTGAAGGAAAAGTTAAATAGGCAACTTATATCAATGAAGAGGCACAAAAGATCTATTAGTAGAGAAAAAGTAGGGAAAGAAATGAGCATTGTTTGAACTTTAATCTCATTAGAGTTAGCTCAAAGAAAGAATAACATACACACCAAGGTGTGTGTACAAATCTATCTACCCTCTGTGACAGTAGGAGGGAATATGCAAAAGAAAAGGGAAACTAGGATGTTAGGATTACAAAGTGATAACTAAGGTTGTCTAAACAATTCTCTAGTTCAGAGTTCACACTTTTAAAAGGAGTTTGCACCTTTAGATTTTTGAAAAGGAGTTTACATATTTGGAGGAATTTGCACCTTTGGAGGGAGCAAGTTCATTGGTTGAAGTATTTCCCACAAGCCCCTGAGTTCTCACATGCCCATTCTCTGAGAGAATAAAAGAAGATTGAACCTGGAGAGCAGTCTGGATTGGGGAAGGACAAAAGCTGGAGGAGATTCAGAGCCAGGATTCAGGAAGAAGAGGATTTGAGATTCTACCTTCGCTCTGGCTGGAGGCTCCAGAAGCTTCCCAAGAAACCTGCTCACAGAGGAACATATTTTACAGAAAAGAGACCTACTCCCAGAGAAGGATTCTAACTGAGAGACAACAGGAACATTACATTTTGGTGCCCAACGTGGGGTAAAGACTTTTGCTTATCCTCACTAGGGCTGATTCTGAGCCCTTCAGAGGGAGCTAGCCCAGACCTTCACATTTTTGCGTCTAAACAGGGACTTGAGTCCTGGACCCTCAGATATTACACTAGGAGGCTAATAGAATGCAGAAATAGAAGTAGTAGACGGATAAGAAAAAGGTGAGATTGATACAAGGAGGCTAGATAGATGGAAGTGGGGATCAGAAGCAGAGCACAACTGAAGAGTGAAAGGATGAAAGGAGAGAAAAAAAGTACAAATGGAAATATTAGGATGGAGGGAAATATAGTTAGCAATCATAACTGTAGATGATAATGGGATGAATACTCCTATAAAATGAAAATGGATAGCAAAATGAAATGGATTAAAATCCAGAATCCTACAATAAGCTGGTTACAAGAAATACATTTGAAGCAGAGAAATACAGAGAAAGGTAAAAGACTGGAGCAGAATAAACTATGCTTCATCTGAAATAAAGAAAAGTAAGGGTAGTGATCTTGATCTCAGACAAAGCAAAAGCAAATATATTCTAATTTAAAAGACACTAGGAAAGAAACTACAACTTTTCAAAGGGCGCCAGAGATAAGGAAGTATTATTAGTACTAAATATATTTGGACCAAGTTGTATAGAATTGCAAGAAGAAATATACAGGTAAACTAAAATAGTAGGAAATCCCAACCTCCCTCTCTCAGAACTAGGTAAATCTAAGATAGAAGTTGAGGCAGATAGAATTTTAGTAAAGTTAGATACAACAGTGCTCAGGACAAAACTAAATGAGGATAAAAATATACACTGTTTCCTTAGTGGTATATGAAATTTACACAAAAATTGACTACATATTAGAATGGGAAAACTTTACAATGAAATGCATAAAAGTAAAAATAGTAAATACTTTATTTTCAGATCATGATGTATTAAAATTGCATGTAATAAAGGGCCATGGAAGAAAAGGCTAATAAGTAATTGGATATTAAGTAATCTAATCTTAAAAATGACTACATCAAAGGAAAATCATAGAAGCAATCAATAATTTCATCCAAGAGAATTTTATCCAATAATTAAACAACATAACAGAAATTACGGGATTTAGTCAAAGTAGTTCTTAGGGGAAATTTTATATCTCTGTATGCTTATGTGAATAAAATAAAGAGGAAATCAATGAATTGGGCATGCAATGAAAAAACCTAAAAAAGAAGTTTAAAATCTCTAATTAAAAACAAAATTAGAAATTTTGAAAATCAAGGCAGATATTAATAAAATTGAAAGTAATAAAATTCTTTGACTCAGCAATGTTCATACTGGGTCCATATCCCAAGGAAACCATAAAGGACGGAAAAGGAACCATATACACAAAAATGTTTGTAGTAGCTCTTTTTGTTGCACAAAGAATTGGAAAATTAGTAAATGACCATCAACTGGGGAATGGATAAATAAGCAGTGCTATGTGAAGGTAATGGGATTTTATTGTTCTATAAAAATGATGAACAAGCTGATTTTAGAAAGGCCTGGAAAGATTTATATGAACTGAGGCAGAATAAAATAAGCACAACCAGGAATATATACATTAACATGTATACAGTAACAGCAAGATTATGTGATGATCAACTATGAAAGACTTGGTTCTTCTTGGTGGTACAATGATCTAAAGCAATCCCAATAAATTTAGGATAGAAAATACCAATTACTTCCACAAAAAGATCTATGAAGTTTGAATGTGCCTTCTTTTTTCTGTTTTTTTTTTCTCTCCCATGGCTTTTCCCATTTGTTCTGACTGTTCTCTTT
Organism: Sminthopsis crassicaudata; assembly: GCF_048593235.1. NCBI lineage: Eukaryota > Metazoa > Chordata > Mammalia > Dasyuromorphia > Dasyuridae > Sminthopsis > Sminthopsis crassicaudata. Next base: position 235,257,041 of record NC_133620.1, on the reverse strand, counting down.
CAACATGATTCATAAATAATTATTTACTTAAAAATTTTAAAATACAGGCATAACTAGAAACAATAAAATAATTAAGAAAAAGAAACTAGTGAACTAATTAATAAAAATAAGATTTGGTTTTATGAAAAAAAAATAGATAAAAATTTGGCTAATTTAATTAGAAAAAGGAAAGAGAGCCAAATTAGCAATATCAAGAATATAAAGGTTGAAGTTAGCCCCAATGGAGAGGATATTAAAACAAGAATTAGGAGCTATTCTGCTTGACTTTATGCCTATAAATCTGACAGTCCAATTGAAATCGATGAATATTTACAAAATATAAATTGCCCAGATTAGCAGAAGAGTAAATACAATAATTATATCCCCCATTTTAGAAAAATAAATTAAGCAAGATACCTATGAACTACATAAGAAAAAAAATCTTCAGGGCCAGTTGGATTTACCAATGAATTCTACCAAACAGTTAAGGAGCAATTAATTCCAATACCACATAAACTATTAGGAAAAAAAATACATGAAAAACAGTCCTTCCAAATACCTTTTATGATACAGATACAATGCTGACACCTAACCCAGGAAGAGCCAAAACAGAGAAAGAAAAGTATAGCTCAATTTCCCTAATGAATATTCGTGGCAAAATCTTAAATAAAATATTAGGAAAGAGATTACAGCAATTTATTATGAGGTTAATGCAATAATCCCCCAAGTGGGATTTATAACAGAAATGCAGAATTTGTTCAATATTAAGAAAACAGTATAACTCATCCTGTTAATAATCAAACTAATATAAATCATGTTATTATATCAAATGATATAGAAAAATATGTGAAAAAATCTAGCATCCATTCATAATAAAAACATGAGAAACAATAGAAATAAATATAGTTCTCTTTATAATGATAAATAGAATCTATCAAAAACTATCAGCAGGCAATAAATATAATAAGAATAAATTAGAAACATTACTAATAAAATAAGTCATTCCTAATAAAATAAGAATGCCCATTATCACCACTATTATTCATCATTGTACTATCAATTTCAGCTTTAGCAATAAGAGAAGGAAATTAAAGAATAGGCTATGTTGGAACAAAACTATTTATTTGGAGATGATATGAGGGTATACTTAGAGAATAAATTCAAAAACTACTTGAAACAATTAACAATATTAACAAAATTAAATGATATAAAATAAATCCACATAAATCATAGGCATTTCTATAAGTTATGAACAAATTCCAGCAACAAGAGATGAAAAGAGAAATACTATTTAAAATAATGGTAGATAATAAAAAATATTTTGGAGTCTACCTGCCAAGAGAAAGCCAGGAATTTTATGAAAACAATTACAAATGACTTTTCATAAAATTAAAGTCAAATCTACCAATTAAAAAATATCATTTGCTTATGATTAGGCTCAGCTAGTATAATAAAAACGACAAGTCTGCCTAAATTAAGCTACTTATCTAGTCCTATACCAATTATATTGTAAAAAAACCCCTACTTTATAAAGCTAGAAAAAATAACAAAATTCATTCAGAAGAACAAAAGCTCAACAACATCAATGAAATTAATAGAGAAAAATGCAAAGGAAGGTGGTCTAGCTATATTTGATCTAAAACTATATTATAAAGTTGCAGTTATCAAAACCATTAGGTACTGGCTAAGAAATAGAATGATGTTTTAGTGGAATGGGTTACGTACACAAGACTCAATGGTCAATGACTATATTAATCCAGTGTTTGATAAATGAAAAGACTCCTGCTTCTGTGTTAAGAATTCAGTATTTGACAAAAATTCATGGGAAAACTAGAAAATAGTATGGAAGAAACTAGGCATCTCACACCCTACAGGGAGATAAGGTTGAAATGGGTTCATGATTTACACATAAAGGGTGCTACTATAAACAAGTTAGAAGAACAAGAGATAGTTTACCTCTCCGATATTAAAATAAGGGAGGAATTTGTGGCTAAAAAGGAACTAGAGAACATTATGAAATGCGAAATGGACAATTTTGATTATGGTAAATTACAAAGGTTTTGCCCAAACAAAAGCAATGCAGTCAAGATTAAAAGGAATCAGAAAGGTATGTAGGGGGAATTATAGCCAGTATTTCTGATAAATGCCCCATTTCTCAAATATATAGAGAACTGAGTGAAATTTATAAGAACTGATGTCATGTCCCAACTGATATATAGTCAAAGGATATAAACATAATATTCAGATGAAAAAATAAAAGCCATCTTCATTTATATAAAAATGTTCTAAATCACTATTGATTAAAGAAATGTAAATTTAAACAATTGTGAGGCATCACTGCACTCACATCAGATTGGTTAAAATTACGGGAAAAGATAACAATGAATGTTGGAGAAGATGTGGGAAAATGGGGACACTAATGCATTGTTGTTGGAATTACAAACTGATCCAACTATTCTGGAGAACAATTTGGAGCTATGCCCACTTGATTTAACAGTGTTGCTGCAGGGTCTGTATTCCAAAAGGATGATAAAATAGGAGAAATGACCCTCACATAGAAAAACATTTGCAGCAACTCTTTTTTGTAGAAAATAGGTAGATGTCCATAAATTTGGGAATGGCTGAATAAATTATTGTTTTTTTAATGTAATGGTTTATTCTTGTTCTATAAGAAATGATGAGCAAGCTCATTTCAGAAAAGCCTAAAAACACTTACATGACATGATGCTAATTCAGTGAACAGAATAAGTAGAATATTGTACACAGTAACAACAAGATTATGTGATGCCTAGTCATGATACAAATAGCTCTTCCAGTAATATATTTGTCCAAGACAATTACAATAGATTTTGGATGAAAAATGTCATATGCTTCATGAGGGAGAACTGTGGAGATTCAATACAGATCGAAGTATACTATTTTTAGCATTTTTTTTCATGTTTTTTTCTTTTTTTGTTATTATTTTTCTTTCACAACATGACAAATATAGATATGTGTTTAAAATTATTGTCCATGTATAATCTATATCAGATTGCTTGCTATCTTAGGGAAGGGGAAGATAAGAGAAAGAGGGTGAAAAAAGTTGGAACTCAACCTTCTATGAAAATGAATATTCAAAAGTATCTTTAAATGTAATTGAAAAAATAAAATACTATTGATTTACTCCCAAAATTTTTTTTAAAAAGATATTACATTGATTAGAAAACTATTTTAAATTACTACAAAGTAATGAAAGAAATGGCTTTTCACCTTAGTCTAACCAAATACGAAGAGGCTGATATATAGTATAATGGACAGAACTCTGGACCTAGAGTCAGGAAAAGCTTATTCAAATGTGGTCTCAGATCTTTCTTACACAATCAACATATGCATCCACTTTACCTGTATCTATTTCAGTGTTCTCATTTGCAAAATGTGGATCATACTAGAATTCCACTCCCAAGGTTGTTTGTAAAAGTAAAATGCATATTATTTGTGAATCTTAAAGCACTATATAAATGCTAGCTACATAATTTTTCCTATAGTGGAGGCTGTCAATAATACCAGAGATGGAAAACGGGGCAACTTGGCATCTCATAGAACAGGCTAAATGTATAGAATTGTATAAGCAAATTGAAACGATAAAAAGAGACCAAATTGTGAAGACTATTAAATTTTGCATTCAAATTATTTTTTTGATCTTAGAGGTAAAAGGGAACACTGAGGACCTATAGTTATTTAGCAACAGAGATAGGGTTATAATGCAGGTCCCTTAATATCCAAAATGTTCTTCTCTATGTCATATCATTGTGTAAGAGGTCACAAACTCCATTGCATTCCAAAGAGATATATTGTTAGGATTACAAGGTGCTAATCAGGTTGTCTAAACAATTCTTTAGCTCAGAATTCACACTTTTAGTTCACACCTTTAAAAGGAGTTTACACATTTAGTTTTCTGAAAGGAGTTGACACCTTTAAAGGAGTTTACACCTTTGGAATACCCACAAACCCATTCTCTGGGAGGATATAAGGAGCCACCAAGGCTGCCTTCCCAGACATTGAGTTGGGACGGCAGTCTGGAAGGAAAGAGTCTAGATTGGGATAAGAACAAGACTTCCTGGGAGAACTTGAGGGAAGCTCGAGGAGATTCAGAGCCAGGATTCAGGAAGAAGAGGATTCGAGATTCTACCTTCACTCTGGCTGGAGCCTCCAGAAGCCTCCCAAGAAACCTGCTCACAGAGAAAAGGATTATACAGAAAAGAGAAGGATTACAATTGAGAGACATCAGAACTTTACAATATATAGCTAGAATTCTTTTATAATGTGAAAAGAATAAAACTTCTGGTTATAATTCAATAAAATATGACATATATTATATATTGTACACTTATAAAAATTGGAAAGCTTCAAGAACCTTGAAAATTTGCCTTTGGATCATTTCCCTCTCCCCACTCTTCCCTTTTTTAAAAACTTTAAAATATATTACCTCTTTAGTTTGTTTTATTAATTGAAAATATTGGCTAAATAAAAGTATCAAGGTATTTTCCAATTTAACCCAAATGTTTAGAAATATGGTACTACATTGAAATCCAATCTAGTGATGGGGAAGATATTTGAAATACTATTTTCAAAGGATAATAATAATAGAAAATTTATTTTTCCTGATGAAATGGCTAAGAGCTTCCAAAGGTTTTATGTCTAGAAGTTCAGAGATTTGATCACTTATCTTCTATTATTTAAACCTTGTAGTCTGGTTATATTAACAATCATAATGTACTTAGTAAATAAAATAATATTTAATGGTGTGCTATACAACAAACCCATCCAAAATTGCAGAGATAACATTGAATAAATGACAGTAAAGAGGTTTGAAAGTATGTATAAATAATGCATATACTCATAGAAGACATGTGGAAGAATAGTTTTCTGTGTATTTTTTATGTGCACTTCAGAGAATATAAAGATTTTTCTAGAAAACCACTACAATTGCAGCGCCTTATTATTATTGGTGATGATAGAGCTGAGGCCTTGTCAATACTTGCTGCCAGAAAAGTTTAAAACCACTGATTGTCCAATTTTTTGTACTACAGAAAAACACAAAAGGTTAAAAATGTGTACAGACACATCTTTCTGCATTTATTAAACTATAAGGATTATATTTAATTTTTAGTTTAATTTTTAGTTGAGCTCTGAAGTAGATTTCATATTCATGAAATTCATTTCTTTAATTTTTTATAGGGAACCTATAATTCATTTCAATTCAGCAAACATTTAATAAATGTCATCTACAAACAAAGCACTGACTAGGACTAGAGATAAAAAGATTAAAGATGATTCCACTTTTATCTTCAAGTAACTTATAGTCATATAAAACTGTGCATACCCTTTGATCCAGCAGTGTCACTACTGGGTCTGTAGCCCAAAGAGATAATAAAAGAGGAGGAAAGGAATCATGTGCAAAAATATTTGTAGTGTAAATCTTTTTGTAGCTTCAAGGAATTGGAAACTGACTGCATGCCCATCAATTGGGGAATGTAATGACATATGATTGTTCTATAAGAAATAATGAGCAGGCTGATTTCAGAAAAAAACAAAAACTGAAAAGACTTATACTAACTGATGCTAAGTGAAGTAAGTAGAATCAGGAATAGTACACAGTAACAGCAAGGTTATATAATAATCAAATATGAGATATTTAGCTCTTTTCAGCAATGTAGTGATCAAAAAAAAATCTAATAGATTTGGGATGGAAAATGCCTTCCATATCCAGAGAGTGAACTATAGAGACTGAATGTCGAACAAAGCATACAATTTTTCCCTTTCTTTGTTTGTTTACTTTTTTTCTCATGGATTTTTGTCTTATTGGTCTGATTTTTCTTGTATTACATGATTCAATAAGGAAATTTGTCTAAAATGAATTTGTATATATAACCTATATCTGATTGCTTGCTGTCTTGGGAAGAGGAGAGATAAGGGAAGGAGTGAGAAAAAAATTAGAACTCACTATCTTACAAAAATGAATATTGAAAACTATCTTTACATATAATTGGAAAAATAAATTGTTATTGATAATATAAATAAATGAAATAAGGGGGAAATCTCATAGTCCAATGGGGAGGGGAGGTAAAATTATAAGAAGTTAAAAAAAGATAAAGGAGAGATATAGAAAAGCTTGTATAAAATAATTGCTTTGGATAGATTATTTTAAGCTTGGAGAGACTGAGGAATGCTTCATAAATAAAATTGCACCTAAGATGTGCCTTGAAGAAAACAGATTTCATTAAGTTGAGGTATTAAGTTATTTCAGCCCACATAAATGAGCAACTGTTAGTTTATTTTATCTGAAATATAGATTATATAAAGAACACTATCTAAAATATAAACTAAAGATTGGGTAGATTCATACTGTGGAAAACAACTTTGTCTGATAAAAGAGTTTATATTTAATTTGTAGGCAACAGGGAATCATTTGTGGTTTTGGAGCTATCTCAAGTTATAAAGTTAACTTTAATTACAGTGTTCATATTAAAACTGATTTCGCTCTTTAGTCTATTTGAATTACTAGATCTTGGAAGCCATTTAGTCCAACCCATACTTTAATAAATATTTCCCCATAGCACACCCCCAAAGTGGTCATATAGTATTTACTTGAAGTTTATTACATATAGGGTAACATAAAGGGTACCTGTAGAGGGAGTGACCCTACCAGAGAGAAGGACACACTCATTATCATAGACTAAGGAAAAGAAGAGAAAATGAGGGGTGACGTTGAGGAGTTTTGTGATGAAGGGAAGAGAACAAGAGGCAGGTCACAGAGAAAGGCTCACTGTTCTCAAGGTAAAATGCATATTTATCAGCTGAGATGATAGAGGAAACAGAGATGTGGGAAATAAGAACAAGCTAGAATAGCTTCTGTGAAGAATATGGTAAAGAATCAATTAGGAAAGAGTAAAGGGGATTTCTAACTGCTCTGAAGAAAAGATTGGCTAACAAAATTGTAGTTAGGTCTAAAACAATTATATTTGCCCAAGCATGTGTTTCATTCATCATCAATCCCTTTGAATACATTGGATCAGCTTTATACTAGGATGAAACATCACAGAATGACTTTTGTTGAGAATTTGTCTAGTAATCCCCTTTCATGAAGAAAAAATTATTATTCTTATATGGCCTGCTCCTGATGAAACCATGCTGCTTATGCTACTTTGACCACCTTTCTAGATTTACCTTTCTAGCTTTTCAGCAACCATTTCTTTAAAAATACGGGCAGGAATCATTCCATGAATGGAAGTCAAAGCTATAGGTTTGTAATTTTCTGACTCTTCATCTTTTGGAAAATATGAGGACTTTTCCTCCTCTGGTGCCATTTTTGTGGTAACCATTCAGTTTGCTCTTCTCTGTATCTCTGTGTGTCTCTCTGTTCTGAAACTCTATGAATTGTCTTCTATATTTGTCTCTGTCTCACTGTCTTTCTCTTTCTATCTCACTTGTTTTTTCTGAGATTGGGGAGGATTGTTGTATTGGTTCCTCAAGCCCTCCCCTTTTCCCCTGGTAGGGGACTTGTGAATTGAAGCTTATCTCAGTCAAATACAAGTATTAATGTTCTTATATACACACATAGTAAGAGGATATGATCATAAATATAGTGCAGAAAGGGAATTTGATGGTACAATTTCCAAGTTAACAGTCAAGAAAATTCAGAAATTGTGACTTTCATAGATGATAATAAAAAGTAGAGTTGGGTAATACCTAAGTCCTCCTAAGATTTCTGCTTCTCATTGGAGTACAGTTTACATCACTGTTATTATTTCACTTTTGTTTTATTGTGTTAATTGAGAAACTTAACTTTTAATTTGTTTTATTTTGCCTTTGCCTGTTCTGACATCTAGTTTAAAAAATAATTTCCTAAGAGTATTTGATTCAAAGGAAAATGTATCAGAATCAGAGTAACGGATCCTTAAAGTTGGGAGATTCATCAGAGGTCATTGCATCTAATCCATATCAGAACTAAATACTTTTTACAATAAATTTGTCAAGGAACAGATTCATAAAGAGGATAGGAAGGCTGGAAGAAATTACAAATAATGCCTTGGATATAAGAAGTGATACAAAAGACATCACTGAGGACATGTATGATTGCTAATTTCAAGGAGATAACATTCTCATAGTCCAAGAGTACACTGGAAGAAATCTAGCAAATAAAAAGCTAAAGAGAAGATCTCCAACATGTTAGATCCTTCATGGAAGACTTACGGAGGAACATGGGCAGATATCACACAGGAGAATGTCTAGACTCACTTGGGCCACATACTTTCCATTGTAAGGAGTGCCAATATTATTGACATCATATATTTACCAAATTATGCAAAAATTGCTGAGAAATGTTTGCAAAGGGCCACAAATATGAGCAAGTGTTTAGTGCTACCTCTGCTTTTGATTGTTAATATTCACACTGAGAGAGTAATTCAAAACTATTAATAGTTTATGTGTTTCCTAAATAGCATGAATATTTGTCTGGGCACAATACCAGCACAGCTGCAAAATATCAGTGGAATGATTTATGGCCTGGTTTGGCATATGCACATAGGAATAGCTTTAGGGAAGTAGTGTGACAAACATGCAAATTCAATGAAATGATTGTGATAAATTTGGGCCTAATTTTTGTAATCTTGGTCTCAGCTGTCTGATAATTTTAGCTGGATCTTCCTTGTTGGAAATCCCACCTTTAGTTTTTATGAATTTCTCAGGGAGTAGTTCAAAGAACATTGAATTTTGAGTCATCAAAATAGTTAAAATTCTAATTCTGTAATTTGTAACCTGTCTAACCTAAGGTAAATCATTTAATCCACTAAGTCTCAGTTTTCTTTTCTATAAAATGCAAGAATTCATGAAGCAGAATGAATGAGATGACATCTAAGATGACTTCCAGTTTGCAGCTTATTTTTTTGAATAAAAATAGATTTGGAGGGTCTTGAAAATCAGTCAAAGAGACTTACATCAACTGATGCTGAGTGAAACAAGCAGAACTAGGGGATCATTATAAACTTCAACAATGATACTGTATGAGGATGTATTCTGATGGAAGTGGATATCTTCAACATAGAGAAGAGCTAATCCAATTCCAATTACAGAATCAGCTACACCCAGAAAAGGATCACTGGGAAATGAGTGTAAACTGTGAGCATTGTTTTTTTTTGTTTGTTTTGTTTTGTTTTGTTTTGTTTTGTTTTGTTTTGTTTCTCTTCCCAGATTATTTTTACCTTGCAAATACAATCCTTCCTTTGCAACAACAACAACAACAAAATTCGGTTCTGCACATATACATATACATATATATATATATATATATATATATTGTACCAAGCATATACTATAAGATATTTAATATGTATGGGAATGCCTGCCATCTAGAGTGAGGGTGGAGGGAAGGAGGGGAAAAACTCGGAACAGAAGTGAGTACAAGGGAAAATGTTGTAAAAAAAATTACCTATGCATATGTACTGTCAAAGAAAATGTTATAATTATAAAAATTAATAAAAAACAAAAACAAAAAAAAGAAAGAAAATCAGTCAAAGAACTTTGATATTGGTGTTATAAATAATAAGGTAATTTGATTTTCTTGAGAATGGGATAATATGATACATAGCATTTTGATGCTATAGTCCATGTTTTCAAAACACATTATAATTAATACTAACTTGTACTTTGTACCATGCTTTTCTTATTCCTTTTTGGGTTTAATCTTAAGGGAACTTAACATATTTTTGATATTTCTGCAAAACACTTTCTAAAACCCTGGTCTCCTTCCTGAAATCAAGTATTCTTAATTTCCTGTGTAAGTTGAATTCTTACAATCCCTAGATCTTCCTCTCTGCTCTACCTCCTTTACTCCCTCCCCCCAGCTTCTACTCAATATAATTAACTATCTTTTTCTTTCATGTTTTCCCTTCAGGGACATGTAGGAGGTCATAAGAATGTCAATTAAATTTTGAAAGCCACAAAACTTCCTTTTGAAACAAGGTGGTTCAGAGAGAAATAGCATTTATCATTAAATATTTAGTCTCATCCTTTAATTTAACCATGTTAAAGTTAGAAAAAATCCATGCTCTTGTAGCATTTTTATTAGAGAATTTTTTTTCTTTTTCACTTCTAGAGGGAAATTCTAGATGAACATTCTAACTAGTGTTCTGTTACTATTCTCTATTCCTTATTCTTACTCAATTCCTTCTAATTCTTTTATTTGATTAAGGAATAATTTTTGTATCAAACATTTAATCTCCCATTATCCTGACTTTGCACAGGCTGGCCTTCATTCCTTAATACTCTCCTTTTTAAAATCTCTGCCTCTTGAGTTCTACCTTCTAGAGCTTTTTTTTTTTTTCTTATTCTTCCTCATCACTAATATTTCCTTATCACTTTGTACATATAATTTGACAAGCAATATTTACTTTCCCATGAATGCAATGAATCCCTCTCATAGAATAAAATTTTTCTGAAGACAAGGACTGTTTCATTTTGGCATTTATATTTCTAGTTTCTGGAACTAACTTTTTTCAGTGTGGGGGTATGAGAGAAAGAAGTATGTTTTTTTGGTGTGAAGATTTCACTGGTAGAGAGAACTGCTGGCAAGAAAAGTCAGTGAGGGTCATTAGTGAATCAGAATAACTTATCTAGGGTCATACAGCCCATATGTGACAGAAGGCTGAAGTGCACACTTGTCTTCCTAAACATGAAGCCAGCATTCTGTCCACTAGATATGGCTAAATGAGGAGTGGATAGAGAATTGGGCCTGTAGTCAGGAAAACCTAAGTTCAGGTACTCTTATTTTCTTGTGCATGTTGAATTACTTACAATTTCTAGATCTACCTCCTTCACCTCTTCCACACCCAGTCAGTCTAATTAGCCTTCATTTTCCTTCATGTTTTTCCCTTAAGGGACATACAGTAGGTCAGAAGGGTGTCAATTAATTTGTGGGAGCAGTAAAGTTTCCTTTTGAAACAAGGTGGTTCGGAGAGAAGTAGGGCTTGTCATCATTAAATATTTAGTCACTTTCTTTAATTTAACCATGTTACAGTTAGGGGAAAATACTTTTAATGTATTCTATATTCTTTTTTCAATGAGAAAAATATTTTTTTCTCCTCTCTTCTAGAGGAAAATCCTACACTTCCATCCTAATTAGTATACCATTACTATTCTCCACTCCTTATTTGTAACCAATTCTTCTAATAAAGTCCAATAAGACAATAAGTACAACTAGGTGACAGACTATAAAGCACCAGGCCTGAAATAAGGAAGATCTGAGTTAAACATCTTACCTCAGATACTTAATAGCTATGTGACCCTGGACAAGTTACTTAACTCTGCTTGCCTCAGTTGCCTCAACCATAAAATGAATCGGTAAAGGAAATGGCAAACCACTTAGTACCTTTGCCAGGAAAACCCCAAATGGGGTCATGAAGAGTTAGAAACAACTGAATAACAACAGTCCCTAGCTATGTGATCTTGGGCACTTAACCTTGGTTTGCCTCAGTTTCCTTAACTATAAAATGGGGATAATAACAGCACCAATCCCCTAATTATTCTATTTCACTACTCCATGCTGAATGGAAATATAGGAGCTAAGGAGTAGGTATGTAATTTAATTAGTATAAGGAACCCCTTTATGAAAAAATTCTTTTTTACCAACATAATCCAAAAACATCTTTACGACTTATAGGATCAGAGAGTTGCTTCAAGCAGCTCTCTGAGCAAAGCCTAGGTAGTTTGTCCAGCATCTCAGAGTCAGTATGCATAAAAAAATAAAGTAAAACTTGAATCCTATTTCTGACATCTGAAACACATATTCCACCTTGCCTTTCATAGAGCAGATACTTGTTAAATTTTTATTAATTGATTGATTAACAAATGCATTGGATCAAGCATCTTTTAAACATTTTGCTTTTACACATATAGAAAATTAAAAAAAAAGATGTATGTATATGAGAGTGTGTCTGGGGATTAAGATGAAAAAACAATAGCTTGTCACAGAACTTGACCATGGCTTCGCCCTTTCCATCATTCTTTTAATTGATTACCTTATAATGTCGGTATTCCATGGCTGGACAATACACATAATATCAATTATCCTGATAATAGAAAAATGATTTCCAGAGGTTGGATTGACAGAGAAAAACTCACCTGACAAGTGAAATGAATTTTCTTCATTTTTAAGTTTATAACTAAAGGGTAAGTAAGAAAGTTTCCCAGATGGAAGGAAAAGATGTGTGTGTGTGAGTGTGTGTGTGTGTGTGTGTGTGTGTGTGTGTGTGTGTGTGTGTGTGCTGGATGTTTTACAAAATACCTCATCAAAACCAACCCTATTGCTAGTGCTACTCTAAGGGAACTCATAGATACTTCTTTCTTAAATCTACCTTTTGATATTATTCCACCACCTATATTATTAATTCTCTAGAGACAAAGATAATATCATTTTGTTTTTATTTGTTTTTTTGTTTTTGTTTTTGTTTTTCCTGAGGCAATTGGGGTTAAGTGACTTGCCTAGGGCCACACAACTCGGGAGTATTAAGTGTCTGAGACGAAATTTGAACTCAGATCCTCCTGACTTCAGGTCTGGTGCTCTATCCACTGCACCACCTAGCTGCCTCCCAAGGACATTATCTTTTGATGAAAATCACAGATATGTTTACTTCACATCAAAACTGGTACCATGGTACTCAGTAACTCTTGCCTGATAATAATGATGATAATAACAAGTCTCAGACATGAGAGGGCAGAATAGAAACTTGTATGTTTTTTTTTGTTGTTGTTGTTGTTGTTTTTTTTTTTTTTTTAACCCTCATCTAATACTTGTGATTTCCTGAAAGGATCTACATATAGTTTGCTTTTCTGGTTTAGTGTCCCAGGCTCTAAGCCAGAACAAATTGGATCAGTGATATTCTCTCTTAGCCAGGGTATGATCTAAAAAAAACATCTCCTTAATCTGAGCCAGATCCCTCAAATTGTTCCATACCAATAAAGAACATTTTCTATCATTTTAAAATATTTTTCCTCCATACTCTTTTTTTTTGGGATTAATTGACTTGCTCAGTATCATACAGCTAGCAAGTATTTGAAGGAAATAATTTTTGAACTCAGGTGCTCCTGACTCCAGAACTGGTATTGTATTCATTGCTCTTCCTAGCTGACCCATCTCAAAGAATCTATCCCTTATGAAACTTGACAAAAGCAAATCCTTTTTTCTTTTTTTATAGCATTGTCACATTCAATATCTTATTTTAAGTCTGGCAATAATCTTGTAGACTCAAAACAAAGACAAATTGGAAAACTTTAGTGATGGAAGGACGCTTTTTTGTTTTTGCAATGACAGTAGCAGAGTAATGGAAAGAGGGAGCACAGAAAACTAATAAGCCTACAGTTATTAGGTTGTCTATAAATACTAAGTTAGCTGTAAGTCCTTTCAAAGTGAGATCTTTATCTAGCCACCAAAATGTAGAACTACTTCTGGAAGAGTGGAAGTGTATTATTCTTGATACTTTCTAAATTAAACCACAAGACAAAATGGTTTTTCACCATAGTGGAAAGATGTCTTTATGGTTCTCCTTGGAGCAGCAAATAAAAATATTGGCAGAATTGGTTTTTATCAGGTTTCCAAACATCATTTCAGAGGACTTTTAGTCATCTTACAATGCTTATAAGTTTGAGTAAAACATTACTATAGAAATCATTGCATCTTATGTATTAACATCTTTAGAAGTAGTTGAGAAGGTAGAGAGACTTTAACAAAAAAATGGAGAAAAACTCTTAAATTAAATTTAAAAATATAATGCAAACGTAAGTGCAGGAGAGCATTATGAGAGGTAATAGGAGAAATCAATCACAGATTGTACTGAATTCTTTTACCTAGCTTTGTACATTTGCATAGATCATAACTTGGTGTATCATCATTACAAAGTACACCTGACCTGTAATCTATGTATATGTATTCTATATAAAATGAATATTTTCTTTGAGAAGATTGTTAAAAAGCACTAGACCCTGGCAGCAGAATATAACATCATAAAAATGAAGCTGAAGGGTTTTGAATGGCACCAAACAAAGGATTTTATATTTGATCCTGAACGTGATAGGAAGCTGCTGGAGTTTATTGAATGAAGGGGATGATATGTGACATAGTCTGACCTGCACAGTAGGAAGATTAATTTGATAGCTGAATGGAGGACATTGCACTGATCGGAAAGATGTGACTAAAAGTATTTTAGTCTGCATCCTTGAAGATAGTATTCACATTGATAGTATCCCAGGTTCATTGTAGACATAACTATTCCAGATTATTATTAATACTGTTTTGTAGACAAAGAAACTGAGGTTCAAAGATTTCTCAAAACCATATTGCTAACATGATGCTTGTGGAAATATGTATAGAAGAATTGTACATTTTTAACATATATTGTATTACTTGTCTTCTAGGGGAGGGGATAGGGAGAAGGGAGGGAAAATTTGGAACACGAGGTTTTGCAAGGGTAAATGTTGAAAATTATCCATTCATATGTTTTAAAAATAAAAAGATTTAATAAAAAAAGACTATATTATTAGTGGTAGTCTTCTAACTCATCCCATTACACTACGATTGCCTCTTTTACTGTACCAAACAATTTGTTATGTCATTGGTCTCTTATTATTTCTTTGTTCAGTTTAAAAATCACATCATAAATTCTAGGCCATGGAAGAAAATGAAGCAATTGGAATATGCTTTTTCAGCCCATTCTTTTTTTCCATAGGTTCTAAAAGGTATCATATGGCTAGAATTTCCTTATCTGCTATAGGTGCAATATGGTTACTTTCTAAATGTACCTATATAAAGCTAAGTCATATACATACAACCCTTAGCACTTCCATGATAATTATAGTCAATTAGAACCATTTCCAGAATTAGGTCCAGAAGGACACATTGATGAATGAATTTTCAGTCAAGAAATGTGTCTAAACTCTTGAGAAATTTTTTAAATATATGAAACAAGCTTAATTCTGTGGCATAATAGATTTTGTCAAAGCAATGACTTGTGGAGATAATGGAGGACTCATATTTAGGCCCTATAACAGGAGTCTATAATTTAGGACTATGAACTTCAAAAAATTGTATTTTGAAATGTGTTTTTATTTAAATATTACTGTATTCTTTTTTATTATCAATAGTTTAAGAATTTTATATAGTTTAAAAATATCATGAGAAGGGACTATGAGTTTCACCATCTTGCCAAAGGGGATATGACATAATAATTTTTCTAGGACTTGAGGTCATAGGCATTTGTTTAAAATATACTTGAAACAATGGTTTTCACTGTGTTGTGATCACTTCTTCATCTGTATAAAATGGACTTTTTTTTACCTGTTAATCTCTCTCTCTCTCTCTCTCTGTCTCTCCCTGTCTCTTTCTCTCTCTCTGTGTCTCTGTCTCTATGTCTCTGTCTCTGTCTCTGTCTCTCTCTCTCTCTCTCTCTCTCTCTCTCTCTCTCTCTCTCTCTCTCTCTCTCTCTCTTTCCCCAGTCACATTTTTCCTACCTCACATGATATTTATAGAGATTAAACAAAGGCGAAGGTGAATTTCTCACATAGTGAGCAAGGAGGCATTACATAGGATATAATTTTAGCTCTTAAAAAGGTATTTTACCCACCCATTTTACAATGCCTAAAATTCTACAAGCAGATTCATTTTTCAAGCTTTAATTCAATAATTAATAATGAAACAGTGTATTGGACCTGTTGTCAGGAAGACTTGGTTTCAAATTCATATATAACATTTACTAGTTCGGACAACTTATCTAACTTCTTTTGAGCCTGTTTCCTTTTCTCTAGTGTGAGTAATAATATCTGTATTAACTATAGCAGAGAGCTGGGATAAGGCTCAAATGAAACATTTTATGTAAAGTGCCTTACAAATTTAAAGTGAAATTTTGTTATGTAATTGTTTTCAGTCATCTCTGACTCATCGTGACTCCCATATGGGGTTTCTTGGTAACAATACTGGAATGGTTTGCCATTTCTTTTCTCCAGTTCATTTTACAGATGAGGCAAACAAGGTTAAAGGATTTGCCCAGGGTGACACAATTAGTAAGTGCTAAAGGTAAGATTTGAACTCACAAAAAAGAGATTTTTGTATCTTGATCCACTACTCTATCCACTGTGCCACTTAATTGTCTTTTTTTTAAAGTTATACATTTTTTATTTTTATTTTTATTATATTTTTATTTTTTATTTTTTTATTTTATTTTATTTTTTTAAATTTTTATTTTATTTTATAATTATAACATTTTTTGCCAGTACATATGCATGGGTAATTTTTTACAACATTATCCCTTGCACTTACTTCTATTCAGATTTTTTCCCTTCCTCCCCCAACCCCCTCCCCCAGATGCCAAGCAGTCTTATATATGTGAAATATATTACAGTATATTCTAGATACAATATATGTGTGTAGAACCGAATTTTTTGTTGCACAGAAAGAATTGGATTCAGAAGGTAAAAATAACAGTTTACACTCATTTCCCAGTGTTCCTTTTCTGGATGTAGCTGATTCTGTCCCATCATTAATCAATTGGAATTGGATTAGCTCTTCTCTATGTTGAAGAAATCCACTTCCATCAGCATACATCCTCATACAGTATCATTGTTGAAGTATATAATGATCTTCTGGTTCTGCTCGTTTCACTCAGCATCAGTTGATGTAAGTCTCTCCAAGCTTCTCTGTATTCCTTCTGCTGGTCATTTCTTATAGAACAATAATATTCCATAACATTCATATACCATAGTTTACCCAACCATTCTCCAATTGATGGACATCCATTCATCTTCCAGCTTCTAGCCACTATGAAAAGGGCTGCCACAAACATTTTGGCACATACAGGTCCCTTTCCCTTCTTTAGTAGTTCCTTGGGGTATAAGCCCAGTAGTAGTATGGCTGGGTCAAAGGGTATGCACATTTTATGCACATTTAAAGACATAATTGTCTTTTTAAGTGTAGTATAAATATCACTTATTTTGCTTTCTTACTCCTTATGGAATTCGGTCTTTTGCTTTTTTTTTTTTTTTTTTTTTTTTTTTTGTAGCCTCATAATACACACTGAATAAGTACACATTGATTTATATACCTAATATATTTATATATCTAGTTTCCAATTGCACTGAAGTAGGGCAACCTACTTAAAATGTAGTCCTGGATCTGCCACTAAGTATATGCCCTTGACCCAAGTACATCACTATAGGAAGTCTCAATACCCTTGTCTGTAAGGTGAATGGATTAAACTTGACAGGTTTTAAGGTTCTTTTCATCTCCAACATTCTTTGATTCTATATATGGCATCAACTCATTCATTCAACAAAGATTTATCAAGCATATTTTATATGCAAGACACTGTTCTAAGTTTTGGGGTCACAAAGACAGAAAATGAAATATAATACTTGCATTCTACTAAAGGAATTACACAGAGACACACATGTATATCAATATATATATATATATATATATGTATGTGTATACATATATATATATTTATTTCCAGATAAGAAGTATGATTATTTATTACCATATCCATACATATGAATATATCATATATTTATCACAATCATATATATATACATTAAATATGTAAATATATTCATCTGTATATATTCATAGTATATACATTCTTTCTCAATTTATAATCCATTCCCCTAGATAGATGATAGATAAATGAAATAAATTGAGAAACATTAACTAACACCCTTGTGTAAGTCAATTGTTCAGTTCTTTTGGTTGCAGTAAAATATAGAATAATAACTATGCTCTATTATTCCCTAGTCAATCCACAACTGAAGTATTATACTTTTGGGGATCCCATTTCAGAAATTACATTGGTGGGTTAGAGATAACATAGAGAGTGTGGTGACGAAAGAGGTGAAAGCTTAGAGAAAATTTGGTTATCTAACAGTGTTTAAATTTTGAGATTTTGTTGTTTTTCAAAGAGCTATTATGTGAGAGAAGGGCAATATTTGTTCAGTTTGGTCTTAGTGGGTAGAAATAGGAGCAGTAAGTACAAGTTGAAAAGAAGTTTTTCGGTGATCTAAAGAAAATAATTTCCTATTATAGTTTTTCCAAAGTGGGAGAAACTGTACCATGTAATAGTGGATTCCTTAATAAGGAATCTTCAATAAAAAAAAACTATATAACCACTTATTGAGGATATTGTAGAAATTATTCTGTAAGTTAAATTGGATCAAGAGTCTTCGTTTTGCTTATCATGTAGCCTTTTGGCAGTAGGACATAACTTATGAACAATCTCTTTTGAGAATAATGTTCTTAAAAGCATAAAATAGAAAACAAAGGATTATTAAAATATGTTGAAATAAAGTTATCAAATATATTTTTAAAATGCATGCACTATAGGTTAAGAATCCCTTGAATGAATTCTGGGATCCCTTACATCTCTGAGATTCTGTGATTCGATTTTTAGTGATATAGAGGGTTTTTTAGTTTTATTGATGTTTTATATTTTGCATTTCAACCACTTACAGGCAAGAAATGTTGTATTACACCGAAAAACAATTAAGTAAAACTAGAAATATAGTCACCACATCTTAGTATAAAACATTTGTAGCACCAATACCATTATTATTTTTTTAATTAATAGAAAACTTTTATATCCCTGCCCTTTTGGATTCAACTGAAGAAAATTTTAAAAAAAGAAAAAGAAAAACAAGTTCTTTGATTTTGTTTATTTGTTTTGATGAGGCAAACAGTTAAGTGAATTTCCTAGGGTCATATAATTCAAGTATCTGAGGCTGGATTTGAACTCAGGTCCTGACTTTACTCCAGAACTCTATCCACAGCACTAGCTAACTACCCACAAAACGAGTGCTATGTAACAAATACATATAGCCCAGCAAAACAGATTCCCTCAATGGCTCTCTCCACAAACACAGGTCAGCATTTTGTCTTCAATTAATAGTTTCAAAGAGTTGGCTAAGATCCTGGGATGTCAAATAAATTTCCCAGGATGTGTCAGAGGCAAATTCCGAACTAATTTTGCTTAGTTTTGAGACTTGCTCTTTATTTACTATGCCATACTGCTTCTCATTTAAAGATAAAATGTTTCTAAAGTAATATTGACTCTGTTGGATTTCTAATATTTCCTCTATCACTCAATTTCTGTTTCTGAAATTGCTTTGTTTAAATTGCCTCTTTATGTTTTATGTTTTCAATGAATTGCGGAGCATGCCTCCCCATCTCAATATAGAGGTAATTGGATCTTAATGTAGAATGGAAAGGGAATTAAAAATCCATCTAGTCTGGTTGACCCTTGTCATTTTACACGAGAAAACTGAGGATCAATGAGGTTAAAAGACTGGCTTAATGTCACATAAGAAATGTGCATCAGCGGTAATATTTGAATTCAGAACTTCTGACTCCAGAGCTTCTTTCTATCTCATCACCACTGGGGAACTATAGAGTAAGGCATGTCCTTTCAGAGGTTGTCAAAGTATTCATTTGTTCTGCTCAAATTGAGGGTTTTTTTTTTTTTTTTTTTTAATATGGGAGGCTTCTGTTCAGAGTGGAGTTTGTGCGAAGCATATTTCAGTAGAGAGGGTTATATTTAATAAAAAACATCAGTAAAACATTATTATGATTGTTATTAAAAGTTAGTTAAAGAATTCCTCTCCCAAAATCATTGAGGTGCCCTGAACCTTAGGAGGAAATCAGATTTGTTTGGAATATTGCTTTATGGACTTCTTCATTTAAGAGTCAGAACATGGCTGATATTGCCCAAGGTGATGAGGGAGGTTCATAAGAGGGACACAGCAGTGGCTAAGAAATTTTACGAATTGAAATGATACTTCCTCAACCCCCAATTGACTTTTGAGATAGACAGGTTATTAATCTTCCTGCCTGGCACTGGGATTCCTGATTTGCTTGGCTTTTGATGTTTCTTTTGATGTTAAGTTCTCCTGAAAAATACCTTTAGCAATTCCCAACTGAGGTATGTACATGTATTTATTCTGGGGATATAGAAATAAAATTAATGTGTGGGCCTTCCAGTCCAGCCTACTTTCTTCCCCTAAAGTAGCCTGGCAGTAAACCATAGTCTCTTCATTTCCCTACTACAATATTTTTTTTTAGATGCCCATGCTAACAGAATGCATTTCTCAATAAATAATTAAATTAAATTATAAATAAATTATTCTTTTTAAAGCGTAAAATCTTATCTTTAGAAAACATTTTATAAACAGCTGGCTTAGTCAATGATGGAAAGACCCTTTGTAGTGTAGAATTTGTAGAATTTACTGAAAATATACTATTTTTATTTCAGCTTATTAACATTTCTTAAGTATGTACTTAGCACTTCACAAAAATAAAATTTTATCTTTATAACAACTCTTGGGAAGTAAATGATATTATTAATTTTATTTATAATGGAAGGAAACTAAGACAGTCAAAGATTCAATGATTTACCCAGGATCACACAGATAATGAGCTTGAGGTCAAATTTAAATTTAGATCTTTCTGAATTCAGGTTGTATTTGTGTCACTTAAATGACTCACGAGGCCATAGAACAGCAGAATAGTACACAACAGGATTGGAAGAGCAATCATTTAATCAGCTAACTCTGTTGTTGCTAAAGATAAAAAGTAAAAAAAAAAAAGAAAAAAAGAAAAAAAAAGAAACATTCCCTGCCCTCAAGAAACTTACATTCTATTGAGGGGAAAATATATTAAAATATAATATACATTATAAAAATAACCAATATTTGGGGAACACAAGTGTATGTGTGTGTGTGTGTGTGTGTGTGTGTGTGTGTGTGTATGTGTGTGTGTATGTGTGTATGTGGAGGAGAATTAAGAAAGGCCTCAGGTAGATGGTGACTCTTACATTAATCATTGAAAGAAACTGGGGATCCTAAGAGGCAAAGATGGAAGGTAGCTGATGTTGTTTGTGAAAAACAATGTATGGAAAAGAACACAGATGGGAGATGGAATGTGAAATGTGAGGAGCAGACAGAAGATCAGATTGCACTGTTTAGAATATAAAAGGGTCCACTAAAAAAGTAAGCCTGGAAAGTTAGATTGGAATCAGGTTGTAAACGGTTATGAATATCATTCAGAGGAATTTGTATTTGATCCCAGTAGAAATAAGAAGTCAGTAGAATTTATTGAGTTGGGAAATGATACCATTGGATGTGTTAGATGGAGATGATATATTAGGGTATTTCTGATGCACATTAAACATTTCAAACACAATGCAGGAAAAATGGAAGATCCTATGGTGCAGTGGAAAGAGCTCTGAAGCTTTAATACAGGTCCTAAATTCTAATTCCATTCTCCTACTTAGTACTTGTATACTTGCTGAAGTCATTGACATCTCCAGTACTGAGTTTCTGTTTTATAAAAGAAGGTTGTTATCAGAAGACCTAAGGTCCTCTCTTATTTTCAATTAGTCATTCTGTCAACCTATAGACTAAAATAAGTAAGACCAGGGATGGTCAAGTAGTGGAGGTTGAAAAAAGATATATTGTTCCAATGGAAGAAGCATTGACTAGCATATAGTACACAAAGCTACAAATTAACAATGATTAGCTTTCAGTATAAGATAAAGTTACATGGAAAGCCAGGTAATTGTTCATGAAAGAAAAACCTTCTTGCCTCTGGGAACACAGTTAATCAAATTAATCAGGTGTGTGTGTGTGTGTGTGTGTGTGTGTGTGTGTGTTTCTGAAGAGAACCAGTGAACCAACCTTGTATTTAGCTTTATTTCTTTATGTCTTTTGATTTTTTAGAGCTAAATGATCGATATTAACATATCCTTTTCTTTCAGTAACTTGTCAACTCATTGATTCTTGGACAGAGATCTCATAATTAAAGTATCAAAAAATTGGGGACTTATGGGTAGTAAGAACATTTTTTGGCTATTAACAAATTACATTGCCCAAAATTGAAATGAACTCTATATGAACAGGCAGGAAATAAGTGGTTATTGATGCAAGCCATTTTGGTTGGTGTAATCAGATCATTGTTTAATTAGAGAAAAGGTCAAAATCAATACCAAATTAGAAGAATAAAAATATGTATGAGACATTTTGCGCAATTTTAATAGCATTGTCCTAATCTATTCAAATAACTATTGACTTTGAAAAGGGGGAATGGAAAAGCAAAAATACATCAATTTTAATTATCACATTAACAGAAGTGATATTAATTTGGAAATAAGTCATATAACAATACTGTGTCCACTCTAAATTTATTTCACCAGAAGTGTTTCTAAACTTTTAGATTCTCATACCACATCTGAGATCCATTTCTTCTGCAAATCTATCCTACCACAGCAGGATTTTGCTTTATTCTCCATTGAAAAAAAAATAAGAACATTTATCCTGAGTTCCTTCTCCTATCCAAAGCCACATAACAAATCACTGTAACATTATAGATCATTTTTTACTTTTTTTTGTCCTTGAAGAATAATGTAGCATTTATTTCTGCTAAAGCCAAACTCTTTCCTTGTGAATCAACTATGTTCCATGATTCCATTGACAAATTGCCCTTACAAATATTCCTTAATTCTCAATATCTTATCGTCTTTTGACTCTTGCCTTGCTATCCAAAAATATGTCCAAATCTTTCATTTGCTAAATAATTACCATCATCACCACATCACTATCAGCATCATGATCATTAACAACAACACTTTCACCTGACTCAATTCTTCATGCTATCATACCATAGCTTTTCTCAAACAAGCTACTAGGAACAAATCAAACTAACAGCAGCAGCATTAGCAGCTACAACAAAAGCTGTTAAATATTCACTCACTTTATGTTATTAATAACCTTCATTTTTCAGTACCTTGTAATGATGGAAACATCATTTAACTAAAGTTCTTTCTCTGAGGTTAATAATGATCATTTAATATTTAAAAACCAATCCAAACCAAACCAAAGGTTTCCCCCCCCCTCAGTCCACCATTCTTGATCTTTTTGCACTTAATTTTTCTGTATATTCTATCATCTCTGAATTTTTATTACAACATTCTAGCACAGTATTCTACTTCTAATATCTCATGGCTGTAATGAAGGTCTGTGCTTTCTCCTCTTTCTTCTATAAATTTTTGGAAATTTCAGTCTTTCCCAACCACCATATTCCTTTATGGCTCACTTTCCATAATATAACCGTGGGGAATAAAAAATGACAGAATACAAATTCTGTCTTTTGAATTTCTCTAAATCAAGTAGAAAGTGGATGGGGGCTGGGGCAAAATTGAGTTTTGTTTTGTTTTGTTTTTGCAAGGCCAAAGATTACTACTGGGAAAGATAATGCTAAGTGAGTGACTTAGAGGTTAGTTGGATTCTCATGCAACCCAAGTTGGAGAAGTAGACATAAATAGACAAAAACATTACAAAGGATGCATTAAAAAGTTGTATCAAAGATATTGTACAGAATATGTATGATTGGAAAATATGATTTAGTGAGAATTAGAAATTGATTGATAGACGATTATCTGAGTAAAAGGATACCTATTCTTTTCCTCTTTTTAAATAATAGCTTTTTATTTTATATATATATATATATATAGTTTTCAACATTCACCTTTGTAAAACTTTCTATTCCAAATTATTTCTTCTCCCTCCCTTATCCCCAACTATTTCCCCTAGACAGCAAGTAGTCCAATATATGTTAAATATGTGCAATTCTTCTATATATACATATTTCCACAATTATCATAATGCACAAGAAAAATCAGATCAAAAAGGGAAAAAATGAGAAAGAAAACAAAAAGCAAGCAAACAACACCACAAAAAGATGAAAATAGTACGTTGTGATTCACATTCAGTCTCCACAATTCTCCCTCTGGATGCACATGGCTCTCTCTATCCAAGTTTATTGGAACTGACCTGCATTACCTCACTATTGAAAACAGTCACTTCCATAGAATTGATCATTGCATATTCTTGTTGCTGCTGTGTACCATGTTCTCTTGGTTCTACTCACATCACTCAGCATCAGCTCATGCAAGTCTCTCCTGAAATCATCCTGCTGATCACTTTTTATAGAACAATGGTATTCTATAACATTCTATAACATTCTATACCATAACTTAGCCATTCTCCAACTGATGGGCATCCATTCAATTTCCAATTCCTTGTCACTACAAAAAGAGCTGCTACAAAAATTCTTGTATATGTGGGAACTTTCCCCTACTTAAAGATCTCTTTGGGATACAAACCCCATAGAAATAGTGCTATATCAAAGAGTATGCACAGTTTGATAGCTCTTTGGGCATAGTTCCAAATTGTTCTCCAGAATGGTTAGATAGTTCACAAAGGAGTGTTTCTTCTTAGAACACCTGGAAGTAGTTGTTATGGGAAGTAAGATTCCCTGATCAAAGTATAAATCCCTCAGGGCTCTATACTGTGCTTTAAGAAAAGTAAACATTTTTGAGTGATATTTTGCTACTGCAATGAGGTCATACCTAAATTATAGGACCTAGAATCAGAGATACCCGATTTCAAATCCTGTCTGATTTAAAATTATTTGCTGGTGACTCTGGGTTATTCACTTAACTTGTCTGCCTTAGTGTTCTTAGCAATTAGATGCACATGAAAATAGCATTCAACTTCCATGGTCTTTGAATAAAGATCAAATGGAATAAGATGAAAAGCTCTTAACAAACTCAAAGGTTAAGCTATTACTATTGATACTGTTGTTATTGTTATTGGTACCATCCAAAATGCTTTTTCAGGTTGCAGTCCTTGCTTAATACTGCTTTGTTACTTTAAATCTTGTACAGATATCCTTGTCTTTAAATTTTAGAACTTTTGGAACTTACCCGAACCTGAACTATGTCTTACAGTATTCTACTTTTACCATCCTCAGAGTGCTTGCTATCCCAAATAAATAACAATGGTAATCTCCATGTGATTGGTTTACTTGATTTTATAATTCTTATCTGCAGGGAACTAAATGTCAAAGAACCTAGAATATGGAGATAGAGTCAGCAATATATGAGTTCAAATAAGTAACTTAATACCTTGAAAAAAATCACTTACTTTTACCTCAATTTCCTCATTTTCCTCTTAGTGTTATGAAAATAGGAGAAATAATATTTCTAAAGTGTTTTATAAACTTTCAAGTATTCTATAAATATAAGATATTATTATTAGTAATAGTAGCATTATTATTGATAAGGATTCAAATTCCCATTCAGACACAAGTTGTGTGTCACTTAATCTCTCAGCCAAACTTTCTTCATCCTTCAAATGGGGATTATGATAACACAAGTCTCACATATTTAAAGTTCTTTGCATAGTTTTTAGTACTATTAAATATATTTATCTTTTATCTAATTTGATATGGTGGCCTTAATATTAAAGGGCTGTATCAGAAGAACATTGGCATTAAAAATGAATCTCTTTGGGGGAAGTATTTGATATTATTGATAAAACTTTGGAATTTCCCATGGCTCCAAATGTTTGCAAATCAACACTATCTTTTTGGTATGGAATTCAATGTCTGATAGAAATAGAATATGTATTGTACATCCACAACTCTGGCATACATGTCCTGAAAAAATCCTTATAAAGACTCATAAGTAAGTAGAAAATAATATATACAATTATTAAACTGATGCAAACAACATTAGAGAGAGGCAGAATGGAATAATGGGAATTGTGGTCAGGAAAATAGAATTCACATTCTATCATTGGCATATTGACTGTGTGACCTTGGGAAAGTCATTTAACTCCTCAATATACCAGATTACTTTTTGGATGGGGTGGCTGGTCTAAAAATGGATATAACCTAGAAAAGCAGTAAAATACCAGCTAATTATAATCATAAAATGTGACCCTGCCTGACAAATAGTGAATAAGACATAAATTCCTCATCTTGGTAGAGAGAGATGGAATGTGGTATTGCTAAACATTTTTTCCTGTGTCATAAAAGTAGATTCAGAGTTTAAAAGAGAAATATGAGAAGGAATGTGTCATAAAAACCAGAATCAATAGAACTTAAAAAATTCAAAAGCCCTGTCAAGTGGTTTCTATGAATAATAATTTTAAAAATGGCCTTACTTTTCCTCTCTGACTTCTTTGCCCTCTCTTCCTTAACAAAAGCCCCTGGGCTTATCCTCAATTTATCTCTGATTTCATTTGTGGTTTAATTTTTTTTGTCTCCTCATTTGTGGTACCTGTCTACTTTCTCCTATCTCTTTCGCTCAAGTAATTTCTTGAATATTTTCTAAAACCTTCTACACTTTTATCTACAAAGCTATATTTTGACTTCCCTTTGGAATCATAAAGCTTGCTGCAAAAGAGAAAATTTAACTACCAAGAGATCTGTCTCTGCATTAACAATAAGATTGATTCTTTTTTTTCTACCAGAGAAGATAGTCTCGCCATACTCCAAATCTGTTATATTTAAATATACAATTTAATGATAAAACAATTTATTATTAATATTAAAAAGTAATCCTTTCAAAGCCCAACCAATCTTTGTTATTAGGAGGAAAATCCTTGGCAACATAAAGGTGAACCAGCTGATATATAGCATCTATCTGATTACTATGCTTGCTATAAACATGTCATAGGAACTCTGAAACATTGATGAAAAAGGCTCTGTTCACTCACTGAATTAGTATTAATGCCAAGTTTGAGGGAGACAGCTAGTTGGAACCTTAGATGGAGTGCTGAGTCTGGACTCAGGAAGACCTGAGTTCATATCCAGCCTCAGATATTGCTGTATGGGAGAAGTCACTTAAGCTCTATTTAGTGTACTCCATTGGTAAAGAAATTGGCAAACAACTGCAATTTTCTTGCCAAGACATCCTATACCAGGTCACAAAGAGTTGGATACAACTGAATAACAAAACAACAATTAGTTTGATGAAATTGCTCCTGTGATCCAAGGAATGTACAGTATGGTATAAAATTGCTAAGTTCCTTCCTCTTCTATTTTATTTGTTTTCACTTTTGCATTTTTGTAATTTCTGGATGTCCCCTTACTCTTATTACAGGTTTCCCCAGAAATTATCTCTCATTTATAATATATACATATATATATATATACATATATATACATGCATATATAGGTATACACACACACACACACACACACACACACATATATATATATATGAAAGAAATCAGATAAATAAATGAATGAAGTAGAGCCAGAACAATGTAGACTATGACTAAAACTTAATGTCCATATCTCTAAAAGGATGCCAAAATCTGAGCACTTCAAAGACAACAATGATGGCAGAATATAGATAATGAAACATATTACTCTCAAGAAAAAGATGGCAGTTTTTAAGGCCAGAATATGCATACATTGTTATATAGTTACTGTAGTCAGTTATTTTATTTATCTGTTTTCTTCAAACTAATTGTTGTTTTGTTATTCAGTTGTATCCAACAACAGTTCAAACAAGCCTTCCAAAATTTCTCTGTATTCTTCATATCCATCATTTCTTACTGAACAGTAATTCTCCATTATATTCATATGACATATTTATTACAAACAATTTCTTATCTTCCTTCACCCTGCCCCTTTTCCTTTCCCTAGTGTCTTGGAAAAATAAAATGAATATATTATTCTATAGAAAACAAAAGTCTTAAAAATAATAGTTTGAGATAATTTTAATAAGCATCTTGATTAGAAGATGAAAAATAATTGTTAATTAAAATTCTTTTAAAATTATTTATTTTATGATATTTAAATAATTATATTGATGTTTAAAAATTATTTAATTCATATCATTAAACAAAGACTTCTTTCCAAATCCAGTAATCAGTCCTAGATTGAGGACAGGAAGAGGATATGCATATGTGAAATCCCAATGTGAAATTGGAATATCTATTAAGTTCTGCTAAATAAATCCTCCTGATAGAGACCCACACGTGCAAAAATGTTTGTGACAGCTTTTTTTTGTAGTGGCAAGAAACTGGAAACTGAGTGGATACCCATCAGTTGGTGAGAATGGCTGAATAAGTTATGGTTTATGAATGTTATGGAATATTTTTGTTCTATAAAAAATGATCAGCAGGATTTCAGAGAGTCCTGGAGAAAGAACTGATGCTAAGTGAAGTGAGCAGAACCAAATGATCATTGTACATGGCAACAACAAGATTATATGATGATCAATTCTGATGGTCATGGTTCTTTACAATAATGAGATGATTCACATCAGTTCCAATAATCTTGTGATGAAGAGAGTCATCTACACTCAGGGAGAGGACTGTGGGAACTGAGTGTGGATCACAACACAGTATTTTTACTCTTGCTGTTGTTGTTTATCTGCATTTTGTTTTCTTTCTCAACTTTTTTTTTCTTCTTGATCCTATTTTTCTTGTGTAGCAAAATAACTGTATATATATATATATATATATAATTGGATTTAACATATATTTAACATATTTAACCTGTATTAGATTATGTACCATCTAGGGGACAGAGTGGAGGGAAGAAGGGGGAAATTCGGAACACAAAGTTTGGTAAGTGTCAATGTTGAAAAATTATCCATGCATATGTAAATATGTAAATATTTGTAAATATAAAAGCATTGATTAAAAAAATAAAAAAAATCATCTTAGGGAGTTGAGTGACTTTTTCTTCTGCATGGCTCACAGAAAATTTCATCTAGAATCCAGTGTATCCCATGGAGTAGGAAAAAATAGGTTAGATATATTTTCCATAGTAATTTACTATTGACTTCAAACCTATTGCCTCCAGGGTAGAAGTAAAGATCATCATTCAACCCAACATTATAAAACTTTTGTGCAGAGGGACTTAAAGTCTAAGAGACTATTTTTTATCTAGTAGTTTTACTTTTAATATCTTCTGGAACTCTTCAGTAAAATGCTTGGACAGATTACTCTTTATCACTTTCTAAATTCTTACAAATTAACACAATGCTATTTTTAGAGCCACAAGGTATCTCAATTCTGTATTTTTGTTTCCTCTTTATAGGAAACAATCTATGTCATCAGGGAAGCATGCAAATCAATGAAGTCGCAAATGACTTGAATTGAATTGAATATTTAAATTTATCCAGCTCCAAGTTTATATATCTGTAACTATATGTTTAAAATATTTATCATTTCTTAAAACATTTATGGAATAATTAAGTAATTATAAAATCAGAATACACCTTACTTGGTCTATCACCCAATCTTAAGAGATTGCCATTGTGCCTTCATCTAACTATATGCTATGTGATAGAGGAAATAAAAACCATTAAATATAATATTCTTTCCTCAAGAAATTTATAATCTTTCCTGTTGAAACCTACAGTTGCTTTCTTTCAAAAATGTTGTTTCCACCATTTCCATGATGACACTATGAAAATCTGAATTATTGCCTATAATTTGCATGTTACCCCTTCATTAATAAACACATTACTAGACATTTTTCTAGTCCCTTTTCTATTTCATTAGTTTTCTTAGATTCAACTCTTGTTTCTCTCCCAATCCTATCCACCCACCCAGGAATTCCTTACACCATTTTTGGTATGAAATTTGTTTTTGTAAAAAAAAAATTACTCAATTTTTACTTTTTCCATTTGAAGAGTCAAGCAGAGATCATTTTCTCACAGAGAATTTGTATACTAATAAACTACAGATAAATACAGATAAATAGAGATAAACTACAAATAAGTGAAACAGAACAGTTTAATACAAATATATGATCTGTGAGTCAGAAAACAAGATCTATTCTCAGATAGAATTATCTCTGCCACTAAAGTAACTTGAGAAAAATGATTTTTAAGTTTATGTATTTTTATTTTCTCATCAATAATTAACTAATATTAATATCTTACTTTAAAGATCTACTTTATTCTGTTATATTTTCTTCCACCCTTTCTTCTTTTCCTCCTTGTTGAGAAAAAAAGCAATTTAACACAGTCTGTCTGTGTAGTCATGCAAAAATATTTCTATTTTAATCATGTTGTAAAAGAAATAAAAATAAGACAAAAAATAACTCCAAGAAAAATACATTAAAAAGTATTTTAACCTGCATTTAGAATCCATCAGTTCTTTGTTTGGTGATGGGGAGCATTTTTCATCATAATTCTTTAGGAATTTTCTTGGATGGTTGTATTGTTGAAAATAGCTAAGTTTTGCTTTATCTGCTAAGTGTATATACACTTTTCCTGCTTCTACTCATTTCATTTCTCATCAGTTCACATAAGTCTTCACAGATGACTCTAAGAATCATTTCTTCTCCTGATCATCATTTCCGTCACAGTCATGTACCACAACTTATTCAGTTGTTTTTTAATTGATGGACATCTCCTTAATTTCCAATTTTTTGTCATCACTAAAAGAGCTGCTATAAATATTTTACATATGTAGATTCTTTTCCTTTTTTATTAATCTCTTTTGGATATAGAACTAGTAGGGATATTGTTAAGTTAAAAAGTACACAATATTTTATAATATTTTGGGTATAGTTACAAAGTGCTTTATAAAATGATTGAATTATTTCATAATTCATAATTTCCATAATTTCACCAACACTACATTAGTGTCTTGATTTACTCACATTTCCTCCAACATTTATAATTTTCCTTTTCTTTCATATTAGCTAATGCATACATATGGGATGATACCCTGGAGTTGCTTTAATGTGCATTTCTCTAATCAATAATAATTCACAGCATTTTTCATATAATTGTAGATAAATTTGATTGCATTGTCTGAAAACTGCTTGTTTTATCTTTTGTCCATTTATCAATTCAGAAGTGGCTCATTTTATACACTGGACTCAGCGTGTCTATACATTTGAGAAATGAGGCTTTTATTAATTACTGTAATTTTTTTTTACTATTGTGATTACTATGTATTTTACTTTATCATATTTCCTCTATTTGTCCTTCTTTCCTCTCTCTGTCTCTCTCCCTCTTTTTCTTTTTCTTTTTGTAACTTTCTTTCTATCACCCTCCTCTCACTGTTTCTCCTTTCATTCTGTCTGTCCTCAAAAGTGTTTTGTTTCTGACAACTTCCTCCCCTAATTCTTCTTCCTTTCTATTCCCATCTTTCTGTTTGCCCCCTTCTCCTACTTTTCTGTAGGGTAGGAGAGATTTCTATACCCAAATGAGTATGTATATTATTTTCCCTCTGAGCCAATTCTGTTGAGTACTTTTGACATATAATACTAGAAAACCCCAGGCAAACTTGTGATTAGCCTTAGAATCCTTACAGTAATAAATAGTCATTCAGCTTTTTGGAGCTACATTATGATTTTAGGCTGTGGATGTAGTCCCAGAAAATGTGTTATAATCAGATTTCTTGGAATTCTTCTCAAAAATCTAGTTATTCCAGCAATGATTTCTAGGTAATATAAGGAATCCTATCATTATCCTTCTAATAGTCAATCAATAAAGCATTTATTGAGCACTTGACCATGCTACTATATATTAGGTCTTGGTGATATACATAACAAAAATGAAACATTCCCTGTATAGGGAATAGGCAAGATCAACATAAATAATCAACATATCAATATAAATAATAACAATAAAATCATTTTGATGGATTAAAATCTTAAGAAGGTGAAATCACTCTATTAGTACTAATTGCAGCTCATACATGTCTTGTCATCTAGATCATTCTCATTGTTCTGTAAATTCTTCAGAGCACCTACCAATGTACTGGAAGTCTCTTTAGAATTCTAAATATTTTGTAGATATCTGTAGAACCTTTTGCTTTTCTATGTCTTCTTAAGTTAGAGCTAACATTCTTAGGAAAATATAGAAAAGCAAAAGTTCCATCTAGGATGCATCTGGCTTGTAATCCTGGGAATGTCATTTAAATTCTTGGTCCTCCATACTATATATCTATCCCCTTTCCAATCAAGAAAATAAAAGTAACTTGTGCTTTTTTTATTTATTAATTTACACTTTTGAAAGATCTTTTGCACACAGGATCTAATATGATCCTTTCAATGTGGGAAAGAATTATATGCATATTTAACAAGTAAGAAAACTGCAGGTTAGTGCAGTAGGTTATTTGCTTTTCTTCCCTACACTAGATTCCTATCAATTTGATCCTCTTGGTTCTGTGCCTTACACAAGTAAGTTTATCTTCTATGAAATTGAGTATCTTTAAGAATCAGATCAGGAAATTCTTTGTTCTTTGCAATCTTGGAGAGTTTTTTAGAGCACTGAGAATCTAAACAACCTGTCTAGGATCACATAAACATTTTGTATTAGAGGCAGGATTTGAACCCCAAACTTTTGAAATTTGAGATTGTTCTTATCTGCTCTTTACTGAGTCTCAGCTTATACTTATTTTGTATATTTATATATATATATATATATATATATATATATATATATATATATATATATACTTATCTGTGTATCTGTTGTTTCCAAATGAGATCCAATTCTGAAAGAAATCTTTGGAATTCAGTCTGAGGAAATTTAGTGGATTGGAAGTTCCTTTAGAGCAAGAGGTATTTTTAAAATCTTTTTATTTCCAATGCCAAACTCAGAGCCTGATACTTATTTGACACTTAATAAATGCTTATTGATTGTTCAATTGGATTTTCTACAATTAATAAATTTAATATTGTTTCTTCCCAAATCCAGAGATCTTTCCACTAAACCATGCTGCCATTGAATATACATAGGATCTGGTAAAAGCCTCAATGTTTTGGAACATCAACTTGTTCTACTGCAAAATGTTCAGGTTGAATGGCATATTTTCTAAGGTATTTTCTGACTTGAGAAATTATTTTTAATACATGATCTTTAATTTTTTAACCTAAAGAAATAATTCTTATAAGAATTTCAGAACCAGGAAAACAGGGGTGTTATTGTGAAGCAGTTATACCTCAGATAATATCAAATGGGTTTTGGTCTGATTTTTACCATAAAAAGAGCCATTTCTATCATAGAATTTTGTTCCTTCATCCCCTTTTTAGATCAAAAAAAATTTAAGAAGAAGTATAAATTGGAGGCTTCGGTTCATTTTGCGATATAAGGTTATAATTTTGCCACTTTTCTTCAATATATGAGTTGCCATCTCCTTAGGAAATTACATTTAATTATTCTATTAAAGGCATTTTTAGAAAACATTATCCTAAGAATAATTGAAGCCTTGAATATAATAAAATTCAAATTGCTTGAAATATCTTTGATTAGTTTACTGGTTCAGACAAGTGTTTTGAAGCTTGCCAATTTGCTTTTATTTTACTAAGGAAATTAATCAGAAAAGGTACAATAATCATTAATAGCTTCAGTGAATTGTATTAAAGTGTTTCTTTGCATGAAACTCATTCAATTTGCTGGTTTTTCAAATTCTTTCAAAGATGTTTCAAAACTGGATATATGTATTTGCTTACATTTTGCAGTTTAAAAAAAGTTTCCTTATTTCTTTTTTTAACATAATTCCTCCCTGTCACATGAAAATTTTGAATTTGATGTTTTAGTTTGAGTTTTTGAAGTTAGAACTTAAATATTTATTGTTGAGCATTTCATTGGAAAAGGTAAATTATACATATATGTATACACACACACACACACACACACATATATATATATATGTATATATATATAATTTATCATGTGAATTTTGATTTGATGCTTATCATTTCATTGTCTATTATTTACCTGGGTGTTTAATCTCCATGATTGCTGCACCCAATTTCACTGTCTTCTTAATCTATACTTTTCTTGCCGTTTTATCTCCATAAAGAGGCAATATGGCATAAAGAGAAAAGAAATGCCTTCAAAGTAAAAATGTATAGGCTCACATCTTTTCTCTGACATATAATGACTAGTCATTTAACTTCTTATTGTTTAATCTAGGTAACTCCTTCAAATTGTAAACTGAAGAGCAGGTGCTTTTTTCTATTGGTAGAGGGAATGTCAACATCTCTGAGTTCTTTTCACTAGTGATTGTTCTCACATATTGGGAGCCTTTCTCTTCTGTTCACATCTCAGGAATTACAAGATAATACTTAGTCTATTGTTTTTTATACTACCTAAGTGATTTTCCCATCTAATTTTCTATTTATATTTGTCCTTAGCACTTTTTATGCTATTATACTAACACAAGTTCTCATTAATCATGGATTGCTACCAACCAGTATTATCAATTTATCCTTTGCCTTTAGATTATTTATAATTAGATTATGCTAAAATGATAGAGGATTTTGATCAGAAAAATACTGCTTTGTTAAGAGATGAATTTTTATAGAAGTGAGGAATTTGAAATTATTAAAAGTATAGGATCCAGTTCAACATTGATTAAGTATTCAGTTATGGGCCAGATCCTGAGGCAGTTTTCATTACATAATGAATTTTTTGAGAATAAGGACTGCTTTTGCTTTTCTATGGATTATCAGTGCTTAGCACAGTACCTATTTTTTTTATTATAGCTTTTATTTACAAGATATATTCATAGGTAAATTTTCAGCAAAACCTTTTGTTCCAAGTTTTCCCCTCGTCCCCCCACCTCTTCCCTCAGATGTCAGGTTGACCAATACATGTTAAATATGTTAAAGTATAAGTTAAATATAATATATGCATACATGTCCAAACAGTTATTTTGCTGTACAAAAAGAACTGGGCTTTTAAATAGTGTACAATTAGCTTGTGAAGGAAATAAAAAATGCAGGCGGACAAAAATAGAGGGATTGGGAATTCTATGTAGTGGTTCATAGTTATCTTCCAGAGTTCTTTTGCTGGATGTAGCTGGTTCAGTTCATTACTGCTCTATTGGAACTGATTTGGTTCATCCTATTGTTGAAGAGGGCCACATCCATCAGAATTGATCATCATATAGTATTGTTGTTGAAGTATATAATGATCTTCTGGTCCTGCTCATTTCACTCAGCATCAGTTCATATAAGTCTCTCCAGGCCTTTCTGAAATTATCCTGCTGGTCATTTCTTATAGAACAATAATATTCTATAATATTCATACACCATAATTTATTCAGCCATTCTCCAATTGATGAGTATCCACTCAGTTTCCAGTTTCTGGCCACACAGTACCTATTATATTGGAGACACTAACCAAATGCTTATTGATCACTTTGATATCTTAAGGAAGGAATGAACGGATGAAGAAAAGAAGGAAGGAAGGTAAAATAGAAGTGAAAGAGGGAGAAATAAACATGAATTAAGTTCCTACTATGTGCAAGACACTATAAAGATTGAAGAACTTTACAAGTATTATCTTATTTGATCCTCACAACAACCCTGAAAGGTTATTTCCATTTTATAGTTGAAAGAACTGAGGCAGGAAGAAGTTAAATGATTTATCTAGAATCATAAAACTAGTAAGTGCTTGAAGTTGGATTTGCATTCAAGTTTTCCTGATTCTGAGCCCATTTTCCCACCATGGAATAGATAGAAGTCTGTTTTTGAATTTGAAAAAAATTATAATCTTGCTTCTAATATTTACTACATGTGTGAGAATGAACAAGACCCTTAAATTCTCAGTTTTCATGACTTTTAAAAACTGTCAGTTGAAGACAAACTATTGGTTCAAAAAGTTTCACGTTTAAAATTCTTCCATACCACCCTTACCACCCTGTAAAATGGGTAATTGTGTTGGAGTTTATAGATATATATTTTATTTCAGAAGAGTCAATCTAGTTCTTAAATTGGAATAGCTATTTGATTATTAAATATTTAACTACTCTCTCTCTCGCTATATATATATATATATATATATATATATATATACATGTATATATATATAAATATATACGTATATAATATATACATACCTATACACTCACATGTATATGTATATATATACATACATGCACACATAATTATTTTATATCAATTATTAGAAGTACTCTTCATGTTCACATCATGTCATTATAACCCTATTTCACTTTGATATATTTTAACATTCAATAATCATTTCAGGTGATTTCAGAATATGAATTAAATAAGAATGTATTTGAAATATTCATAAGCTATTCATAAAAATTTATTTTGCAGTTTAGAATAATTCATGTCTTTTCTGAGATATATTTAAATAACAAAAAATTGGAAGAAGAGAAGAAGGAGAAGAAGAAGGAGGAGAAGGAGAAAGAAGAGAAGGGAGAAGAGGAAGGAGAAGTAGGAAAATATTGGAGGAGGAGGAGAAAGACAGAGAAAGAAGTAGAAAAAGAGAGTGAATGAAGAGGGAGACAAGAAAATAAGAGAAAGAGGAAGTATGAGAAGAGAAATGAAGGAGTATTTAGGTAGGTTGGAAAGAAGTTTAGAATGGAAAGAAGAGATAAAAATCCTGCAAGAATTGCTTTTATTTGTCTAAACTACTCCTATAAGTCTTTCAGAGGTAAACAGTTTCAGTATATCAAGATAACATTTTGCCATATCATTATTATGTGATATTTTGTATAATATCATAATAAATGTAGTAAATATTAGTGAAGTTAAAAAAATCAAGGTTTAGTAACACATGTTCAATCTGTTTCAACTCAGAATCATGATTATCATTTATATTAGTGAAGACAGAAGGGTTCTAGTTTGAGCTTAAAATAATGATCCATTACCTGGAGTCTGTGAGTTTGGTGTCAAAAAAACCAACAAAACAAAACAAAACAAAACAAGTCAAAACAAAATACTTTTTCAGTATCATAAATTGAGGAACAGAGTGGGGAAATGTTCATCCTTAAAATATCACAATAATACATACAGAAGAAGCATTATGCCATATTATTTCTACATTATACCACATTTTTCTACAGGAATTTTAGGGCCTTAAGAACAGGAAAGATTAATACAGTGGTTGTAATAAAATCTTTTATTTTGATATGCAATTATGTGAAAGGACAATGAATTCCTAATTTTGGAGAACACCCTTGACAAACAAGTCATAAATCATTGTGTGGTTTAATAGATTATCCATTGGTGAATTTAGAATTGGAAGGGAATGCTAAAGTTCAATACCCTCCTTTACAGATGAAGATCTGAAGATTTGATCTGCAGGTCTATCAGACAGTAAAGACGAGTCAGCATTTGAAACACTATCAGTTCTCTCCACTTTATCAATTTATCATACTATCTTGGAATTAGCTTTTGGGACATGGAGGACAAATGCCTTGCCCAAGGTTACACAACAATGATCTGAAACTGCATTTGAACCCAGTACTTTTGCACTTCAAGTCTAGCTCTCTATTTATCTGAGTCACCTCTTCTTTTTCTTTTCCTTGATATTGTAGGCAAAGGAAAGCAGTAACAATTGAAGTTACTCAGTGCTAAAAAGTTTATTTTCAAAAAAGAAAGAATATTTTTACAATTTTGCTTGATTTATTCAACAAATATTTGTTATTTTTACTTAATTAACTTATTTATCCAAAAGTCAGACTTTTTACATATTGCTTATTATGTATAAGCTAAAAATTTGCATAGTGTATCTGAAAAGATGGTTCCTATATTATTTTAAGTGGTACAAAATTGTGTCCAATCACAAGGAATTAATATTTAGTAAAAAATATATGGAATAAGATTGGTACTCAAGTTCACAGATGGCAAATATAATTTGGTTTTTGATTCCTGTAATATATCTTTTTGAGCAAAGTAAAGGAAAATAATTTCTCCTTAACCAAGAATGACATGTTTGTCAGAAAGGAAATTAATGGGGAGTTGCAGAAAAATCCCTGTGGTTCTAGGGTCTATAGGAACTTGAAACAGAAAAGCTAAACAAATTGCCTACTATAAAATATGATGGAAATGATATTTTTGCTTAGAGGTAGGAAGAGTATAAAAACTGATAGCCCATTCCCATAGCATTGAATACAATTCAAAATATTTTTGAACTTTGGTAGATGATTTTTCTCGCAGAATTTTTTTTGATAATTTTAGAATTTCTCTGCCATTTCTTTTAGGAATTAAATGTAACAAAACTGTGAAAATGAAAATGATATCATTAGTACTATTTTATGGATGTTTTACCTAGCACTTATTTTCTATTTCACCTTCTTTTAAAAACTACTGAAGGACCCAGTGTTTGATGTTTAAATAAAGTAGCATTGTTCAAAAAGTGAACACTAAATTGCAACCTTATATTTTCACTTTAACCTTAGAAACCTCATGATTATCAAAGTCATGAGAAGAATTCTAAGATCAAACAAACACTTAAGAGCTAGAAAGGAGCCCAGAAGAATCGAGTTCAAATTTATTTTTATAGAATATGAAAGTGAAGCTCAGAGAAGTTAACCTAATGCCACAAAGTTATTAAGTAGTAGTGCTGGCCCTCAAACCTAGTTCCTTTGATTCCGTGTTTGGTGCATTTTCTTGTATGCCATCTTAAAAGCATGGGACACTGAGCAAAATGCTATACTGAAAGAATGATCCATAATTGTAATCCATATACACTAGTGACTAGAGAAAAATGGAAGGTAATCCCAGGATTACAATTAGTATTACTGATGCCAACTCAATTTTTACAAAATATACTCTGAAATCAACTTTTAAAACAGGCAGAGAGACACAAAGTCACAAAGTGATACTCCTATACTGCTACTAAATACTGCTCTAGAAATAAGAAATATCAAAAAAAAAAAAAAAAAAAAAAAAAGAAATACCATAAAGTTTCATGACGTAATCCATTTGAGTTTCAAGGTCAGTGAACATATTGTATTTGAACTTCCACTTTTAATTACACTGTGGTGCTATGTTCACTTGTTTCTATACCAGGAAAATGAAAGCAAATGATGTTAATCAATGCTTTCTAAGTTTGTGCTCTGGGGCACAAATAATCATGTGAACATTTGGGATGGATTCTCTAACTTTGCACATCTCATTTTTCTTCTGAGCTAATTCAATTCTACTTTGTTCATAGAGCAGAGTACTTTCTTTTATGAGAGCATACCATGCTGGGAGATGCCATAGCTAGGTCTTCTATATCATACAATCAATACTACAGTTTTTAAAAGAGACCCTGAAAGTGTCTTTATATTACTTTTTCTGACCATCAAATGAGCACTTGTCCTATGTAAGTTCTCCATGAAATAGTATTTTGGCAAGTGGACATTTCACATTTAAACGATGTGAACAGCCCATAATTGTTTAGATAATGATAAAGTGACTAGAATTCCCTTTCCCCACAATGTGGAAATTGGAGCAATATATCATTTCTCTTCGTATCAGTGCAAGTATCTGCCAACTCATGCAATAAGTTCTTTTGACTAATTAAAGCTTAGTAACTGCAAAGAGGATTTTATGAAGGTCATGGGAAACTTGAAGAGTTCCTTGAATGATTGAGTACAGATTTTTCAAGAATTTGATTTTCCTTTAAAAAAAAAGTTACACTAAAAACAATCAAAAATTTTTTGTGGAGGTGTCATATTCCAGAAACAATATTATTTTATTTTGTCAGGCATACATTTATTAGAATGCACAATTACTTTCATGGATTTGATATAGAGTTGTGAAATTGTCTTATCACAATTGGAGACATATAGGATGAGAGAACTGCAGAGCTGGAAAATATGTGGAATAAATTCACTTTTAATCTCACCCTCTTGCAACTGTTGGTTTCCTTCAAAATGCAGTTTACTTGATAAATCTCTCATGAAGTCTTCCCAGATTCTTCTAGTTGGAAATCTTTCAATATTGAAACTAATTAGCATTACTTTGTATTTACTCCCTATTTGTTTATTTACTTCTTGTCTTCCTCTAATAGAAATCTTTTGAAATGGGGATTTTATTTTATTTTTGTTATTGTTATTCTATTCTGGCACCTAATGGAGGGGCTTCCAGAAGTAAAACACTTACTTAACATATATTGAATCAAATTAAACTGAATTAATATGCAATTTCTCATTTCTCAAGTGGGCAAGATGGACACCAAGGATAATAACTTTGTACTGATTTTGCGTAATGCTCTTTAGGGAGTATTTTGTTGGAGTTCTAAATGAATCAACTTCATTGAATTGTGGATTATCTTTGGTTTCATTAGTTCTGACTAGATTTATACCATGTCATTTTACTGGATATAGGTCAAGGGTAGTAGACTGTCAGGTATTGCTATCTATTAACCTAAAATCAGTGACAAAGAAGGTTTCCTATTTAATGATTTTTCTAAAATAGTAGTGAGAGACTTTTTTTTCATACATCTACTGAGAGGCTAATTAAACAAAAGTGGAAAAGCTAAAGATGAGATGGAAAATTTCCCAGTGGATATATTTATTCAGAATAAGCCACTTTAATCGTTCACTCAACATTTCCTACATTTACTCCTAAGAGGATTGCACCTTTAATTAGAATGTTGAAGAAGTAAAGGTGCCCTCTCTAAGTCTTGCATTTCACTTTTGGTGGCACACTTACCCCACATCTAATTAACTATGATTCCACTTGGGCATTTTCTCTTTACTAACAACAAATAATTGCTAAAAGTTTCTAGCTAAAAGTCAAAACAATCAATAATGCAAGGATAATATACTTGCGGAGACAACTGACTTTTAAATAATGAAAACACCACTGGGAAATTTAGGCACCTCATCTCCTAATCACTTGAACAGATCAATGAGGCTAGCAGATGGTGAGTGTTATCTTCTCTTGCCAGATATGGTGGAGAATCCTATCAGCAGTGGACCTATAGCTTCTGAATACAGATTTCCCATTTTTTGATGATAATATTCTATCCACGAGGGAAGATTGTCCTGTTAATAGCAAATTACCTCTCAGGGTTCAGTACTTTGACAGATATTTCTACTTTTTCCCTTTAGAATTTCTGTTTTCTCATTGATTTGCATAGCTGATCATCCTTTCCATACTATGCAAACTTTACTTTCTGCAGTGTCCTTAAGAAAATGGGCCCACTTCTGTATTTATCAATGCCTTTTGTTGCTGCTGTCCAGCATACTAAAAGCCCTATAAGATTCTGAACTTCTCTGGCTGTTTGGAAACCTACACATGATGTGTTGTGATCTTCTGTTCCCATTCTTTCTCTTCTCTCTTTCCCTTGATTGAGAATTCCCATTAAGTTTCTGTCATTTCTAATGCTGGGATTTCCAGAGAGTTGCAATTCATCAGTCATAGGTACTCTATCAGTGCAGACAAAATTGAGTGTGTACTTATTCCAAGGTATTTATTATACCTTTAAGAATTTTATTTTTATTCTTTAAAAACATTACCAAAGCCAATGGAAATGTGGGATATTTCTGAGTCTCTTCTTAATAACCAATCAAAAACCAATCCCTCTGAATTATTAGGAACATTGTTTCATCTGTTACTGGTTGCTTGCATATCCCCTTTGTTCCACTTTACATTTCAGTGTATATCTTAAGATTATTCTCTATTTTTTAATTTGTGAACATTTTTGTCTGAAACTTTGGTCTATTACTTCAATTTTACATGCAACTTTTGTCTGGCTATTATCTCTAAATGCTTCTTTATAGCTTTTAAACTAGATTTTCTTCAAAAATTAATTTGATATTGTTTTCATTTTGTGGAGCAAATAGTGTTTTATAGTGTCTTGGGTTACTGATCTTCCCATTGCTCTTATCATCTATTATTTAATCATTGACTTCCATGAATATAGAAGGGAGTAATTTTTGATAGCAAGAAAATGGGAAAAAAGCTAGGGCCAATTTTCTGGGAAATTATGGTTTATTAATAGAGAAGAACAATGCTGCAAGAAGAAATGTCAAATATAACTATAGCATCTGGAATACTTACCTCTTGCATATGGGATTCCCAAAGGCCTACTTCAGGACTGTAATTTTCTGCAGATAAGAATATACTAAAAAAAAACATAGTTCATGAACATCTAGTGATGTGATTACACAAGGACAAAGTTTTTAAAAACATTTAATGAGATAGCATAGTAGGTATAGAAGTAATAAAACATTGATCCCTAAACCTGAGACATTCTCTTCCACTAATTCATCCATCATTAGTGAGAAGAGTGGACACACTTAGAGGATATTCATGGAAGGCACACACTTAAGGAACTTTATGTGGCACATGTGTATGTGTATGATGAAACATATCACCAACACTGAAATATCACTGATGTCTTCTGTTGATGTAATCATACAGATCCCACTGGACACACATTCCACTGCTTTCACTTAGTATGTAGTATCTGATGAATAGTTTGATGCATTTAGTCTCTACTAGAAAATTATTTACTATTCTTTTGGTCTTTATCAGCTACTGCTTGGCAGGTGTGGTGGACACAACTAATTGTGGTTTTATTGGTTGCAGTTGCAGGGTTTTTCTCTACTTTGTGTTTCTGGAATAAGTCAGAATTATTAATTGATGTGGCTAATATATTTTACCTAAAGAATAAAGAAGGGAAGAATTAGCTTCCATAATCTTCCTTTTATCTTAAAGGCTAAAGGCTTGGGTTTTAGTTTTACTAATGAAGAAATGAAGTCCTTTATATGTACTAGGAGGAAATCTTTAGATGCTTTCTCTTCATAGAGAAATGTGCCAGTTCCCAGAATTATATTTCTATAAAGATTTGCTCTCATGAAGGAAAGTCTTGCTTGTGTGATCCTTTTAGAACACAAAAGTCAGCCACTACTACTACTAACTACTACTACTACTTTTCTAAGTCAAGCCCATAAACTTTCAATGTAATAGAATCTTTCTGTATCTGGGGCTGACTCACCATCCTTTGTTCCAAATCTTTATTTGATGTGGTTTATCATATAAACAACTTTCAGTCAAAAGGAAAACTAGTCCAAAAGAGAAAATGATCACAAGATCATTTTCTACCAAAGAAATGGCTTGCATGTTAATCTATATTTATTATATATGTTATCTTTTTATTATTTATAAGTTGACAACAACAAGCCTTTCCATTTCTGAGCTAACAAAAGAAGGAATTTATAAAATGCATTATAGATTAAATGAACTGATTCATAATGAATCAATAGAACCAGGGGAACAATATGTGTAATAGTCCAAATAGCAGAAGCTAAGGCAAGATTAATTGTAGTGGCCAATGTCTGCACTAGAGAACAGTAGATGAAACAATCATTCTCTTTAAGATAGAGAATTGAATGACAATTGTAGAATGTATCTCATTTCAAATACCGTGTTTCCCCGATAATAAGACCTATCCTGAAAATAAGACACCCACATACTCTTTAATATTCCGCTAAAATAAGCCCTCCCCCGAAAATAAGCCCTATCGAACTTACTATGAAAACGGTCATCATGGTGATCCCCTGCGCTATATGCTGCGTAGCGGTACCTTCAGTAAGCAGCGCCGCCCTCCCCTCCCGGGTGAAACGCACGTCGCGCTCCGAGCTGCATCCAATCAGAGCTGCAGCAGTGAGCGCGTCATCCTCTTCTTCCCTGGTGATTTGCTTGCTGGCGCTACTGAGAGCAGCGCCGCGGAGTAGAGCTGAGACAGGACCATCTAAAAACTCGGTAAGTTCAGTAAGCGATGGAGAATAAAATAAGCACTCAGGGGGCATGATGGAGGCTAAAAGGGGCATGATGGAGGCTAAAATGGGCATGATGGAGGATAAAAGGGGCATGATGGAGGCTAAAA
Source organism: Sminthopsis crassicaudata (assembly GCF_048593235.1). NCBI lineage: Eukaryota > Metazoa > Chordata > Mammalia > Dasyuromorphia > Dasyuridae > Sminthopsis > Sminthopsis crassicaudata. The sequence continues at coordinate 235,213,578 of NC_133620.1, read as the reverse complement.
TGGGCATGATGGAGGCTAAAAGGGGCATGATGGAGGATAAAATGGGCATGATGGAGGATAAAAGGGGCATGATGGAGGCTAAAATGGGCATGATGGAGGATAAAAGGGGCATGATGGAGGATAAAATAAGCCCTCCCCTGAAAATAAGCCCTCTGGTGTTTTTTAGTCCCAAAAAAATAATAAGACAGTGTCTTATTATCGGGGAAACATGGTATAATGAGTCAGTTGGTTATTTCCATGACACTATTTATCAATCTCATCCTTTACTAACCCCCTTTCCTTTTGTCATTAATTTTTCCCAACACTAGGGTTTTTTCCTATGTCCTATCTTCTCAAGATATAACCAAAATATTTAGACTGCAGTTTTAGTCTTTAATTTTCCAGTGAATAGCTTGAATTAATTTTAAGTATTGAATAATTTGATCCATTTGCTATCCAAGGGATTCTCAAAAGTCTTCTTCAGCATCACAATTTTAAAGTAATGATTCTGCATTGTTTATTTTTCCTTATAGTCCAAACCCAGGGCCGTATACTGCCACTGGAGCAAACAAAAACAAACACTTAGCTTTGACTATATGGGCTATTGTCAGCAAAGTGATGTTTTTGTTTTTTAGTATGTTGTCCAAATTTGCTGTAAGTTTCCTTCCAAGGAACAAGTGTCTTAATGTGGTTTCTGCAGTCACCATCTGCAGTTGTCTTTGAGCCTAAAAATGTAAAATCTGACACTTCTTCCATTTCTTCACTCTGTTTTGTTAGGAGGTGATGGGATCAGTTGCCAAGTCTTAGGATTTTGCTAGTTAATTTGTTTGTTTTTTGTTTTGTTTTTTGTTGAGTTTTATGCTAGCTTTTTTTTCTTTCACTCTCAAAAAGAGACTTTGCTTTCTGCCATCAGAATGGTATTATCTGCATGTCAGAGCTTCTTGTTTCTCCCTGAAACCTCAATTTTTGTCTTTTGATTCATCCCGCCTTCCATTCTGTATATAATATACTCTGCAAATAAGTTAAATAAATGAAGTAATAATATTCAGTGTTATCATATTTCTTTTCCAATCTGAAATCAGTCATTCCATGATTAGTTCTGTTGCTTTTGAATTGCATATATCTTCACTCTTTTATTAACTATGAAAGTAATTATATTTTTTCTAAGGAATTATTGTCCATAGTAGTTTATATAATGATTATCTGAATCAAATTCATCCATTCCCATCCATTTAAATTTACTGGCATCCAAGATGTCAAATTTTAAACTTTCCATGTCCTGTTTGACTATATCTAGTTTATCTTGGTTCATATATATATTTGTTCATATATATTATATTCCAGGTTCCTGCAATATTGCTCTTTAGTACACTGGGCTTCCCTTTTATCACCAGACACATCTACTTCTGAGTTTTCTTTTCACTTAGGCCTAGCTGTTTCATTAGGCCTGGAGGTATTTGTAGTTGTCCTCTACTTTTTCCCAGTAACATATTGGACACTTTCAACCTGAGGGGCTCATTTTCTGATGTCATTGCTTTTGTTTAAGAGTATTTTATTTTTCCAAATACATGTGAAGATAGTTTCCAACATTCATTTTTATAAAACTTTGTGTTCTAAATTTTTCTTTTTCCCTTCCTTACAACCCTCCTCCCCAAGTTAAAGCAATCCGATATAGCTTAAGTATGGGCAATCCTTTTAAACATATTTCCATTTTTGTCATATTGTACAAGAAAAATCAGACAAACAGAAAAAAGAAACACGAGAAACAAACAAACAAACAAAAAGGTGAAAATATTTAGTTTTGATCCACATTCAATCTCTCTCTGGATGTGATTTGCATTTTCCATGCCAAGTCTATTGAAACTACTTTGAATCACTTCATTATTGAAAAGAGCCAAGTTCATCACAGTTGATCATCACATAATTTTCTTGTTACTATGCACAATGTTCTCTTGGTTCTGTTCACATTACTCAACATCAATTCATGTAGCTCATACCACCATGACTTATTCAGCCTTCCCCCAAAATTTACATTACATTTATATTGCATTACAAAAAGAGCTTCTACTAAAATTTTTGCCCACGTGGGTACTTTTCTCTTTTTTTCTTATCTTTTTAGGATATAGTGAGATTGCTGGGTGCACAATTTTATAGCCTTTGGAGCATAGTTCAAAATTTTTCTCCACTGGTTGCATTATTTCACAACTCCACCAAAAAATGCAGTAGTGTTCCAGTTTTCCCATCTCCCCTCTAATACTTATTATCTTTTCTTATCATCGTAGTCTCAGAGTCTTGAAATGGCAACTCAGAATTATTTTAATTTGAGTTTCTTTAATCAATAGTAATGTAAAGCATTTTTTCATATGATTAGAAATGGCTTTGATTTCTTCACCTGAAAATTGTCTGTTCATATACTTTGACCATTTATCAATCGAAAAACATGATGCCATCTCTTTTATCATTTTAATATGGTCCATAGGGTTTTCTTGGTGAAAATTCTGGATTGTTTTGACATTTTCCTCTTCAGTTGATCAACTTTTGTCTATGATCTCTTTGTTTTGGGTGTGCCTGTAAAGCACAGGTCATAATATTACTGAACTATGGAAGCCCCTCTGCTATGATATAGTGATCCAGAAGAGGTTGCATCAATTAGAGAATGGCTAAATAAACTGTGGGAAGTGAATGGCATGAAACATTTTGATGCTATATAAAATGCTGATTATGATGAAAGAGAAGTATAGAATGATTGAGAAGAAATAATTCATAATGAAGAAAGTAAAGCTAAGAAAATAATGTGTACTAATGATGATTGCCACAGTATAACTAAAAGGAATACCCACACAAAAAGTCAAAAATTAATTTTGGAAAGTTACAAAAAATAAACATGATTTTGACAGATATTTAAATATAAATTGACAACATATATGAAAAAAATACCCTAAATCCATGTTTTGCAGAAGTGACAGATTCATAAGTGTGATACATGGCACATGGCTTCAGACTTGTTTAATATAATTGTTAAGTACATTAATTTTTTACCCTCTTCTTTTTTTTTTCTATTTTAGTTTTGGACTTAAGTATTCTTTGTCACATAGTCCGACTCTCTGGGAAGGTCAGTAAGAGAAATCTTGATATAAAAACAAACAAACAAAAAATCATCAATGAAATTTTATTTTAGAATGAATGTATTAGGTTAATTTTTGTTAAAATAATTTCTGCCTCTAAAGCTTATGTTCTAAAACTGCATATTTTTTTTGCCCTTAGGATAAAGATAGAGATAAGGATTAGACAGTTTAGGGAACTTCCAGGTGAGGTACTTTTTTTTTTTTTTTTTTTTTTTTTCAACTTAGAATCTCAGAAAGTTGCCTAAATCCTTTAGAGGTTAAATAAATTGTCCAAGTCATATACCCAGCCATACAGTCCTCAGAGGGAGTTTAACCCGTGATTTGAAGGCTAGTTGTCCATCATACCAACATAACATTCAGAGTAAAGATATCAAGGACAACTCCTATTGTCATATCCATGCCCCTCTCTCCATGTTTTCTGGCTTTTACTATTTGCTTTCTTTAAACAAGAATTTACTCTATGTATAAAAATCATCCTTTCTGTGCTAATTTGGATTGTATAAAAGAAGACAGGAATAATCTGCTGACCTAAAATTGCAACTGTCCAGGTAAATTCAAAATGAGATACTGTCAAGTAGATAAATTATTTTAACACTAACATTTCAGGTTTTTACCTGCCCAAATGAATTTTATATTTATACAGTAGTAACAAACTAGAACCAAGCATGTGGAAGTTAATGGATAGGATCAGCAATGCAATTGATCAATGTGGCACCTTGTACTACTTCCTGGAGATGGAAACAGACTGCTGATATTGGGACCCAAATGTCTCTGACTGACTGTGATAAACTTTGAAATGTAGCAACGTAATGACTTGAATCTATAAAATATAGTAATAAATACATATGCTCAGCTGTGTCAGGGGACCTTGGTTAAGAGATGCCACATCTGCTGTGATTTATAAAAAAATGAAAATGATGAAGATTTAAAATAGATTTTCATGCCCACCTATCTTTCAGTAGTTAAGTAATGTTACATGCTGTGAATATAGAAGAGAGGGACAGAAAAAGAGTCTTACACACACACACACACACACACACACACACACACAAATTGATTCTCTCCCCCAATAACATGTCAGCTCCTGGGGCAAATAAGTTGCTTTTTTATTTATTTATTTTTTTGGTCTTTTTACTCCCAGTGACTTTCATGATCCTTGGAACAAAGAAACAATAAATATTTGTTGACTGATTACTTGGGATGAGGCATTGGTGAGTATTGCTAATTTTTTATTCTAACTTATTTGTGGCCATTTAAAAGAGACATATACATGTATATTTGTTTTATATTTCATAACATGTATACTACATACAAGTGTTTTCTAGGAGTGAGTTATGCATAGTGGGATATTTAACCTCTGTATTACTGGTCCAACATTCTCAGACCAAATCAAGGCTAGACAATTCAAATCAATTTAACAAGTGTTTATTAAGTGACTTCTACTCTGAGGTACCATGTGAGTCATTGTGTATACAGAGATAAACAGGAAAATAGTCTCTGATCCCTAGGACATTCCCTTTTATGATTGAACTGACCTAGTTCAGTTGATGAGTCTGGAGATCAAAGGAGAGACTTATCAGAGTAGTTGTAATGTGTTTATATAGATATATATTTTAAATCTATATGTAATTTATCTATATGTTGGTGAGTCTCACTCAAACATACCTGTAAACTTGTTTGAATTCAATAGAATAGCAAAATAAACTGAAATAGCAACTTTACCTTAGATGTCAGATATTGGTCTCTGCTTTTTTTTTTTTTTTTTTTTTTTTTTTTAATTTAACCAAAGGTCAGACTTCTTTTTGACTTACCCTTGACTTTGATCAATTTTCTTTTGATTCTCTGGATGTTATGCAAGTTTGATAAATCCCTGTCCATACTCTCCACAGTGTTGCATTGATGACAAAAAGAAGAAAGCCCCCCCCATTGTTTTGACATATTGCCCGTTTCTGACGACCTGAAAATTTTTTATATCCAAGGAAGCTACTTCCTTATTGTACAATTTTGCTCAAGGAGAGAAGCATATTCTCCTGTCCCTCCAGGTGGTCTTTAAAATCATGCATTTTAATACATCTTCTGCTTAGCAGATTTTCTTGGGGGAAATTGTGTCTATGGACATGAACACAGAAATAACCTGCTGACCTCAAATCAAATTTATCCAGATAAGTTAGAAAGGAATATAACCAGGACCATATGTTCAGCATCTAACATAATATTAAATCTTGGAATTATGATGAAATCTAGACCACTTTACATCTGTCTATGTTTTTAACACAATTTGACACTTGAAATTGCATCTGCCTTGATGAGTCTCTCCTATTACCTCTCGACTTGACCAGTGCCAAGGAATTGGTAGACTAGATCAGATCAATCAAAAAGAAACAGCTTTTACTCCAATCTGATTGTATCAAATGAACTCCAGGCTAAAATTAATCTCATATACTTGGAAATAGGTTCAGATTTCTAATCAGGGATTAGAGATCTAAAGATGGAAAGGAACACCAAGACTTCCTAATCCAAACACCTCAATTTGCAGATGAGGCATTTGAGGCCACAGAGATGAAATATATTATATGAGGTTACTCAGGTAGTAAGCATGGTGGTGAGATTATTAATACTTATATTCTCTGACTCCAGAGCTAGTTCTCTTTGTACTGTGCTATGCAGTATCTCATGGGTGAAATTTTGTGTAGGGTTTTAGACTCAGTTTTAACTTCTAGATCTTCCATTTAACACATAAGGAAGGATCCCAAAGAGTAGGGAGGTGAAGCACTATGATCAGTGAATTGAGCTGAAAGTAAACTAAACAGCATGTCTTAGCCTTCTGCAAGAAATAATGATCTTGACTAAAGACTCACCTATTTAACAAATAGATCTTAGGGTGGAATCATCAGGGTGGACACAAAAACTATGGATGGGGCAGAGAATAATGCAGAGAGTATGGTGGATTGGGAGTAAAGTAAGTAGTATGATAGGAAAACTAATACTGAATCTTTATTCACTTTCTAACTGGCACAGTTTGTTTGTTTGTTTTTTTTTTTTTTTTAATAAAACTAACACCAACAATATGATGTCATTTATCACAACCAACTCTTACTACAACTTCAGTTTTCTATTTTTGTAAAGCAATAACTTATTTAAAATCATTTAAATTTCATTAAATTATTTATTCATATTATTAATTCATAAATTATTTAAACTTTCATAAATTCCCAGGTATATGTCCTCAGAAAAGTCTACTTTATGGTGACATGATCAATTGTATTGACAATTCTCAATCTATATTTTTTATACATGATTTTTAAAAAATTGCTCACCTTGAAGACTCTCAAGAAAGGAACAGTATGATATTTGATACCTTATGTAGCTCAGAGAACACTGCCAGGCATCTTCATATAAATACAAAGAATAATAAGCACCAGATAGAGTTTATGAACTTGGGGGTCCATTTTATTTATAGCTATAGCATCATGAATTTCTGCTGAGGTATAATGTTTAATATTTTTTTTTCCTTTTCCCTTTTTCTTTTTTTAACTAGAAAATGCATTTTTAATTTTGAAAAGCCTGGCTCACAGAAAGATGCTCAGTTGGACCCCATGGAAATAATGTTACCAGTAAAACTTAATAGCACATATGTAAAGTTAAGAATTCTTAGTTTTGGGCGATTTGACAAAAATAAGGAAAAGTAGTCATGCCCTGACTTTGTGAGTTTTATGGGAGTAGAGTGAAGAGTTATGAAGCTATCAGAACAAACGTTTTCAGGGACCATATCTCATCTGCCTTCCATATTTTCACAATCCAACCAGCTTCCATATTCCTCAATAAATCTCCATTTCCCCCCTCACATGTATTAAATAAAGTTCACATGAAACAAGCTAGAAAATGACAGGGCAAATTCATAAATGTCTTTTCTGAGAATGATGAGAAATATTGTTCTCTCTAGAGAGACCTCCAATTTCTGGGCTAGTGGCTAACTCAATTTAATCTAATACAATCAGCATTTATTAAGCACCTAGAATCTGCAAAGTATTATGTTAGGGAAACAAAAAACAGAATGAAAAACGGTCCCTGTCAAAAAGCTCACATTCTATTGGTGGTCTACAGTATATCAGTGAACAACTGGGCTATGATGATCTCAAGTGCAGAAAAACATTATTTGTTTGATGAATAGCCTGATCTACCTGAAAATCTTCACTATATACTAAAATCAATTCTAGCTTAATAGAGTTATTTGTTTTCATGAAAGCAACTTTTTAGGTAAAACAATTGGATTAAGTAGCATCTTGAGGGAAATATTCTAAAGTGAAGTATTTAGAAACACTGGAAAGAACATTGACTCTGGAGTCCAAAGATTTGCGTTCAAATCCCACCTAAGATGTCTATTACCTATGGGAAAATCACTTACCCTCCCTTACCCACCTCATCTGTGGATGCCTCTGAGATCCTTTCTTGTGCTGGTTTTATGAGCTTCATCTCACATATTTCATGGGTAGAAGTTGGTTATGTTGAAGAGAAGGCAGTACAATGGTTTGGGTTGGGATACCCTTGGGTAGATAAAGGATGGGTAATTAGTGCATTGAAATCAGAGTTCAGGTGCTCTTTATAGCATTACTTTTGGGTTGGCACAAATTGGGTTGCAAAAGCTGAAGTATCTTTACCCATACTTGAACTTAGAATAGAGTCAGAATTGGTGATTTGGAAATGATGGACACTAAACTATCAGAAGCATAGGGGGAATTGTGCAGAAAAAAGACTAAAAAGAGATGATTGACTTTGCTATAATACAATCTAGTAAATAATTTAAATAATGAAAACTTCCTCACCAAATAAGCAATAGATATGCCACCAAAATTATTGGTGGTTAGTGTTGCATAATGATCCAAATTTAATTCAACATATATTTATTAAGTACTACCTATAGAGAAGGCTGTGATATAGCTGTTAAGAATACAAATCTATATGCATATTGGCTCTATTGTTGATGACGTTACAATCTAATTAGAAAGTTTGAAGGGAGATAAATACATAGATAAATAAGAAATATGGAGAATGTGAAAAGTGTATGAGAAGCCCACATAAAATACTATGAGAATTGATCTTATCAGTCACCACTTAAAAACAGTTAAATTGAATGGAATTTAAAGTTATTCCATTTTCCTGATTCCTCACCTCCCAGATTTGTCAGATGGTCCATCTCATAGATATAAGCACTAAGTAAAAGGCTAGAATTAATCATTGACCTCTTGAGAGAATTAATATGTAAGTCACAAATTGAAGCTATAAATCAGTTAAAGGGCATCTTTGTCATTTTTCGCTACTTGCTATCCTCACATATCTTGGTCATGGAATGAGCCTCTTCCTTCATCCTCTGCCTAGGTTGATGATAATATATAGGAAGAATTTGTCACTGACTATTTAAAAGCCATAGGAGAATTTAATTCTTCTCCTCACCTTATTTTTCCTCTAATTCTTCAATACATTATAATGTTCAAGATTGTAAAGTTTGGATTTGAGAATGAAAACAGTAGAAAATACTATTTCTCCTCATTAATCATTGCCTAGAATCTTTAAGAAGTTGGAAAAATCAGGTAACATGTCTCAGAAATGAGGAAGATATTAAGACACAATATGTTATTATGTATATGTATTATATATGTTATTAGGAATACTTATGTATCACATGAACTAGTGTTTTGTTGTACAGATAGATACCATAATATTTAATTTAGAATCCTGGAGAAAGATACCTTCTTTTCCTAAAAACATTTGAGAGAAAATAAAATTTTAATGACTTTGTCTTTAGTTAATTTTTCACTTGCATCTTTACCATTATAACCTATATCCGTAAATAAATTTTGCTAGTAGAAATCCTACCAGATTTTGCAAAATAATCACCTATTTATAAGCATTTGCTGCTTCATGGTTTGGAATGGACAGCAGAGACTGATCATCTTTTCAGCCTTTAAAAAATAATCCCCTCGACTTTATTATAGGGTTTTAGGGGGGATAATTCTGGGAAGATTTCAAGTAAAAGGTGACAATACATTGAATAGTGTTTTTCACTTTCCAATGAGTCACCACATTTGATTTTCATTATTAACATTGTGAGATAAGGAGAGCAGGTATTATGTTCTTTATTTTTCAGATGAGAAACTAAGAATTAGCATAATGAAATGATGCGCAGAACCACGCAGCAAATAGGGAGAAATTAATAACAAACTCCAAACCCAGTCTTTTTTCTTTAAATCCACTGCTGTTTCATCTGTACCACATAGTCTCTTTTAAGTTCTTCATGACAAAAATCTAAACAAAATATTTTATTTGAATGTATTCCACCCACTGACAGTATTCTAATTTATCTTGATTCCAAATCCTCCTCCATTGCATCTGACATTACTTTCTTGTCTAGCACAATGTTCTGAAGAACTAATTAGATATCTACTGATGGCCATAAGAGATGGACAAAAAGCTTCCAGGTACAATCACACACACAGATATCTGTATTTTGCAGTTATTCTTTCTTAGATATGTTACAGATCTATGGTAATGAATGCTAGGAATGTGCCAGCAGGCATTCCCTTTTAAAAAAAGTTTTTCTCTCATCAAATAAAACACATCTACCTGATCATTCTGTTCTGGTATCACTGATTAGAACAGCCACAAAAGATTTTTTAAAATTATTTTCTATGTATTTTTTTTCCTAATTGGTAGGAGAAGCATGAGTGTGGGGGCTGAAGTTCTGAAAGTTACACATTAACTTACACGGAACATTTGAGATATATTCCCCAGTTTATTATATTTTTTTACTTGACAAAAGCAAATTCAGAAAGATTTCCATGGTTTTAGACATTAAGGAGAAATTGTTCCTCTTCCTGCCTTTCTTACATATTTACAGACGACTGTTCTAAGAAATCTCAGCAATTTAAAAAGAAAGAAATGTTGTAAGAAACTTTTTATTGTTTTTTTCTGATTAACTTTTCATAAACATAGTCTGTAGACTATCGGTGTAGTAATAGAAAGAAACCTTAGAGATCATTTAAGACAAACTGATTACTGTACAAATTTGGAAATTGAAGACCAAATAAATGATAAAGTCACTCAACCAACTAGAAATTATTAAATTCTTAACACATACCCATCATTGTGTTAAGCATTCAATGTAAAATCATTTGGCCAATATGGACATATGTTGGTTACACATGGAAATAAGAATCAATTTTCTGATCCTTGGGCCAGTGGACTTTTCCCCTAAAAGGGAAGATGATCTTTTATTTCCTTCCTTTTTTTTTTTTTTTCTTTTGAAACTGAATTTCTAATGAGATAGAATGGATTTCACCAAATGATTATGTTTCCTAGTATGGGACTGTAACATGTTTCCTTTCTAAACTGGCCTCCCTGGGGGCAGCTAGGTGGTGCAGCACCAGCCCTGAATTCAGGAGGACCTGAGTTGAAATCTGGTCTCAGACACTTAACACTTCCTAGCTGTGTGACCCTAGGCAAGTCACTTAACCCCAATCTCAAAAAAAAAAAAAAATAAATAAATAAATAAATAAACTGACCTCCCCTTTCTAGGTCATATATGTATGACCTTTGGTAAGTTAACTTTTCTGGGATAAATATGTTTATGAGGAAAAAAATCAGTAGCTGAATTATTGCTTTGGCAATTCTTTTGTCTAAAGCATATTTACTCAGAATTAATGAAGTTAAATTAGAAAATCTCTAAGACTGATTAGAACTCAGATTTCTGATTCCAAATCAAGCACATGTGTTGCCTTGGCATATGGGAAGAAAGTAGTAGGAGACATGGGAAGAGGCAGTTTCAATAAATAGGTTGTGTAAATATTAATAAATTAATCAACAGCCTAATCAATCACTGATTAACTGATTACTGACTAGTAAATAGTTTGAGTGATTTGTCTTCATTAACTCAGTTCTAATGTCTACTAAAAGTTACACTGTGTTCATCAAAGAACTTTTAGGGACAGTTACTGACACAAAAAGAATACTAAGTGCTCATTTTTATATTTATAAATTACTCCAACCACATGGGTTTTCCATACTTGTGTTCTCCTTACCAGCTATCTGTAAGTATGTGTCCAATCGTTGCTCTCCAAGGAAACTAAATTCATTAGCAAGAGAATGACTTGGGATTACATGAAGATTCTGAGGTATTTTTGTACATTTATTTGAATTACATCAGTATTTGTGTTATTATTGTTCTTTTAGCTTATTGGTAAGTGTTGACTAATATTTAAATTATCTGTTACTAATTTAAAATGTATTTTAACATTTTGTTAAATATTTCCCAATTTCATGTAAAAAATAATCATCTTTTTTTTTTTTTATTTGAATTTCACATTTTCTTCCTTCTTTCCTCCTGCACTTTCCTCTCCTTGAATAGGAACCCAATTTGATATTCATTATACATGTGGGGTCATGAAAAACATATTTCCATATTAGGTATATAACAAAAGAAACAGGAAAAAAATTTAAAAAAAATCAGAACTAGAATTCAAGTTCTCTTTTTGGAAGTAAATGACATTTTTCATCATCTGTCCTTTAGATTTGTTTTGGATCAACCAGCATAGTCTCTTATAGTCCATTTGAATTCTAAGTTATAAGATATGTTAAGAGAAGTGTGCTATATCCAACTGCAAATGGCTTCTATCAATTGGTTAAATTTCCACTGTGAGTAGTTTAACTCAGAAATTGACAAGTAATTCAAATCAGGGTTTGATGTATTATTTTGTTGATTGTCCTATAAAAGTCTACTTGTGATTGGAAGAACAAAGGTTTTCAAATGTATGTAATCACAAAAACTCAAAATCAATAAGTCCTGATAATAGAATTATTTGGAAAGATGCCCATATGTCATGTGCATGTTTATGTATAAACACATGCATATACATATATCTCTTATTTTGTTTTGTTGGTTTTATACTGCCAGAGAAACTGAAGCAAGATAGAGTTTAGAGAGTTTTTAATATTTTATTGAAAGGGAGAAATTTACTGGGACCAAATGAATCCATGGTTTGGTCCCAGGGCTGAATGAGACTATGGTCTTCAAGAATCCAGCATCCAGGAGCCAATTCGACTTCTCAATGACATTTATACACAGTAGCTAAACAAAGGCAGGGGTGGAGAATACAAACTCTGGTGATAGTGAATCTCCAGGCAGGAACTATCAACTCTACTCTGACAGGTTGGGGGGTAGGAACATAAATTCTAAAAAACTGGGAGTTAAGAAAGTATCTGACTAGAGACAATGCCTGTATTCCCCCTTTCTGAGTTTACACATTGACAATTTATAACCTCTGAGTTATACTAGTCTTCATGAACTGAAGGGGGGTTGCAACTAAGGGGAATGAGGCAGAACAATTAAGGAAACTGAGGCAAAATAATTAGGGAAACTGAGGCAGAACCAATTTAGGACATAACATTGCACATTCTCTGTCTTCTGAGTATTTAAATCTTTGAATTACCTTCCTCTAGATAGGTCTTAGCACCATAATTTTGACCAACCCTATGTAAAGCAAATAAACCAAAATAAAACTAGAAAAATACAAGGGTAAGTCTCTCCCTGATAACCCCAGAGTTAACAACAATACAAAGGTTCCCTGTTGCAAGCATGTCAGGTCCTCTACAGTTGGAGCACCATTTCAGGCAGAGAATCCACTGTGAGTTAGATCTGTGTTAATTTATACATTAAACTTAGTCTCTGCTTATAGAGCAGCAGGGTTCAAGGGCTTAAGGCCCATTCAGAGGGGCAACCCTCTCCTGGGGAGAATCTAGATTTCTGAGCAGATTATGCACAGTTAGACCATCAAGGCAGGCAAACCCCAAACTTTAGAGGTCTGATCTTAAAACTCAAGATCCCTTAAGAATTCTGAAATACTAATTAAGGAACTGGGGTTACAGGAGTGGAAAAATAGAGAGACTGCCAGTTCCAAGACAGGTGTCTGATTTCTGGTTGTTTCTAAAAAATAATTCCAAATAACTGAGTCTGCCAGGGCAATTCCGGTAGAATATGGGATTTCAAAGTTAAAACATTACCAGCAAATCTTAGTACAGTAAATTTTAAGCAAAGAGTAAAAATGAAAAGAACTGTTTAAATAATTTCCAACTCAATCTGAACTAATGAGTTAGGGGACAGGGTAGAAGTGCCTAAGAAAAATACATCAGGTTTTCCCAATTTCCTAACCAGTTTCAACCACAATTCCCTTTTTCCCACAGAAAGGACCATTCCACATATAAATCCCAAGAGTGAATCAAAATTCCTATACACAACAGACTAGTATAGTAAGTTTCCTAAAAATCCCTCAAATATACAGCCATAGTTGCACAGTTTTAACAAATCCCATCACAAATCGTAAATGCACAATAATAGATGACACAGGCAAGGTTTAACAGTCATTTATCAACCATTCCCAAATTCCCCCATATCAGTCTATCGGGGTAAGGAGACGAAGCTTCTCATTCAAAACTGATTCCTGCTGAAGATGGGCAGAGATTCTCAGTCCATGCAGGTGATGCTGACAATCAAAACTGATCTAGGTCCCAGAAGCAAGTCAATATCTTTAATTTGACCAAAATTTAGAACAACAAAAACAAAAAATCTAACAAATAAAGATTAGAACAGTCTGAGACAGAAATATTGGTCCAGAGGGACTGCTACAAAATGTGGGGAGGCCAAAATAGATTGGACAGCAGTTTCTTTTGTAAAGAAATGAGTTGGCTTTATAGGACAGGCAAACAATTGTAATCTCAAGTCTCAACAGCAGTAAGATTTAATTGTCCTCTTATCATTTAGAAACCTTAAAAAACAACAACAACAACAACAACAACAACAACAACAACAACAACAACAACAACAACAACACAAATATCCAGTAACAGACAGATGACCAGGCTAAATTCTTATTTGCCCAAGTATTTAAGGTATAATAATTACATATAACCAGATTAGAAATAGCAAGGTATGACATAATTGAATTGCATTAATAATTCTATTGACCATTGCTCTGATTGTAGAAATCAGTTATAAGAGAAAAAAATGCAAGAACATAACTATAACATAACATAAACAATTAAAACTCAACTGTCAGCACATACAGGATAAAATAGCTTTAAACCAGGTTTATTCAAATCAATTGTCCCACAAACTGTCGGAGAGTGGAGCTTTAAAATTCCCAAATAGCATAACTAATTATAAGCCCAAGAAATTTCATCTCCAAGTCCCATTAATCAAATTCAAGATAAATCCTAAACAGATATTTACCATAATTTTATATTGATAATAGTAGGAAATCTGTCCAAATAAGTAGACAGTTTAATAAGTAAACACAAAGTAAATACAAACCAGTTTGCTTTTAAATACTCAATACATAGACAAATATCCCAAATTGCATATTGTCCATAACAGAAACATTTTCAAAAGAACAAAGAAAAAAAAAACAACTATTATTTCCAGAAGCCCTTTAAATGATGGGCATAACCTCAGGATACAATCAAGTAAAACTTATACAGAATATACCAATTCCACATAAAAGAAGCCAAGAAGTTCTTAAAAATACTAAACTTTTAGAAATAACCCTACCAAGTTGTGGATCATATTTATGGCCATATTCCTAATCAAGGGAACTTTTAAGTATCAAAGAAACAAATATTCAATCAATTAACTTAAAAGTAGGCCTGTTCCTTTAAATCACAGTTTTCTGTTTTTAGCAGAAGGCCAAGCAGAAGCAACTTGAAAAACAGAAGGGCTGGAACACACTTCAGAGGGAGGGGGGAAGGAGAGGATTCCATGTGGCCATCCTTCCCCCACTACTGCACTCCTAGACACAAGATTTCCTCAGGTCCCCCAATCAATTTTTGCATAGAAATCCTTCCATTAAAACCTTTTCTCTTTTTCCTACTTAACCATTCTTTTTCCCTCAGCTACATGCCTTAAACAATCTCCAACAACATTCCTAATTAAATGCTCCATTGCTAAAGTAGCTCCACTCCCAAAAACTTTTCTCTTCCTAAAATCATGCAAACCTTAATTGCTTCTACAGATCTATCTATACCAGTCTTCATGAACTGGAGGGGGTGTTGCAACTAAGGGGATTGAGGCAGAACAATTAAGGAAACTAAAGCAGAACAATTTAGGGAAACTAAGGCAGAACCAATTTAGGTAAATTGAGTCAGGACAATAAAAGAGAACTTTATTATTTTCCTATGACTATTGATTTTTATAATCTTCCAATTGTATCCTTTCATATCATATTCTATGGGCTTATTTTTGAATAGTGCATCATGCTGTCTATTATTTTTTAGTTAATACTTTCTAAGGAAATGATTATGCTTTAAGTTTACCATCACAGAAAGATTCTGACAGATAATTTACAAAAAACAAAAACAAAAACAAGCCCTTACATATGCTAACAAAAATAATTGCAGGATACATATCCCTTCAGACCAGTGAATACTAACAAGGTATCTCATAGGGACTTGAGTTTAATCCTGGGAAGAGACAGGGAATAACCCATCCCACCTGCCCTCCCTTTCCCCCTCCCCAAAGAGAGTATTTCTCTAAATCTTCCTGTACTTGTATTTCTCCAAGAAAAAAGCAAAACAAACAAACAAAATTGTACAACAAAGTTAAAGCAAGTCATTCATAGTCTTTTCTCTAGAAAAGGGAAGACATATACAATATGGGTATCAGTTACAACACAAAATTTGTATTTATATTTATTTGCATTTGTATGTATAGAATTTATAGAATCTGAATGAGATAAAAAAGACTCAGATGACTATATTAACAAACACAGAAATACAAAAAATAAAATATGCAAATAAATTTTAATATTGTACTACCTTGAGTATGTGTGGGAAATATAGCTTTGTGGGTCTTTTGTAATGTTTCACATTAATCTTGAATTTGCATCATCTGAGTGATTCCCCATGTCCTGATATTCTCTCTAGCCAAATCACTACTAGTTTTAGTGCTTCAGATGATGAGTGATCTTTTTCTACTATAACTGAAATTTCCATCTGAGTGGCTAATACCTAAATCACAAAGTCAAAGGACTCAACTCTGATGCATCCATAAAGGCTAGTATTTCTCAGCTAGTTGTTAAAACTGTGCTAGTTGTTAAACTGTGCTTTTAAAAAAACATGAAGATAGAATGTAGCCAGGATTCCTCTCTGTTTTCTATTCTCATGTGCTTTTAATGATATTGTGTGTGACTGGAGAAAAGGGAGGCAAATACTGCACCATAACTTGGTGGAGAAAAGGAATTGTAAAACAAGTCCACATTTAACCTCATTCTTACAGGCTCCACTCTTATAGAAAAAAAATGCTTCTTCTTCACAATAATTTATTGATCTTCAGCTCTCAATTATCTTTTTGACTTACTTCTCCCAATATCTTCTCTGTTATCTGTGTCATATGATAAACTAGTTATTTTCTTTTTCAAATTCCTCTGCATTGATTCCATTCCAATCCTGTCCTTTCCAGTGATTTGGCCTCTTTATCATCCCCACTCTTTTACTTTTCTTAAATCGCCCCATTTTCTACTTGCTTTTTAGTTTGCTGCAGAAACACCTGTATCTCCTCTATTCTCAGAAATCCCCCTTATTTTATCAGTTCATCCATACTTTCAGCTTACATCTCTCCACCCTTTTTCCTAAAAGAAAACATCTGAATCAGTGCCTCTGATTATTATTTTTTCAAACTCTTATTCTCTCTTCAATCTAACTTCCAACCTTACCATTCAATTTAAATTACTCTCCCAAAAGTCACTTATGATTTCTTAATTGACAAATCTATTGGCTCTTTCTCAATCCTTAAGTTTTTGACCTTTATCCAGCTATTAATACTGTCAGTCATTCTCTTCTTGAAATCTCTTCTCTCTAATTTTTTATAGTACTATTAGTTCTTCCCTTATCTCTCTGAGTGATCCTTAATATCCTTGGCTGTATTTCCAACCAAGTTGCACCTGCTAGCCAAGTATTCCAAGATTCTTTCCTAGGTCATCTTCTCTTCTCCCTACATAGTATTTTGTATATGGATCTTATTAACTACCATGCATTTAATCATTATCTATGCAGATTATTTATTTACCTAGACATGACCTCTCTCTTGACATGGGATTTTATATCTTTAACCACCTTTTAGATATTTCAAACGATCAGCATCATTAGAATGTAAGCTCCTTTAGGACAGAGGAATACTTGCTTTTCTATCTCTAGTGCTTGGTGCAGTGCCTGACATATAATGGGTGCTTAATAAATGTGTTGACTTGATCTGATGAAACCACCTTATTAATTGAAGAATAATTAGAAGTTTAATATGTCCTCCCAGAAAGGTGCTTATCTTTTAGCAAGGCTCTATGGTCCAAGGCCAGCTCCATATCTGATACCTATTTATTTTTATTTTGTTTTATTCTTATTTCCACTTTCAAATGTTTCCCCTCTTTCTATACCCTCCTTGAAAAGACAAAGAAAAAGGACAATACCCATTATATTATGAAGTCATGCAAAACAAATTCACACAATAGCCATGCTTAGAAAAGAAAATACTTTAATCTTCAATTTGAGTCTATCTGGAGGTATATTATATATACCTCTTTTGTAATTGTCTAAGATTGTTGTTTTGATAAGCATTACTAAGACTTGCACAAATAAATTATTTTTACAATATTTCTGTCACTGTGTAGATAGTTCTGATTCTGTTCACTTTACTTATCAGTTCATATAAATATTTAAGATTTTCGGAAGCCATCCTTTTAACATGTTTTCTGGCACAATAGCATTCCATCATATTCATATACAATTGTTCATCTATTCCCCAATTCATGAGAAGTTTTCTTTTTCTTAAAAAATCTATGTTCTATAATATCATCAATTAGATTGAGTGGACTTATAATAAAATTGAGCAGGGGTTTTTTGATCAGTCTTGATAAGAAATTTTCAGAAAACAGAAGATAGGACCAAAGATTAAAATATGGACAATATGCTTTTTCTCCAATTTCTTGAAAAAAAATTTGTCTTATTTTGGGTCCCTTGATCAAGCTACATATCAGCTCGTTATAACACATAATACCATTGGCCCAACATCAAAGCATACTTAGGTTCAAGAATGAGAATTTGTATAAACTCTTTCTTACTGATAGAAAGATTGACTGCTCATTACTTTATGACTGTGCTAAGGGCAAAGTTCCAGGCTCTGTTCAAAAAATGACCCTGGGAGAGAGACAAGGACTTTAGGAAGAATTGAAATGTAGTAGAGGACATAGTACCTCAATCATGTCTCTATTTCCAATTTGCCACTCTAATAATTTCACAGAATTTTTCCTCTGGTGAGATTGAAAAGAATTATTTATTTATTTATTATTATTATTTTTTTTTTTCCTGACAGAGCTGGTATATCTTATTCCAAGTGTCACTATATTCTAATCTGTATAACTTTTCTAATGTGTGTGTCATCTCATTGAATACTTTTATTTAATACTGTTTGATATTTTAGAAGAATTTTTGTAATTAGAATTTGGTGAAGAGTATATGCAGCCTTTGCATGCAGCTTGTGGCAAGTGTTTTAATGGAAAATGACAGGAAGATTACCTTAAGCCTCAAAACAATCTTCCTTAACTTGAAATATTTTGAGGGGCAGACAAATATGATCCTGGTACCTCTCCCTCTCTGAACTCTCTTTTCCTGAAGTTTCACCAAGGACTTCCCTCAAACAAGCACAGACTGGCAAGTAATTATTTTCTGCATTTAGAGGTACCTTGCAGATATAATGGACCTGGAGTCAGGAAAGTCTGACTTTAAATGCAGTCCCAGATATTTATTAGCTGTGTGACAATTCATTTAACCTCTGTCTTGACTGTTTTCTCAACTGTAATATGATTATAATAAGAGTACTTACTATCCAGTGTTGCGAAGATTGAATTAAATAATATTGTAAAAAAATTAGTGAACAGCAAAAAATACCAAAGCAAAACAAACAATAGCAAAAAAATAAAGCTTTCATTAAGATTATTCATGGACTGATTTCTGTCTTAGTACAGTTCTAATAATGCATTCTCCCAACTTTAAAATGTTCTTTGTAGACACAGACAAATTCACATTCACACAGGACTTTTATTCAAGCATTTCTTGTATGAGGATGTCTTGAATCCATAAGATGAATCTGTAGGCAAATACAGAAGAATTGGAAAGTTCTTCTACTTATATCCTCCCAAAAATGGGGACCTTGCTTTGTTCTTGAACTTTACAAATGCAGTTCACAAAATGAAGGTCAAGTTTTGTTCATTTATTTTTCAGTCTATAATTGTGTAAATCACTCTTTTTCTCTCTTTTTCCTGTCTGGATATGGGAACTTTGTGTCAGAAACATTCATCATGTACAAGTCGGAGAATACTTTGGTGATTTTCTTTCATTTTTCTTGCTTCTGTTACTTTTACCTGAGGAAACCTCAGAAAGTACACTTATAGAAACTGACTAAAAGATAGAAATTTTATGTAAGGAAGTTTATTAAAATCATTTTAATAGAAATTCAAGGCACTGTTTTGGTCTTTATTCTCTTTTATAGACTTTCTCAGGGATCATTTTAACTCTTTACTCAGACAGCATATATGTGTGTGTGTGTGTATTTTTTTTTTCTCCTGAAGTCCAGCTCACTACCAGTACACTACACAAAAACAACAGCAACAAAGCAGGCAGTGAGTGCAGTGGATAACATACTGGGTTCTGAACAAGACTCATCTTCATGAATTCAAATCTGGTCTCAGATACTTATTAACTATGAAACACTGAGCAAGTCATTTAACCCTGTTTGCCTCATTTACTTCAATCTGAAATTTTTTTCAAATGAAAAAAAATGAAAAATGGAGAAGAAAATGCCCAACTACTGCAGTATCTCTATCAAGGAAACCCATGCTGGGTCACAGAGAGTCAGATTTGACTCAAAGAACCTTTAACGGCCTAATACTCTGATGATGGTTTTCCCCATCCTTCTCATCTTTCAAGTTTTCAACTTCCTGGTCATCAGTAACTTTTCTATCTCACCACTCACATCCAATCTGTTGCTGTGTTTTATCAATTCTACCTCACATTTTTCCCCTTTTTCTCCACCCATATTGCCACCATTTAGTTGGAGTCCTCATGAACTATTACTTCAACTATTCCAGTCATCTTTAGATTGCTATTTCTACCTCCAGAACCTTTCCTTTTTATAATCCATATTTAAATAGCTGCCTACTTGATATTCCTAAACCACATTCTGCCCATATAATTTCCCTGCTCAAAATCCTTCAGTGTATTTCTGATGTTTCTGGGATAAATTGCACACTTCTCTTTTGTTTTTAAACAGTCAACCTTTCCAAGATTATTACATACAACTCTGCTTACATATTTTATATTCTATTGAAAGTGGCCTGCTTGCCACTTCCCATAGATCACATTTTATCAGTCTTACCCAATAATCCTGCACAGGTTATCTTCTGTGTCCAAAATGTATTCCTAATCTATCTTTCCAATGTAGAATCCTTAAGTTTCTTCATAATTCAAATGAAATACTATTTCCTAATGAAAGTTTATTCTGAGTCTCCCTGCACCTTAGATATTAGTGCCCTCATCCTAAAAAATTACATTATATATTATATATTTAATTTGCTTAGGTACATGTCATTTCCCCTCAGTAAATTGACAATTGAGATACTTTCTCACTTTCAATGTTGTATTACCAGTGCATTGCTCATAGTAGGTGCTTAATTGTTATTGGTTGAATAAAATAATTGAGTTTTCAGTGTTGATTAAAATTGAAATTGAATTTAAATTGAAAAATAAATCTCAAAACACAATGTCATATGGTACACACACACATATTCAAATAAGGGAGGAGATAATTCAGGTCTTTCTTTGAAGCTTAGGATCCATAGTAAAATAAATAATATTGGATGCTTAGATTCCCATATTAGTTGTTTCTTCTCAATAGATGAGGAACATGTTCACCTATTAAGAGAATTAAATACACAATGGATCAACCTTTTGGCAACTGCCAAGGTAATGATCATGTCTTAGTTTGGGTCCCGTAATTAAGTCCCAAATAATGTTAGTTACCCATGTTTATATATATATATATATATATATATATATATATATATATATATATATATATATATATATATATACATGTTTTAAATTATTGTAAAATCTGCTATGATAATACATGACTTCCTCTTTTTAATTTACCAAATGAACCTGTTATTTTTACTTTAACCTTCCTTTCTGAATGTATAATCAAGTTATTTTTGTTAACAGTATGCATATTTTTTAAACTAATATTTCAGGCTGAGTGTTATAGGAAAAATAATGGTGACAGAGAGGAAGACAAACACTAAAAGCAGGAGAATGTATTATATATTTTCTGAAAATCTAATTATAAGGATTATTGATGATTTTGAAGGGTTTCCAAATATCTCTACCTGAGTGTGTTCAGTATGCAAAATAAAGTCAGGACAGCAGGAGTGTGAGATTAAGGAAAGGGTAAGGTACATTGTAAAGTAAAATTCAATAAAAATAAAGACTAAGAAAATTGAAGCATAAATTTAGAGCTGCAAGGGATCTTAGGGGAAACTATTCAATCTGCTTGATATCCCTCATTTAACAGGTAAAAACTGAAGCTTGGAGAAGTGAGATCACAGTTATATATCCCTTATTAACTTTGTGTTTTGATCTATTAGGATTTTCTTTGGTGATTTATAAAACAGCACCAAACATTAAAGGAAAAATAAAACCATTCACTTTCATTTTGTTTCCAAATCCAAAGGATTTTCAGTTCATTATGAAAAGCATCTACAAACCTCAGCTTTTATAAATTAGATTGAAATTTCACTTTGCATTAGTGAGTAAGAAGTGAATAGTGGAGTATAGAATTTACAGCCACCAACCACAGTCTCCCATCATCAGAAACAGTCAAGCCCTTCTCCAAAAATCATAAGCTTTCCACAAAAGACATCAATTCTCTAAATTGTGGAATGGAAAATAAAAAGAAACTACTATTCTTATGTAGCCAAATATGTTTGTCATATGTGAACAAAATGGAAAAACAAAAGCATGTTAACAATGCAGACAAATGCACAGTTTGATCAATTATATACCATGCATCCACAAATAATAAATCACCAAAATAACTTAACAGCTTGAAAATATAAAAAAGATTAAAGTTTTGTTGTTGTTGTTGTTTTGTTTTTGTTTTTGTTTTTGGTTTGTTTTTTTTTTTTTTTTTGCATAAAGAACAAAGACTAAAATGAAAAAAATGCTGTCTAAGTCAAGTCCTCAAATGCTTTGCATGGGAATAGAAAGAAGTTTGAAAGTGACCTTCCAATTCCAGACCTGCTGCTTATTTCCAGTGTAAGTCTGGGCAAGTGATTACCTCTTTGGGTCAATATTTTCCTTTGTAAATTAAGAATGATTTTAAATTGATGACTTCAGGTGATCTTTGTAATTTTAAATTCTATAACCCTTTTTTTCTTATGCATTTTTGGTAGATTTACAACTGCTATTTGAAAATGATGAGGGATTAATACTCAAAGGACTCTGTAGCACACAGAACAGTAGGTAAGTGGATGTTTTTTGTAGTGGAAATTAAGTAGATGCCTACCAGTTGGGGAGTGACTATTTTCAGAAGATGGGGAGGTATGAGAAAACATGTGAACTGATTCAAAGTAAATTAAGCAGAACCAGGAAAATCATGTATATACAACCTTTAGTAGACCCCATAAGAGATAGAAGAGACAGGGGAAGTGACTGAAGAAAGAAGTCATCACAAGAAGGAAAGACATTGTTGGTGAGACAATTGTTCATAATTTGCTGAGAATTACTATTAAAAATGTGACAGATCTCTGTTTTGCTGACTCTGAGTTAGTTGGAAACAGAGACACTAAACATTTCTTCTCCTCTTCCCAAACCTTTCTTCATTTAAGCCAAAAACAATAAGTAATTTCCCAGATAAAACCTTCATTTTATGTTTATACTGTATCTTTCTTGGCTTTTAAGTAATCAGCAAGAAGAGAGCAGCTGGGGCTTTTGAGAGCATTGCTTTCATATTTCCTTCTCCTCCTTTTTATGTAGCCATATCTGTTTGCTATTTATGAAAAACAATGGAAAAACAAAAACATGTTAACAGCACAGACAAATGCAGTTTGTACAGTCCTTCCTCCTTCTGAAAGTCCATGTTCACTCCTAAGTCTTTAAAATATGATAAAACTGGGTGACAAATAAAATCCACTCTGTTTATCGTGTTTTGATTAATGCAAAAAGATACTGTCAAGAAAGACCAAAATGGGAATCCCTTCTTCAAAGAAAAGTGATATTTTCTGGACAAGAAAAATTAGGCTGAGGTCAGGGTTTATATAGAACAACAGAAGTCAATCAAGGCCAATATAATAGTCTACATGAGGCAAAGGAGACATATTGGAAACAAAAGATACCCTAGACTTATCTGTTTGCTTGTTCGTTTGAATGAAATCACAAGCTGAGAAAATCTGCAGTATGAGAAAGAATAGCTATTTTTAGTCCAGGCAGTTATAGGAGATTGATCCCCTTTGTCAGTGTCCTCTGTGTATCTTAAAACAAATTTAACCATAGAGATTTAGTGAAAAAAGTTACATAAGAAAAGTAGTATAGCAGTATAGCAGGAAGATTTCAACTGAACTTTTGCAGTTCACAAAATGATGTCACCAGAAAAATTCACCAATGTCACTCTCACAACTACTCTCACAAATTTTTCTAGTAGTTCAAGACACAATGCAAATGGAAGACCATCCATAGCATCAGTGGTAATAGCAAAAATGAAACAAAACAATCAAATTTAACAAATTCAATCCCAGAGAAATGAGAAAATTCTTCTTTTCAAAGGTGAGGGCTATATCAATGTAGAAAAATATATTTAAGATTGAACTCAATAAATGTATAAGGTAATTTGTAGAACATTTTTATTGCCTTTATATTTTTTGTTAGATATGTTTTCTGCATAGGTAAAGAAGAAGGTATATATATATATACATATATATATGTACATATCTATACATATACATATATGCATATATATGCATATAAAGTGATTTTAACCACAAAATGAATCTGTAAAAAAATAGATAAATAAAATAACACTAGAGAGGAGTGGGAACTAGTATATCCTCCAGGAATGAATCTGGGGAAAAGAATTATGTTTTAAAAGTTTTAAACCAAAAGCTATTAAATCTTACATGTGTTTATGTTTGTGTATGTGTGTGTGTGTGTGTGTGTGTGTGTGTGTGTGTGTGTTTTGGATAATTTTGGTAGGTAATCTGGTGAAGTCTAATGAATCTTTCTCAAAATGGAATTTTAATATGCATTTAAATACATAGGACTACATAGGAATCCAATTATTTTAATATACAGTTAATGAAATTATATATATATACATATATATATATGTATTCACATATTAGCAAACACACACACACATATATATATTAATCTATATCTAGATATCTGGAGATATAGATATATTACATAACCCTATCATATTCCTTTTGCCTCTTCATTAAAGATCTTAACTAATTTAAAAGCAATGGAAATGCCTTCATCCACTGA
This sequence comes from Sminthopsis crassicaudata, assembly GCF_048593235.1. Classification (NCBI taxonomy): domain Eukaryota; kingdom Metazoa; phylum Chordata; class Mammalia; order Dasyuromorphia; family Dasyuridae; genus Sminthopsis; species Sminthopsis crassicaudata. The sequence continues at coordinate 235,188,847 of NC_133620.1, read as the reverse complement.
TCTTATTTTGTTAAATAGTTAACTTTTGAAAACAAAATGGCAGGCTATCTTCCTGATGTTCTCATGTTAATCAGAAGTCTTGACTCTTAAATGTTCTTTTAAATATTCCAAATTTTATGACAACAACTTTCAAACATCTTAGTTTTCATGAACACAAAAGAGACATTGTAATGTAATGGAAAAAGTCTTGAAATCAGGAGTCACAAACCTATATCTATTTACAACTGTAAGCCCCTAATTAGTCATTTTGTCTCATCTTTCCTATAATTAAATTGATCTAGAGAATGAGAAATAACTTGTCAAAAGTCATACTGATCATATAGAACTAGAGAGTTTAACCCTATCTATTGATTCTAAGCTTGGTACTCTATCCAGTGGTCAGTGCTACTTTATATTGCCCTAGCTATACTTGTAAAAGAAACTAAGGGACCATTCCTGCCAATTCCCCTCCCCAACAAGGCACATGTTAAAGAAACTGACATGGCTTTTGAGAATGTTGGGCCGACTATTGATTATAAAGAGAACTTTCAAAGCAAGATTTTTGTAAACATATTATTATATACACATTTCTTGCTTTTAAACTACATGTTTAAAAGAATGCAGTTTAGCCAATGCTTTTGTACATAAAGGACTTTGTAATTTTATTTTTGTTGTTATTGCTTGTTTTTGTTATTACTCTTTTTGACTCTGGGTAAGTTATTTAACTCTGCTTGCCTAACTTTTCTCATCTGTAAAAATGAGAAAATAGCAAACTACTCCAATATTTTTATAGGGTCACAAAAAGTTGAACATGACTGAAATGACTGAAAAATAACAAAAAATTGAAGCAGATAAAGCTGATCTTCCTTCTCCTCTGCCCCTTCCAATATCCTTCCTTTATCCCTCAAATACTCTTGGTCTTTATCCCATACTACTTAACCTTTTTTACCTTATTCCCTCATTTGTACAATTAATTGGAGGAGGAAGTGGCAAGTTGCTCCTGTATCTTTATCAAGAAAATCCCAAATGGTCATGGAATAGTCAAAAATGGAATGGATTTAGTACATAAAGCCTTGAAGGAATTTATCCCTTATAGCATATCTCTTTTTTTACACTCTTTTCACTGATGCAAATTTCCATAACAACAATAACAGCAATTGATATAGAATCAATGTGCAAAACATTGTAGTAAGTGCTTTACAATTATTATCTCATTGGTAGATGCTGTTAACATTTCCATTTTACAGCTGAGGAAAATGGAATCAACAGAGCTAAAGTAACTTACCCAGAATCACACAGTTAGTGTCTAAAGAATTTGAATTTAGGTCTTCCTAACTCCAGACTTAGTGCTCTATCCACTGTACCACCTCAAAGCCAGTTCCTCTAAAACTTAACAAATGCTTTTTGAGAGTTGCTTCAGCTTTAGAAAACAAAAGCAAAGCAAAACAAAAGCCCAGCATTATCATATGACCAGTTGAGTGGCACATTTTTCATACTTCACTAGGCCAGTCCCAGGAAAACAGCCATTCTTTCTACTGCTTAATACATGTTTGCTGAATTGAATTGCATTAGATATTTCCTGACATTTCTGAACCTGGGGCATCATTCATAGTATATTTTTCTGAAATGTACAATCTGACTTGTCCTTCCTCAGTTAATCTCATTAAGGTGATCTTTTAGATTCTAACCCTGGCTTGTGTAATTAGACTTTGTTAGTTGGCTATCCCCTCAAGTTACAAAGCATGTAACTCTCCAGAGTAGCTAATCTCTTGGGCATACCCTTTCATATATATTCTTTTGAAATGAATAGTTTCCCTTGTAGCCAATACAATTGATTTTCCAATCTGAACCTTGTTATCTGGTATTGTTTTATAGCAATGTATGACCTGATATAGCTCAGGGGATTTTTATTCCCCAAAATGCAAGGATGGAAAGATATAGACACACAATTTCAGTGACATTTTGAGCCTTCAAGCATTGCTTTCAGGGTCTCAAAACCTTGAATGTCATGAATCCTCATTCTGAGGATAAAATGTTTTATTTCCTTTTGTAATGGAAGTAGACTTAGAGGAAGGATAGCAATTCTTCAGTGTTCTAAAGCTTTCTGCATTGTGTATATTTCTCCTCAGATACAGATGGAATTAAGCAATTTCATGTAAAGTATAAGGCATCCTTGAGTGTGATAAGACTCATAATATTGAACTCACTTTCAGACCTTTTGAAAGAACTCCTGAGGAACTATCAGACTAGAGGGTTTAGCTTGGTACCTATACTATTATCACCTATAACAACTTAAGACAAAAGAGGATAAATGTTGGATTCTAGTCTGGGAGGATCTAAACTCCAATTGAGATCAAAGGCTGCTTAATAATGTTTTCCAGAATACCCCATGGAACAACAGTCATTCTACTTCTACTAATGTTCTGAGAAAATGCTTTCACAATTTATGCTAATGCTGGACACATCCCTGTAGGTATCTCCCCCCAACTTCCCACCCCCATTCCCACCCTCACTCCTGCCTCATGCCTGGGAGGTATACCTTCTTCCTTTCTGCCTCTTAGAATCTTTATTTTCCTTCATAGATAAAATAAAATGCTTCTTTCTCCCTAAAATTTCTTGATTTCTTCAGATTCTATTGCCTCTTCCTTTCCATACCACCATATTATCTTTCACTAATTTGTATATATTTGTACAAGTTATTCCTAAAGTTTTAGTGCCATTTTTAACTGTTAGACCTTGATTAAACTAAGATTAAAGTGGCACTAAAAGACCCTTATGTTTTTATGCTACCTCATTTAAGATAATACCAGAACCATGGTTATTTTTATATAGCTGGCTCTCCGGGACATAGAAAGAACTTAAAAATGTTTGCTGATAAGCTGACTGATTGAAAAAATGAGGGAGATACTGTTCTAGTAAATGATGTCTAAAAATGTCCTACCTCAGCCCTCCACTATGACCATGACTTTTCATCTACTACTTCTCCTAATTATTTTCTTTGCCTCATTAATATTGACAACCCCTCCTCTTTATTTCTTCTTCCACTTATTAGTAGTACTTGATGCCCTTTTATTTAAGTATAAGACCAAGCCCCTTATGAATACATTCCTAATCGAAGTCACTGTGCTAAAGAATTATTTCTTTTAAATCAGGGATCTTTTAACTAGTTGATCTTAAAAATGACCTGATATTCCTCCATCAAGCTCCAGATGATTTCATTGAATTTGAGGCAATAAAAGGCTTTTCAGCAGCAAAATATGTGAAATTATTGAAAATGTAGAAATAGAACTCATTATAGACACTGGAGCTTTGGACAGAAATTGTGAATTACCTTTTGAAGGTAATGGCTGGCAGTAAAAATGATTACTAAGGATGGGAATGTAAAAAGTAAAAGGGCCAATGATAGAGTCGTGCAGGCAAACCACACTTAAGGAGTAGAAAGAATAAGACGAAATTGTAAAGAACCTAAAGAAAGAGGAATCAAAAAGACAGAGAAGCAGAAAAAAGCAGTGTCTGTCAAGACAAGGGACATGAAATTATCCAAAAGTAGGAGGCACGCTATAAAAAATGGTGCTGAAATGCAGCAGATAGGTCAAGAGGGATGAAAGCTGAGAAAAGGCTGTTAGACATGAAAAAATTGAAATTATTAGTAATCTTGGAGAGAACAGTCTCAAACCATTACAAGTGCTAGGCAAATGAAAAGGCAGTGAGGAAGTTGACACAAAAAATAGAACTTACAATTTCTAGAATATTTCCAGTGAAGAGAGAAAGAAAAATGGGATGGCAGCAAGAAAATGAAACTAGATCAAGAAGAGGGCTTCTTTTTTCTGGGTTTAACCATTGTAGAAAGGGAAGACAACAATGTTTTGAGAGTGTAAGGGAAGGGACATATAGGAAAATTGAAGAGTATAGAGTATATGATCAGTAAAGGAGAGAGATGGAAGGATAATGGGATCAAGGGAACAAATAGTATGATTAGTTTTGCAGGTAAGGAAAGCCTCAGGCCCTATAAGGAAGTAATATTCCCTCCTATATTTTTATTTTTCTTGAAATAGTTCGTATTATCCAAATTTTGATATTATTAGCCACAACTTTTACATGATTATCAATTGTCTTTTATCTTATTTAAAGTTATTGTACAGATGAAATAAAAATTAAATGTATTACATAACATACAGTTTCTATTATCCCAGTATTTTTTCCCTTAGATGTAGAAAATTTTAGTGGATGACAGCTTCATTGTTGCTCTAAGTTATTCACCAGTGATTTGTTGGAATTGAAGAAAGAGATAGGTCTTATGGTATGGATAAGATTGAGAGACACCATTCTATTCCTTTTCTTGATCAGTTCATTGGAAATATATAATCTCAAGGAACTACTAATTTTTCATCTATTGGAATCATATAAAATTAAAGTTAGAAGAAGCTTTAAGTATCTTTTAGCCCAACATCTTAACTTTACAGACAGGGAAAGTGAAGCCCATAGAGGTCAAATGTGATTGACAGAACTGAGAGTAGAATTCACCATATTCACCATATTCACCTCACTGTACTATCACAAACTTTATTCTAAGTAGGCATCAGTAGTAACATCATTTGAAAAGTGAAATTAATGACTATAATTGTCTTAGGGAATGGAAGTATCTTTGATGATCTGGAAAGAGCAAATATTCCCCTTTGTCCCTATCATCATTTTTCTCAGTACAATTTGAGCTATGGATGATGAGAAGATGGCTAGCCAGAAGACTTTTAATGCTAAAGATTTTTTTTGGCATTATAGGAGAACTATACTGCTTATCAATTTCTGTTATGTTTTGTCACAAGTTTCAGGAGGAAAGTTAAGGACAAGTGCCTTTGCTGCTTATCACCTTCTTAGATGTTATTTTTCTCTTGGCAGACAGACCAGGTTTGGACCCAAAAAGGTATAGGATATATTATGTCTCCTATCCAAGGGAAAAAAAAGTTAGCATCATGGTGGTGATAAGTTGTATCCATGAAATCCTTTAGCACCAAGTGCAAAGAAGTTCTATCTGGTCACTTTGCTTTGCCAGAGAGCTTGAGACATAATATAATTCTTGGCTGAAATCTTAATCTGCTGTTTCTTTGTAGATGCAGAATGACAACAGTGGAACAAATGCTGCTGCCTCTAAAATCAGAACTATTCAAATTCTGACTCTGAAGCTTACTACCTGTATGACTATGTACACATCAGGTAATCTTTGTAGGTCCCATGTTCCTTATTTATAAAACAAGGGGCTTGGACATAGGGTAGGACTGACCAAACTGATTGGGCATCTTAGATTCAGAATTAAAATGAAATGAAATACTCATAGATCATTTAGCAGCTACAAAAGTAAGTTTATTTCATTTTAGTCAAGGAATTTATAATCAAATCTCAGCAAAGACTATATGTGCATTAGAAAAGTTGATTCAGTTGAATAAAGATTTCCTGGAGAAAGAGTGGTTATCCCACTCTTCTAGTCTGTCATCCAAAATCTGAGGGAAGAATGCTAGATCATTTTATCTTATTCTTTTTGTACTCAGGGGACAAGGAGAAGAGTCTGACCTTTAGTCTTCTAAACCAATTAAATTTCAAAAATGGTTTCAATACTTTAATAATGAAAAAAGAAAAGAAAAACTAGCCTGACCTAGCCTTTAGATATTGTTCCTACTACAACTTTTAAGGTTCTTTTTAGTTCTAGATTTGTGATTCCTAAGAAGTGACTTAATTTTACCTATTCATCTTGACGTTCCTTATTGAGAGCTTTCTGGTATTATAGAAGTGAAAGTGATGAATGGAACCAGAGAGGCAAATAATGTCAGAAGATATTGTCCTAGATATGGAGGACTTAAGAACTCTGAGCTCTGTAAAGATAACTTTTATTTTTCTTCCAGAGAAGAAAGAGACATAACTGAGAATAACTTTTGTGAGGATCTACTAATAAAAATTAGGGATATGAGTTTAGCTCCTTCAGTGTAGACACATTTTGTAACTGATTATCTCAGTCCCAGTGGATTAGACTATCTTAAAATGTAAGAACAGTTTATATGTGTATAGGTCAAGAGTAGAGATAATTAAACCTGGAATCATTCACTATTAGCAATAGTTCTACCAGGCACAGTGCTATGAGAAAATTCACACTTTTTAAATGGTGGAATAGGACATCCTATATCCAATTCTTCAATCTAAAATCAGGAAAGCAATGTGATGTAAAAAAAAAAATTAAATCAGCAATTATCAGCATCAGCAAACATAAACATTTTATTTTAAATAATTTAATTTGTTATATCTAGTTTGTTTTTAAGTATATACATATAAACATAATTATATATAAATATTCATATCTGCAATCTACCTATCTGTATAAATATGAATATATATGTGTATCATATATTATGGATAACATATATGGAACACAAGATAGTAACAAAACTTATTTATTTCTTTCTGTATTCTTCTACATTTTGTTTTTTCTTGACCTATTGTTTCCACACATCTATAATTATTCACTAAGTTACTATTTCCTTTCCTGAGTAGAATCCATCCCTTTTGATAAATAGATCTTATTGAGAAAAAGAAATTAACATATTGGCTTTAAGAATGTCTATCTCTATATGTAGCTCTATTTATATTATTTCTCGATCTAATCTTCTACTATTATCTCTATCTCTATATTATCTCTATTATTTCATTATCTGTCTTTTAAAGTCTGAATTGCTCATTGCTTTAGTCAGAGTTTTATAGCTTGCAAGATTACTTTACTTCACATTATTTTTGTTGTTTTTTCATATGTTCTGCTGATTCCACCTATTCAGTCAAGGAAAAAAGCTTCTTATACATGTATTTGATTGACAGCTTAACTAATTTTACCCAGGCAGGGTTAGTAGACCATTTGCTCCTTAATTATAGAAAAGGTTTGACAGTAACAATGATTTTAAGTAAAAATCCGAGTCATCTAGATTTTCCTTCTGAAATCAGAATTGTAGGGAGAGAAATGATTTTGACATCAGCTGTCAATAAGAAGGGCATGGAAGCTACTAACTACAATGAAAATACCCCAAATGGGGAGATAAAGATCCCCCCCTTTATTTAATGTTTCCCCTTTGCTTCTATTTTTCTGTATAGTGCATGCTAAGATAGGAAGCGGTATAATGAAAAATGTGGCTACACCATGAAAGTTCTATGGTCTAACTATAATTCATTGTTAGCAAAGGTGTCACAGATACAGAAGGGGTGGGGAAGAGAATTTTTTGGGGGGTGATCATAGATTTAGAGATTAAAGTGACTTTTAAGATTAACTAGTCCAACAAAATTTTTTGGATATATGAGTATACTGAGATCCAGGAGATCAAAAAGGTTAGAAAATATGCAATAGATAGAGTTCTGGGCCTGGAGTCAGTAAGAACTGGTTTCAAATCCAGTTTTAGCCACCTTCTAGTAATAGAATTTTGGTCAAATTATCTAACCTTTGTTTATCTTATTTTATTCATCTGAAAAATGGGCATAATAATGATAGCACCTATTTTCTAGGAGTGGTATGAGGACCAAATGAGAGAATAAGTATAAAGTATTTAAGTATAAAGTATAGCCCAGTGCCTGGCATAAAGTAAGTGTTATATAAATGTTAGCTGTTATTGTTATATCTTGACCTAACATTTATATAGCACTTACTTTGGTATCACAAATGTGCTGCTATGAATTTCTGTATAGACCACAGCTTCTTAAACTGTGGCTTGCAACCCCAAATAGAGTCTCATAACTGAATTGAGGCTTATAAAATTATTAATTATTATCAGAAAATTTCTATTTCTGTTTTATATACCTATATACTTGGGATCTCATAATTTCTTGAGCAAAAAGGGGTCACACTTGGAAAAAAGTTTAAGAAAGCCTGGCTACAAATCATTCTATTCGTGACTTCCTTGAGACCTTTTAAGGGCTCACTATACTCAAAGAGCACAGGAAAGCCAGAAGGCTGGTTCTCCAGATGCTTCATGTTTTTCCCTGGTCAGCTTATTGGAGACAGCCTACTCAATATTTCATAGTTTGTTTGTCTGTGATTGCATCTTGTCTTAATCGCTTTCTTATAGCTGGATAATTTTGTTTGCCTTTATTATTTTTTCTCTGAAGCACTCATTAAAGGATAAAAGGAGGGATGGAATATAATAGATTTAATGAAGTTTAGGAGTAGGTTTCATTGGTTAAGAAATGACAAATTTGAGATGGTCATAGTCTACATCAGAAGAGAAATCTAGAGTTTAAAAAGAAAACGGAAATTATATCTCTCTGTGTGAATGTATGTATATATGCACAATATATACACATGTACATATAGATTCATATATATACAATGTATGTACACACAAATATATATGTACACACATGTACAAATGTATGTGTATATAGACACTTTGTTTAAAGGAGATGAGAAGAGAGGGATATCCTCATAACTTCAATTATATCTTTTCTTCTTTTGCAAAATTCTTAAGTTCTGTGCACTTCTTATTTCTTAAAGGATTCCTCTGCATTAGATATTTTCTACAACTCAAAAATATTGCATAAAACCTACTTTGTTAAAGGGATTAGAGCTAAGGAAAAACTCACATGTACCTTTTAGTATATACTAATCATCTCTTTATCTTCTTTCTATTAGGTATCATCAGCATGAAGGACATTCTCAGAAACATATTTACAATGTAAGGAAGCTCAAGGACCCTGCCTGTGGGGCAGTAAAATAATCCCAGGGAACTAACACTCAAGTAATTTGAGGGGAATAAAATATAAACTGATAATCTCCTGCTTTGCAATGCTTTTCCTTTCCAAAGGAAAGAACATTTTTTCAAGGCAAAGTTAAAACTAATTTTTCTTTTCAATAACATAAGTAATTTAACAAACACTCAAAATTTCTAGTCTTTTCTTAAATCATATGAATGTATCACTAGTCATACTTTTGAAAAAAATTCTCTCAAGCTATATTCCCTATTTTGTTGAAAAAAATTATGAAAAAAAGTTTTCCTATGAGATTTAAGACTTTCAAAAATGTAACATCAAAACACCAAGTAAAATTAAATAAAATTAACCATTAGATTTTACCTTAGAACATATAATCAGAAAACAAAGCATCCAAAGAGGAAACTTCGTTCCTCTTATTTCAAGGGACAGAGCTCATCATTCAGAGAATAAAGTATTCAAAGATAAATGGCCAATTAAACCACAGATCACATTGAAAGAAGTCTGCCATCTAGTGTTTAAACATGTTTTAAAAACATAACAATGAAGAACCTTCAGTATCTTTTTGTGAAAGATTTAAAAAAGAGAGAGAAACCAAAGCAATATTTGCTTGTAAATCCACGAAACCTTTGTCTTTGTATATGTGAATGTGTGTGTGTGTGTATGTGTGTGTGTGTGTAGAAGCTGACATTCTCTTGCTATCAGCAAAGAAACCAAATTGTGAGACAACATCTTCCCTTCTCTGCTATTTGTTGTTCAATGCATTTGTTCTTATGTAACAGGAATAAAATATTTCAGTATTTTTTCTCTAATGCTACATAACCATCTTCAATTAAACAAAGCTCTTTATTTCTCACTGGTCTGACCTCTTTAATTTATTTTCAACTTTTTACTTTCCTTTCCTAACACACACACACACACACACACACACACACACACACACACACACACACAGTCCATCTTATCAATTTCCTTCCTAAAATTTGATGACCAATACAGATATACTTAAAATTTCACTGTGCACTCTATAGCAGGATTATAATTTTCTCAGTTCAGAACCTTGAGGAAGGGCAAATCATGTTAGCTCTTTTGATTGCTCTGTCCTACTAGTGATTGGTACTGAAGTATTAGTTCACTAAAACACTGCAGAATATTCAGATGAATGTTGCTAGAAGCTAGAAAGCAGAGACTAGATAGGACATCGCCTGAGCTCTCCACAGTTTCTTTCAAAATCAAAACTAGATCAAGCCCTTAAATATATTTTGATTTGACAGAACTCACAAACATTCGTAGTATAATAATTTTCTAGCTTAAGATGACTTGGATCTTTGGGAAAGGTCTGTCTCAGTTGGGCAGGAGGAAACATGGTCCAGTGCAGACATGTTGCTTGGAGGCCCAGTGTGGGAAACTCCAGTGTAAGTAATCTAGCAGGAAGCTCTTAAGCAAAATAAAGCAGCATTTTCTATTCAGTCCTAGTTCAGAAGGCCAGCAGTTCAGCAGATTATCTGTGAGACCTCCAGCACAACTACAGAAGGCTATGAGCCGCTAAGCCTAAGCATAACAGGTAGCACTTGGCCAAGCCTATCCAGAACAGTAAGAAAGGCAGAACCCCTCGCCTCAGGGTAATCAGAAAGAAGCCCCTGCCACCTTGCAGAGACAGGCCAGGACAACACAAATGTGTTACTGAGAGATCCATGGGAATCCAGCAGAAGGTCCTTAACAATCCAGTTGTGAGTGTCTAACAAAACTACAGAAGGCAAATTATGAGCCCCTGAATCCCAGAATAACATGAGGAACTTGCAGGTTACTCAGCACAGTGGGGAAGGCTGTAACAATGGCCCCAAAGTAGCCAGTGAGAAGCACAGATAGCCCTTTAGAGGAAGCTTGGAACAATCTCCCCTATCTTCTAAGAGCAGACCTCAATCTTTAAAAATAAGCAAAAAAGTAAAAAGAATTCTTATCATAGTGATCTATTATGGAGACAGAGAACACCAGAACACAAACCCAGGAGAGGACAGCAAAGATAAAATGATTTCAGATGAAGACTCAAAGAACAATATGAACTGTTCTCAAAATTAAAAGATTCTTTTGGAAAAAGTCAAAAATGTATCTTAAAAGAGAGATAGTAGGAAAAATGGGAAAAAGAAGTGAGAGCATTGTAGGAAGTTTTGGGAGAAAGCCAACACCTTGGAAAATGAAACAGAAAATTATTGAAAGAAATAATTCCTTAAAAAACAAATTTGGTGAAATGGAAATATATATATATATATACATATTATATATACACACACATATATATATATATAAATGTATATATATATATACATATGTATATATATACACACATATATATATATATAAATGTAGATATATATATATATGCATATGTATATATGTATAAAAATAATTGTTTTAAAAACAGATTTGATGAAATGGGGGAAAAATCCTACAAAGAAAACTTCTATTTTTTTTCCCTGAGGCAATTGTGGTTAAGTGACTTGCTCAGGGTCACACAGCTAGAAAATGTTAAGTGTCTGAGGTCAGATATGAACTCAAGTCCTCCCAACTTCAGGGCTGGTGCTCTATCTGCTGTACCACCTAGCTGCCCCCAAAACAATCTTTAAAAATACATTTGACCAAATGCATAAGAAAGTAAAAAAAGCTAACTAAAGAAAATTATTCACTAAAAATTAGAATTGAACAAATGAAAATGAATGAAACAGCAAGAATAAGTCAAACAAATTCCTCTCAAATTAAAAAAAAAATAGAAGAAAATGTTAAAAAAAAAAAAAAAGAAGACCTGGAAAATAGATTCAGAAGAGAAAAACTAAGAATTATTAGATTACCTAAAAGCCACAATGAAAAAAAGCATCCTAATCATCATCTTTCAAGAAATCAAGGAAAATTGCCCTCATATCCCAGAACCAGAAGGTAAAATAATCGTTGAAAGAATCCACTCATTACCTCTTGAAAAAGACTCCAAATTGAAAATTCCAAGGAATGTTATAGTTAAATTTCAGAAATATGAGATCAAGAAGAAAATACTACAAGGAGCTAGAAGGAAGCATTTCAAATATCTAATAACCACAATTAAGATTACCCAAGATATTGCACATTATATATTCCAAATTAAAGGAATATGATTTTTATGATATTTCTGAAGGCAAAGGTGGGACTCCAACCAAAAATCAACTACCCAACAAAATTAAGCATTATATTTCAGAGCAAAAGATAAACATTGAATGAAATAGATGATTTTCAATCATTTCTGATGAAAATACCAAGGATAAATAGAAAATTTGATCTACAAATACAAGACTCCAGAAGCATGAAAATGGAATAAAAGAAAAAAAAAAGTAAAAAAAAATTACAGGGGAAAAAGTTACATTTAATTCTTGAGAATGGTATCTGTGTAATGATATTTAGAAGAGGTATAATTTGAGACTGTAGTTATAAGATAACTTTAATGTGATTATATTAAAGAGAAATTGGGGGTGGATGAGAGATTGTACAAGGAGAAGAGGAAAGAGTAAGTGAAATAGGGTAAATTACATCCTAAGAAGAGGCAAAAATACCTTTTACAATTAAGAGAAAGAAGAGAGGGAAATGAGCATTATTGAACCTTAATTTCATCAAATTTGGCCTAAAGAGGAAATATCATGCATTTAGTTTGGTATAGAAACTTATCTCACTCTACAGGAAAGTAGGAGGGGAAAGGGGAAAGGAAAGAGGAAGCTAATATAAGGGAGGACAGAAGTAAAACGGGAAGGGATAAGAAAGTGATGGTCTGAAAAAAAGGGATGGCAGATTGAGGAAGATGGTGGTCATAAGTAGTAAATCAGTGAGGAGGGAAATGGTGAAAGAAGAGAGAAAAGTATAACTTCAGAAAAGTAATATTTCAGGAAATAACAGAGTTAATCATTTTAACTGTGAATGTGAATGGGATGAATTCCCTGATAAAATGGAAGCAAATAGCAGACTGAATTTAAAAACCGAATCCTACAATATGTTGCTTACAAAAAACACATTTGAAGCACAGAGATACAGATTGGAGCAGAATCTATTATGTTTCTGCTGAAATAAAAAAAAAATCTCAGATCAAACAAAAGCAAAAATAGGTCTAATTAAAAGAGAAAAAAGGAAACTACAACTTGTTAAAGGATACCATAGATAATGAAGTAATATAAATACTAAATATGCCTAAAAGTGACTTGCAAGAAGAAATAGAGAGAAAAACTATAATAGAAGGGTAATTCAAATCTCTTTTTGAACTACATAAATCTAACCAAAAAATAAACAAGAAAGAATTTAAATTGGTGAATAGCATTTTAGAAAAATTAGATATGAGAGACCTTTGGAGAAATTTGAATGGGAATAGAAAGGATTATATCATTCACAACTATACATGGCATCTACACAAAAAAGACCATGTGCTAAAGCATAATAATCTCACAATCAAATGCAAAAAGACAGAAATAGTAAATGAATCATTTTTCAGATGATAATGCAAAAATTATATGTGCTAAAGGGCTTGGAAAAATAGATGAAAATTAATTCAAAATTTAAAAAATCTTGTGGGTAAAACAACAAAGCATAGAAATAGTTGATAAATTCATCCAAGAGAATGACAATAATGAGACAACATATCAAAACATATGGAATGCAGCCAATGCAGTTCTTAGGGAAAATATTGTATTGCTAGATGCTTACATGAATAAAATAGAGAAAGAGCATATCAATGGTTAGTATGCAATTAAGGAAGCCAGAATAAAAATTAAAACCCCCAATTAAATGCTAAATTTGAGAAATAAATTATTTGAATCATCCAATTTTAGAAAAAAAAATTGAACAGGCTATTCAAAAAGACAAAAAGTCTCTGGGGTCAGTCAGATAGATGGATGTACATGTGAATTCTACCAAACATTTAAAGAAAAATTGATTCCAAGACTATGCAAACTATTTGGAAAAATAGGGAGAGAAGGAATCCTAACAAATTCCTTTTATGACACAGATGTGATGCTGATAACTAAACCAGGTAGGGTTAAAACAGAGAAAAAAATTATAAACCAATTTCCCTAATGGATATTGATATAAAAAATTTAAGGAAAATATTAGCAAAGATATTTATAGCAAGTTATCCTTAGTATATAATACACCATGGTTTATATAGGATTTATACCAGGAATTCAGAGCTGGTTCTATGTTAGGGAAACTATTGGCATAATTGACTGTATCAAGAACCAAACAAACAGAATAGTAAGGGACTAAATTAATATGATGACTATATGAATGGAAGAAAGGGATAGATATCACAGATGTGATGATAATATCAACAATTCTTATCAACTAATTAGAAATGTGAAGTGATGACTCAGTAATTTCTATGTAATTCTAGAAGTTGGTGATTGGAATTGCACTCTACAGAAAAAAAAAATTGGAAAAGGGGTGGGTTTTGTGGGAAATTAGTTTTCTTTTGGAAATGTTGATTTTGAAATGTCCCAAAATATTTGGCCAGGAAGTTATCAAGCATGTATTAAGCACTAATTACATGCCATATACTATGCTAAAGGATAGAAAGATAAATACAAGCAAGAAAAGCAGCTCTAATTCTCAGAGTGTACATTTAAAAAAAATTCAATAGTACCATATTTTCCGATTACATGTAAAGATATTTTTCTACATTCATTTTTGTAAGATTTTAACTTCCAATTTTTTCTCCTTCCTTTCCTCATCTCTCTCCTATCCAAGAGAGCAAGCAATCTGACATAGATTATACATGTACAGTCATTTAAAAATATTAGCCATATTGGGAAAGAAAAATCAGGAAAAAAGGGAAATTATGAGAAAACAAACAAACAACAAAAAAGGGTGAAAATGGTATGTTCAGATCAATATTTAGTCTCTATAGTTCTTCCTCTATGAAGATAACTTTTTCTGTATTAAGTCTCCTGGAATTGTCTTGGATCACTATATTGCTGAGAAGAACTAAGTCTATGATCATTGATCATCATATAATTTTGCTGTTATTATGTAAAAATGTTCTCTGGTTCTGCTCAGTTAACTCAGCATCAGTAATGATATACATTGCATGCATATCATTAATACAGTGACATGACACCAAAAGTTCCCAAGTATGACTAGAGCTAAATATATAGATCTTGCAGTCATTTGAATAGAAGTTATCATTGAATACATGGAAGTTCCTTATAAGTTAATTCTCTAGAGTAATGAAATCAAATATTTGGTGAAAAACAAAAATAAAAGATTTAACAATTTAACAAAAGATTTAACAAAAAAAATTTAACAAACATTTAATAAATGGTTATTGATTTTCTGAAACTATTAAAAGGTTAAGTGACTTGCCAGTGTCCTGAATAGAGAGTGTAGTGCTGGAAAGGGCAATAGAATAATCTAGTTTGAACCCTCCTTATTTAATTTTTAAAAATTATTTTACTAAATATTAATTATTTTAATTGTTTACTTATTTATTCATATTAAGGCTGAATATACTGATCTGGATTATACTGATCTGTATACTGAGTTATATAATTTACCTGAAGAATTTTCTTGGTCAAATTACATTCTCTTGAAACTTCAATATTCTCATCTGTAAAATGAACAATATGAAGTTTATTTAAGAAGTTTGTTTATGAGCATTGAGTTTTCTGTACCTAAAAGCATTATGTATATGTTAATTGTTCAATAAATCCTTATTGAGTGATTGATTTCTGATGCCGGGAAAACTGAGGCAAGACAGATTGATTTTTAATATTTTAATTGTGGAGAATTTGGGCTAGCTGGTCAAAGAGGACTCATGTTCAAAAGATGTTTGACCTCCCAGTCAGCTGCATGGGAAGTCATGCATGGCTTGCTTGTCTCAAAGCATTGAGCAGTGAGCAACTAATTCTAGAGATTTTTATAGAGCTCCAGCTATCAGGGAAACAAATCCAAGAAAAGGAGAACACTGGGTAAGAGGGCAAGCAATGATTCTAGAAAAGGATCATAATTTAGTCCTGACAGGATGGGAGTCAAAATAAGAAGGTCAAGGGCAGGAGAAAGTTAATGAAGGGTCAGGGCTAGAGACAGCAAACAGAGGGGGAATTATCTGAGCAGGCATTTGAGATAAACCTGGAGTTTTATGACTCTATGGTATTTCAAAGCCTTAGGTTGTAATGGAAAGGAACAAAGGAGTTGGGCTATAATAATTTTATTCAGGACATAATGATTCAGAGAAACTGAGGCATTACAGATTCTGTTATCTCAATTTCCTATCCAAAAAGTTCTTGGAATCTTGAAAAATTCAGGTATGATAATTAAACTAGTGTTAAATATAAAACAAAAATAGTCAATATTCCTGTACTGTCATCATTTATTCCTTTTTAATGAAGACAAAGCAAATGAATAAAATTACTTCTCATGAAAGAAAAGCTAAAAACATTAAGCTTTATGAAGACAAAAACTTGTTACCCATGTAAAAATACACCGGTTAATTTCTTAAGTTTTCATGCTACAATGATAAATAACATAAGAAAATGTTGATACCCTCCATTCCTGATATGAATGTACCCTGCGAAATAAGCTTAATATAAAGACAGATTTAAGGTTATGTATCTATCACAGCTATACCTAAGAATTATAATGGTAAGGCAAGCAGTCTTTGTAATTCGTGATGCAAAATTAATACATGAAGCAAGTAACACATTCTTAAGAGTGAGAGAGAAAATGTGGGCAAAGCCATTGTACAATAGGGAGACAGTATGTAAGTGGTGGAGTGTGTATGTGAAGATGAAGCAGAGCAGGAACTCACTGTGAAAACAGTTACATACTGCTTCTAATGAGGGGATATCCCAGTTAATTTTTTTATTATAGTTTTTTATTTACCAGATATACGCATAGGTAATTTTACAGCACTGACAATTGCCAAGCCTTTTGTTCCAATTTTTTCCCTCCTTCCCCCCACTCCCCTCCCCCAGATGGCAGGTTGACCAATACATGTTACATATGTTAACCTGAATGGGTTCTCAAACTATGACCCGCGGGCCAGATGCAGCTGGCTGAGGACGTTTATGCAGCCCTCTGGGTTATGGCAGATGGGCTGAGGGGCAGAGACAGTGTGAGTTTTTGCTTTTACTATAGTCTGGCCTCCAACAGTGAACTGGCCCCCTATTTAAAAAGTTTGAGGACCCCTGTGTTAAAGTATAAATAAATAAAATATACATATACATGTCCAAACAGTTATTTTACTGTACAAAAAGAATTGGACTTTGAAATAGTGTACAATTAGCCTGTAGAGGAAATAAAAAATGCAGGTGGACAAAAATAGGGGTATTGTATCCCAGCTGATTTCAAAGCAAATGCAGAATATGCTACTGAGGAGGAAAACAGGATGGGCTGTCTATAGGAGGGCTCAATAAGTAGTTCATTTCCCAATCAGCTTCATGTCTTTGGGGTTTCCTGTCATGTCTCAAGGACCCCTTTATGCTTAAAGATTGCTTTAGACCTAAAATCCATACCTCATCAGAATCCTCTGCCACTGAGGTCCTTCTTTCTATATGGAGGGCAAAGAAGAGAGCTCCTTTCAGAGCTTCCATTTAAAAAAAGCATTGAAGATAATGAGCTCTTCATTTCTCACTATTCTATACTCCTCTGGATTTGCCCATCATGTCTCTGTGGACTAAATAACCCTCTAGACACCAGAAACCTTCCCCTACTCCCTTTTAGCTTTTTTTTTTTTTTTTTTCATATATATATATATATATTTTTTTTTTTTTCACCCATTACATTATGAGCTCCTAGAGGGAAGGGACTTTCCTCTCTCCCTTCCTCCTTCCCTTCCCCCTTCTTCCTTTCTTCTCTTTTACCTTATTCCTTCTCTCCTTCCTTTCCCTCTCTCCCTCTTTTCCCTCCTTCCTTCCTTCCTTCCTTCCTTCCTTCCTTCCTTCCTTCCTTCCTTCCTTCCTTCCTTCCTTCCTTCCTTCCTTCCTTCCTTCCTTCCTTCCTTCCTTCCTTCCTTCTTCCCTTCCTTCCTTCCTATCTTCTTTTCTCTCTCTCTCCCTCCTACTTCCCTCCTTCCTCATTTTCTTCTTTCTTCCTCTCTCCCTTCTACTTCTTCTTTTTCCCTCTCTTTCCTCTTTCTCTCCTTCCCTTCTTCCTTTATTTTTTTCTCCCTCCCTCCTTCTCTTCTACCCTCCCCTTTTCTCTCTCCCTTTCTTCCTCCCTTCTTCCCTCCCCCCCACTTTCTCCAGTGCTTAGCTCAGTGCCTCTCTCATATCAGGTACTTAATAAGTGTTTATTGACTGACTGTCTGATTACTATGAGACATTTGACAAATCTGCTACTGGTAGCATGCTAATTTATTTTTATTAACTATTTACAAAGTTCTGTTGTTTCTGTGCTGCTGAAAGAAATAAAAGTGCAAATTAAAAATTGTATGATGTTTTGAAATCTTCAGTTTGAGTTTGAGGTCTTCCAAATTTTAGTCCTTAGCTCAGAGGTTTTATTGTCACAGCCTAGTTTTATTTCTGTTTTCTAAGTCTTCTTTGTAATACAATTAAACAGGACAAGTTGTACACTTACAGTGTAGTTGGTATTATAAACTTACTTTTATATTATTATTATTTTTGAATTTGTATAAAAGTTATTAGTCATAGCTTCTCTTTTTAATGAGAATTTCATTCTGTCTACACACTTTACTAGGAATAAAATTTCATAATAATTCACACTTTTAGGAGTAGAACTACCCACATCAGGCTATTAAGTTCATAGATCATCAGTTTGCAATTTTAAGAGATGTTAAAAAACATTGAGTCCAATCTTTTAAATTCATAGATAAGAAAATTAATACTGGTAAAGGTTAAGCAACTTGTTCATGGTCACAATTCTAGTAAATGTCAAACAGAGGATTTGAACTTTGTCTCTGTGATTTGAAGTTAGGTGCTTTCTCCACTAACACTACCTATGTTAGTTGTTTCTAATTATCTTCTGCAGTTCAAACCTCTTGTCAGGCACTAGATTTGGGCCACTGGAAAGTCACTTAATCCTGTTTGCCTTAGTTTCCTCAGCTATAAAATAATGAACAAAGCAAAACAATGCCACCTTATGCTGCTATTTGGTTAATTCTGCTCCAATCTTAAGTGCAAAAAATAACCAAAGGAATGAGCTATCTTGGTATTATACCAAGAACTGGCTTTCTAGCAAATCTCTACTGATAAACTAATTATACCAACCATTTGTTGTACTTGGAAAGTATGTGAGCATCCCAGCCTGACTTAGCTATGTTAGAAACCTGTTCTCAAACATTGCATTAAAACCTGTAAGTGACAAAAGTCTTAGGAGGAAGTAATGAAGAAAATAAAAGCTTTTATGGACCCTTTGTAACCCAGGCTGCTTCTGTGCTGAGCTAATCATTTAAACTACCTATTTAGTATTCCACACACAGGTTCCTTAAACTATTTATTGAGTTACATTGATTGGAAATCATCTAATCTCCAGGAAAAAGAAAGAATGCAACCAACCCCAAATCAACTAATTGTAATGACATTTCCATACTCTCAAAGTATGTTGCTTTCACAAGAAGGTATCTTGGTATAGAACTATTTAAGTATGTACTTTAAAAATTAAAGTGGAGCCTTCTACATTTTTTCTGACAGGCGAATATAATCCAACTGAATATAGTAAGAATTCACATCCAGTAGAAGAGCACAGTGGGCTTTGTTTTGTAGATTAATGTTCAACAGGTTCGATAAAGGCTATAATCTAATTCAACTGTAAGCAACATTCAGTTTAAACATTTAACTACTCCATTTATTTTGCAAATAATTTATTCAGAAAATTAACTTCTTCTAAACAATTATAAACAAATTAATTTTAATTAATAATAGATTAAAGAATAGGCCCACTTTAAATAGCAACACATGCATCTAGAGAA
The DNA here is from genome assembly GCF_048593235.1 of Sminthopsis crassicaudata. Taxonomy (NCBI): domain Eukaryota; kingdom Metazoa; phylum Chordata; class Mammalia; order Dasyuromorphia; family Dasyuridae; genus Sminthopsis; species Sminthopsis crassicaudata. Next base: position 235,169,211 of record NC_133620.1, on the reverse strand, counting down.
GAATATGCTTGTCTATATTTTTTGAGTTTCCTATTTTTCAGTTTGAGTAGTCTGTACTGGGATACTTGAAAGTGAGCCAGTAAAATAGTCAGGCAAGGCTTAAGTTCAAATGCCTCCTAACAATTGGTAATGTGAAATTACAATTACTGATGTGAAAACAGACAAAACTTTCAACTTCTCTGAGCTTCAGTTTTCTCATCTATAAAAGGGAAACACCAATAGAAAAACAGATCAATCAATCAATAGAAAGATAAATAGACAGATTATTATACCTCATTATTATGGTCAATATATGTTATTCAGTCCTTGAAAGAGGTCACATTAGTTTTAGAAAATGTTAAATTATGCATTTTATTGAACATCTCTATAAATATTAGTGTGCCTGATGATGTTTTCTAGGTATGCCTTCAAGAACTGTTGGCCTATTAGTTCCAAACTGTATGACAAGACAACATGCTTCTATTTTTATTAGTAATTATATCTGTCTTTAAAAGGACAATCTATTGGGAAGTAGAGATTTCACAAAACATCAGTGGATATGTGCTTTCATCATTGTAAGCATTTCATCCATTGAATCTCTCATATCCTATTTGCGCCTACCTAACCTGAGTAGATTTTTTTCCTATATTCTTATATTCATTTTTGTCATACCTCCTTTAGTAGTGTGGTGAAACCTATGAATCCCTTTTGTTAATTATATTTTAAATGCATAAAACAAAACACAAAAGATTATAAAGATCGATCAGGAAATATATTTTATAAGCATAAATGATGTACCACATACTATGCTAAGTACTAAGTATACAAAAAGAGACAATAGATAGTCCTTGCCCTCAAGGAGCTGACAAGTTAGTAAGGAAGAAAACAGGCAAAGAAATTATCTACCTACTATCTATCTATCTATCTATCTATCTATCTATCTATCATCTATCTATCCTTCTGTGTGTCTATCTAGCTATCTTCAAAACACACTATATTTAGAATAAATGGAAAAATAGGCAAAAGGCACTGAAATTAAGAATTGAGGAATGTTAAAGAAGGGATTTTAGTTGAAACTTAAAGAATGCTGGATAAAATCAGTTGGAGAAAGGAGACCATTCATTTAAAAAATAAAGAAAATGTATCAAGTATTGATGAAATATATCTGAAAAATAAAAATACAAATCCACGAACTCTAGTTTAAGAAGATCTGCTTTAGATTCCTTGCATTACATGAATATCACTAGAGCACATGCACTGTCCATTTTTTCTTGTTCTGACTATATGTTTTCACATTTATATTCTTAAAAAAATATCTTTTTTCCCCTTTAAGAATCAAATTTGTTCATTTCCTGTTTTGTGCAAGTTACTCTATAATTTAAAATGTGTTTTCTCACTGTCCTTCTTTTCTTCTTAATCTCTTGTACTCTCAGGCATCTCCTAATACTTCTGTTCTTTCTGCTTGCACAATTTCACAGCATCCTATAATGTATGCTTTATTCCTCTCAGGGATATTTTGAGAATAGAATAAATGATATAATAAGATTAATTTCCTTGTTTCATGCTAAATCCCTCCTCACAGAACAAAAAAAACATATTGTGAAAATATTTTGAAAAAAATTATATAATATTAATGGAGGGTATTATTTAAATGAACTCATCAGTATTAATAAAATGCCATGAAATATAAATTTATCTTGAACATTGTTCTGAAGAATTCTTTATGAACCAACTAAGTAAATATTAGTACTGAATGTGTCTCAGTAGGCTAGAATATTAACAACAACAAAATGGTTAGACTATGAATGAGGAAACTTTATCACATCACTGCTATTTGCCTCAGTTTCCTCGTCTATAAAATAAAGTTATTTCACAGGGCTGTTATGATTATTAAATGACTTTCAGCATAGTAATATGGAACTATGGTCTCTTAGTTTCCCTTTCTCCACTGACAACAAAACCATTCTGAATTCTAGTATTACCTCAGTGCTATCTACTATACTTGTTCCCTTGATGCATTCCATATGTCACAAGTATAAAGCATCTAAACTGATTCCTTTAGAGCTGCTATACCTTTAATTTTCCCTATTTCGGTTGATGATTCCACCGTCCATCTTGTCAGTCTCATAACTTGGTAAACATCTTTGATTCTATCTTCTTCCTTATTATCTTTGTCAAGTTCTGTTGCTTTCTTTGTATTGTTTTTTACTCTTCTATCAATTTTCTAGTTCATGTTATTATTGATTGTTTTCTATATTGAGTTATTCAGTGTTAGATAGACTACAATCTTTTTTAATCCATTTTTCACATAATGACTCCAATGATCTTCTTAATGTCTCAAATCATTCTCTGACTCAAAGACCTTCAATGATTCCATATTCACTGCAGGATAAAACAATGTACTGAAACTGACATGTGAAGCACTTTATATAATCTGTCTCCAAACCTTCCTTTATAAACCTGTACTTTTCTCCACAAAATTCACAATTCTAAACCTATACTTTTCTCCGCAATCTCTACACAATTATATAACCGATTAATCATTCTTTAATATCAATGTATTCTCAACCTCCTTTGTGTTTTTGTGTAGGCTTGGTACAAACTCAGCCCACATTTCCAACTGTTGAAAAGCCTTTTATTTTAATCAATAAATTGAGCAGAAGGGAGAAATTTGAAAGTTGTTCAGCATAGTAATTTGGAAATTTTAAGTAACAAAAGCTGAAGCTGAATTCTTAAAAATGCATTTCCATATGTTGCTCATTCCTCCACTTTTCCTGGAATTGCACATACTCAGACTCAGGGGTCAAGCCAGCCAGTCCCTAGAATTATGACCAAAGTAGATCATGAGGAGTGGCTGCCCTCCAAATTTAGAAATGACCACTAAGTATAAGGAAAGACCAGGGAAATAAGGAAGACAAAAATCTTCAAAACTGCATTTCTGTCGGCTTTTCAGATCTCTGATGCTGTTGAAATTTTGAAAATAGAATGCAGGTAGTCAGTCTCTAGAACTGTAAGTGAGAGTGTCTAAGGGGAGAAGCTATCTTGCTAGTCCAGAAACAGTATTAAGAAAATATCTGAGTAAATGAAATAAGCTGTCAGAACTACATTTTTAGATATTTTTGATTCTCTGCTCTTTTAGAATTATGGAGACTCAGCCAAGAGTCAGTAAAATATGCTCCTGGAATTGTACCGAGAGATTTTGGCTATTTTATTGTTACCTCTTTAAGGAGACTGAACATCAGGATTCTGAGTATAACTAGGATAATAAAAGATAGCACAAACAGTAGAGAATTGGATGTTGCTTTGGTATATAAGAAACAATACTCTGAACAGATTATTGAGGCATGGAAATCTCAGCTGCCTGGATTAAGGCCAGAGTTCTTGTTCTAGAAACATAAGGACACAAAGTGAAATGATTATAAATTTTTATTAGAATTTATAAGAATACAAGTCATTCCTGAATTGATAAATGGTCAAAGGATATGAACAATTTTCAGAGGATGAAATTAAGTCCATCTATAGTCATCTAAAAATGCTCTAAATCACTATTGATTAGAGAAATGCAAATTGAAGCAATTGTGAGGTACTATTGCACACTGTTCAGATTGGCTGACAGGAAAGTAAAAGATAATGATAAATGATGGAGGCGATGTGGGAAAACTGGGACACTGATGCATTTTTGGTGGAGTGTGAATGGATCCAACCATTCTGGAAAATAATTTGAAACTATGACCAAAGAGCTATCAAACTATGCATACTCTTTGATCTATCAGTGCCACTGCTGGGTCTGTATTCAAAAAAAAATCATAAAGGAGGAAAAAGAACCCACATTTTCAAAAATGGATTTACCAGCTCTTTTTGGTGACAAAGAATTGGAAAATGAGTAAATGCCCACCACTTGGAGAATGGCTGAGTAAGTTATTTTTACAAAAGTAATGAAATATTATTGTCCTATAAAAATGATCAACAGATGCATTTTAGAAAGGCCTGGAAAGATTTAATTGAACTGATGCTGAGCAAAACAAGTAGAGCCAGGACTTGTTTGTTTTCTCAGTGGGTCAGTGATCCAAGGCAATCTTAATAATCTTTGGATAGAAAATGACATCTACATACAGAGAGAGAACTATGGTGACTAAATGTAAATCAACACATGTTGTGTTCACTTTTTTCCTTTTTCTTTTGTTTTAGTTTTCTTCCATTGTTTTTCCCTCTTGTTCTAATTTTTCTCTCCGGACATGATTCATAAGGGCATATGTAAAAAAAAATTCTAATCAAAATAAAATAAATAAATAATGATGGGAAAAAACAAAAAACAATAGGTTGATAATAAAGAAAATCAAGTAGTTAAAAACAGTTGTCTGAAAAACAATTGCATAGATTCTTTGTTCAGCAATTGGTCACCAATGTAAGGAGATCTAGAAAAAATAGGAAAAGTAAAGTTTTTAAAGATATGTTTTAATTTTGTTCTCCTTTAGTTCTGAAATTATGAGGACAGAAACTAGAACAAAATTATCAGCCACTAGGAAGGTAACTGACTTATTGAATGTTGAGACAGGATGTTTGGACTTAATAACTGTTTTTTTTTAAATTTTATTTATTTATAATTTTTGACAGTATATATGCATGAATAATTTTTATAACATTATCCCTTGTATTAATTTTTCCAAATTATCCCCTCCCTCCCCTTGATGACAGGCAATCCCATACATTTTACATGTGTTACAATATAATCTAGATACAATATATGTGTGTAAATACCATTTTCTTGTTGCACATTAAGTATTAGATTCCGAAGGTATAAGTAACCTGGGTAGATAGACAGTAGTGCTAACAATTTACATTCACTTCCCAGTGTTCCATCTCTGGGTGTAGTTATTTCTGTCCATCATTGATCAACTGGAAGTGAGTTGGATCTTCTTTATGTTGAAGATATCCACTTCCATCAGAATACATCTTCATACAGCATTGAAGTGTACAGCGATCTTCTGGTTCTGTTCATTTCACTCAGCATCAGTTGATGTATGGACTTAATAACTGTGTGCAGAACAGACACATGAATCAGAAATACTGCCCAAGATGACTTAAAGCCCTGTAATTGAAGAGACTCAAAATTATGGAAGAGGGGAGGAAGACTATAGAATTGTGATTGAGCAAGCTCTCTGAGAGGGGTTGGCTATTTTTTTTTTTTTTGTTACTATTGTCACCAGAGTAGACAGCTGGTTTGTAAAAACACCAAAGAGAATGATCAGCTTTTGATATAAAATAAATAGTAACAAGATTTGGATAGAGCCTTTTCAGATGCCTAAAGATTGTTGGTCTTTGACACTGCCTGGACGCATTCTTCTAGAATCCATAGGATTAATGGTGGAAATAAGTTTTAAAGACTAAAAAGAAAACTCCAAGTAATTAAAAAGAGTCACTCACAGAGAACAGTCAGACTCATGGGCCCTCAAACTGTAGATGGCTGTACTTGTGAGGAGTCTTAGATGGTCATTAGCTTTGATTTAGCCTAAAAGTAAACTTAAAGCATACTATTTTTATATCAGTCAAGAGAATTGAAAAGCAAAGCCAAAGTGGTGCAGAAAGGCAGCACCTCACCTGAATTGTCTTCAAAACATAACTCAACACCATTAAATGCCATAAAACAAGTTCTGAAGTGGCAGAATCCACAAAAGAATGGGGTCAAATGATTTTCTGGCCAAAGGAAATTTAGGTCAGCAAAAAAGGTCTGTTGTAACTGGGTGATAATGGAATACGATCAGCACACTGAGCCCCCGAAAACCCAGAGAAAACCTTGGGAACTATTGAATCAGCATAGCTTCAGCTGCTTCCAGAGCTCTCAGCCCACAGATGGTAGGGGGATTGAACAGCTGATCAGATGACAATTGTAGGCATCTTTTGCTGGCCTTGGGGGAAGTCTCTATTTCTTGCTCATACTCAGACATGTGTTGCAGTTTTGGGTGGTCATCCTACAGTGAGAAGAAGCACTGGCACACCAGACCTTGCAGCTGAAGTGGAGCAGGAACCCTTGTCACAGTTCTAGGACAGAAAAAAATATTCATAGATTAGAGCATAGGCTAGGAAACTAGTAAGGAGAGTAGCATCTCTCCTTAGATAAAGCATGTTGGAAGAACTGAAAACTTATAGGATGCTACAAAAGTTTCTGAAAACAGCTGCTCAAAAACCTTAAAGCTTGGGACAGAGTACCTTCCATAGGCCCAATTTAACAAAGTTAAAAATCAAGAAATAGATTGGGGAAAAATATCAAACAACAGAAAAAAAATTCTAACCAGATAAAGATGTTACTGTGTAACAAAGAAAATAAAAATACAGACTCAGAAAACTATAACAAAATCAAAGTTCCAAATCCAAAGAAAAAATGAATTAGTTTCAGGCCATTAAAAAACTCAAAAAAGACCTTGAAAAACCAATTTGAAAACCATTATCAATGAAGAGAAGATCTTTAAAAACAGAATTTGTCAGTTAAAAAAGAGGTATAAAAATTCACTTTATAAAAAGAAAAATTCCTTAAAAAGCACAATTGGAAAATTGGAAAAGGAAGTGCAAAAGCTCTTTGAAGAAAATAATTCCTTAAATATTATAATTGAGCGCAAGGAAACTAATGACTTCTGAGAAATCAGAAAACCAGAATTAAAAAAAAGAACCAAGCAAAAGGCAATGTGAATTATCTTAGTGGAAAAATAACTCACCTGGAAAATAGATCTATAAAATATCATTTGTAAAATTATTGGACTACCTGAAAGCCATCACCAAAAAAAAAGAGCCTAGCCATAATCTTTCAAGAAATTAACATGGAAAACTCTTCAGGCATTGTGGAATTGGAGGGCCAAATAAAAATCGAATGAATTCTTTGGTCAGCTCCTGAAAAAGATCTATGCCATTTGTCCTAGCAATGTTACTAATATGTCTATCTATCTATCTATCTAATAGTATGTATATATAATTAGTATGTATAAAATATGTGTGTAATATGTATAATGTAATACTTATTATGTATAGTAGTTATATTACAGTTAGCATATATGTTATATATATATTTACATATATATTAACATATATATATCTAATATTGACATTGCTAGTTTAATTGAGAATTGGGAGAGTATTTAACTTGGAATACTATTGTTCTATAAAAAATCTTAAATAGGATGCTCTCAGAAGAACTTGGAAAGACTTACATTAGCTAATGTAAAGTTAAATGTAATATGCACCAAGTAACAGCAATATCATAAGATGATCAGGAATGAGTTGTCTATTTCTATGTGATACCAATCCTCCGCCTTTGAATCTCAGGGTTATATAATTTCAAATCTGTGGAAATCAGTTTTTAATTCCAGCAGAACTGGCCACAAAAGGTTGAATAAGGGTGAGAGATCACTGTGAACCAAATAATTATGGTTGTAACAACTGGACCAGTTCATTTTATGTTCTGCAACCTATAAAGAGATGCCAATTTTATCTCTTGAATCTTTATTGTTCTTATTTATGGCCATAGTAGTCATAGCTCTATCAAAAGCAAAATGAAATTTAACTTTCTATGACTTCTTATATCTCTTTGGCATGTGATCTACTTGAAGAGAAAGACATATGATCTACTTGAAGAGAAAGACATATGCTCTACTTGAAGAGAACTCATAACAATTACACAAGAAAATTACAGTCTGTGTACCTTCAAAGTGACATCTTTTAGGCATGGTCTCCTAAAATTATAACAGTGCTAGATTTGATATGACATTTATTGGAATTTTACATTATGATATTGTGTTCTGTCTTGCAAAAATGAGTTGGGGGGAGTAATAAAGGTGCTAACAAACCTTATAGGTGACATTGAAGTTCCATGAATAAAAGAGACTGTTTCAAAAGTAGCTCTAATGGGTTCAAATTTCAAACAGCACAAGAACCATTTACAGACCCCTGATAATGTGGAAGAAATGTGAGAAAAGAAAGGAATTTTCCATTTTTCCCAATTTTGTTCCTTGCTTTACAACCAATAGAAGAAAAAATGATAAAACATGTAAAAGAAATAAGGTAAAATACCAACCTGTTAATAATCTTCATTTCAAATCTTATAGAAATATACATAGCAACTATAAACCAGGGGTACACTGTAATAAAAAGGTTAAGATTAACCATCTTGTAGATTAGAGAGAACTGTTCCTATTAAATTCAGTTTGTTCTGTAATTATCTGTCAACTCCTTCATAAGTTTGTTTTCCAAGATTTATCTTGTGATGGTAAAAATGATGAAAAATTATTATTAATTATTGTTGTTTTTATTGTTATTTTGGCTTGGTATAGTTGAAAATAAAAATTCAAGGACTGTAGGTTCTCCCAATTTTAGATCATTCTGGAAGGAATTGCTGAAAAAATGACTACATTGATTTTATTGGATGAATATTTTGTTTGGAAAAGCATAAGCAGCACATGAGGTGAGAATATTTGCAATTGGTTCTCTAGAACAAAAATAATTGTACACAAGCCACACTTCTAATTTTAGTCTGCATTGTTAAGATTTTCTCCAGTACTTTCTTAAGCCTAGAAAACCAACAAATTGATCAATCAATTCCAGAATAATCAGTTGCTGATTTATGGGTTTAAAATGTTCAAAATGAAAATTTAATAATCAGTTTCTGAAAGTAAGAGCTGGTCCCAGCATACTATTGAAGTGGTAGAGACAATAGGGGTCTCACATGACACACATGCCTGAGAGTTGCTAAAGAGCAATTTCTTTCTGGGCTTGTCTCAAGATGAGGTTAATGACTGTCAGAGACAGTTTACAGTTTTGAGTGATTTGTATATTTCTACCCAAGTGATTAAACAGAGCTAATTAGGGGAAATTAGGCTGGTATATCAGCTCATAAACACATAGGGAACATTTTTATTTTGGATGGAGAACATCCATCTCTATGTCAGAGAGGAAGCATATCTCATGATTTTGGATCACCAAACCTCAACCTGGAATTAGCAAACTGAACTTGGAGTTTATGATGGAGACTGATAAAGTAGTAGTGTAATTATAAAATGATATGTAGCAAAGAATATTGAAGAAAACCAAATAGGTTAAACATGAGGTGATGGGGAAGAAGAGAATAGTGAGGATTCAATGTAGGGGAAAAAAAAATCTTTGCACTGAGATTTGTCCTAAAGCAGAAGAGTAGTGAGTTTCTTTTGATGGTGAGGCAGAGGCTAGAGTGAAGATACTGGTTTGGCCCTGGGTTAGAATTGGTTTTGTCATTGTGTAGAGCAGAGTTTCTTAAACTTTTTTTTCCAATCGTTGTGAAGACCGAGTTAGCTCCCTGTTGACCTCAGGATCAGCCAGAGTCAGGATCAGCAAAAGTCCTTGGTCTTTAGGGGGAGAAGTAAAGGAGATGGACGAAACTGCCACAAGCTCTGCACCTACCGAGCTTCTTCCTCTCATTCTCCTCCAAAGTGACTCTGGCTTTTCTTACTCCACTCCCTAATCCTTCCTATGATTATCTGTATACACCAAAAGATTGAGTCAGCACAGAATAGTGAGAAGGGCCATTTTCCCAAGCATATGCTAATAGAGTACTGTTCCATAGGTAACTAGCCTTTAAGTGCTCAGTTGTCTTATTCCAGTGCACCTATTAAGTTTCAGTCCTTTACAAATCCTGACCCCTTTTCACCTGAGAAATCTTTACTCAACCACAGGTTGAATAGGTAGGTATATAAATATAAAAATATAAAATATATAAATTGAATAATTATATAAAATATATAAAATATAAAATAGATATTAAATCAAACCTTTACTGATAATAAATTTTTAAAAAGACATTTCTTTTCAAATAATTCATTGGTATACAAATATACCAATAAATACATTTGTATACAAATTTTAGCATTTATTAAAGATGACAAAATTTGTATATTGAGGAGATGGATATGCTTCTTTATTTCTACATAAAGAACTGAATTTGGTGGACTTTGATAACCTTTAGTATCATCAAATTTTTCACAAGCACCACATTCAGTTAGGTGAGACCCACAGTTTAAGAAGCTACAGTGTAGAGTTACAAGACATACAAAATAGGCACTATACAGAGTAAATAAATTCTCTCTTCTTGACTCTGTGGGTTTGTAGGACACTGTTCTTCTCCCTGATAACACTTCACAATTTCCTTCTCTGGATTTTCTTCCATGCCATGTCCATTAACTATGGGAAGTAACTCAAGGTTCTGCCACAGGATCTCTTTTCTTTATCACTGTTCTCTCTTTGGGAGTTCATTGGCTTCAATGAGTTTTAGTATCATCTCTATAGATTCCTCAATCTATATATCCAGAGTAGTGGATATATATACTCCAATACCAGTACAAAAACCAGTGTGAGTTCAAATACTTCTTCACAAAAATTTTTATTTGACATTTCAAACTAGATCTTGAGCAGAAGTCATAATCATTTACCCAAAATTTATTTTTCTTCAGGATTTCTCTATTGTGGAAGATTGTCACAATTTCTAGTTATTTCATTGTCATTCTTGACTCTTCATTCATATCGAATCCCTTTTTTCATGCAACTACCATTCTAGATCAGATCTTTATCACCTTGCATTCAGATTATTACAAGATTTTTTTATTTATTATTCCTTTCTGAACTCTGAATATTCTCCAATCTGTCTTCTACATAGCACCAAAATTATTTTTTCCTAAAACGCAGTTTTGACTTGTAAATTCACTAGACTCTAGTGCTTCCTGGTTATCTTCAAAAACAAGTATAAACTCATTACTTTGGTATTTAAAAATCTTCACACTCTGTTTCCTTACTATCCTTGAAATCATCTTACAGGTTGCTCCTCTCTATGCAGTCACATAGCCAATAAGCATTTATTAAGTAATTACTATATGCCAGGTACTATGTTAACTGTCAGGGATATGAAAAGATAGTTCTTGCCTTCAAAGAGCTAACAATCCAATAATGGAGATAGCAAATATATGCAAGCCATTTAGGACATAATTAACAGAGGCAGAACATTATAATTAAGAGACATTGAGAAACACTTTCTATAGAAAATGAGATTGTTATCTGGGATTTGAAGAAAGATAAGGAAACCACAAGGTAGAGATGAGGAGGGAGAGAATTTCAACAAGGGAAACAGTCAAAGAAAATGCCTCGCTCAAAGAAATGAAATGTTTTATTTGTGGAACAATAAGAAGGCAAGTATTATTGCCTTATTATTTTGGAGAACCTAGTAGAGCATATAGTATAAGAAGATTGGGAAGGTATTGGAGAAGGTAAAAGTTAGATTAAGAAGGGTTTTGACTTTAGAATGTAAGGGTTAAGGATTGGTAAGGACAGGGATACCTATTCCCAAGCCTCTTAGTCTTACCTGTCCACTTTTTGTAATCGGTCAATGGGGTCAATTGTCAGTGTCAGTGGTATCTGGGACAACAAACTCCATTAATGTTTCTGTTTTCAACAATGGCTATAAGGATTGGGCTGGAAACAGGGCTGTGATTGGGAGAGCATTACAATATTCCAGACTCTTCGATTCTGGATCCTAGAATGTCTTCAACAAGGTTCAAGGAGAAGCTGTGCTTTCTCCTATCCCTATATTATTTTCTATCCCTTGGAAAATCTTATGCTTCAACTAGACTGGCTTTTTTTATCTCACTTCAGTAAGTTGCTGTTTCTGGCACTAAATCAGTAGAGTTATTATGTACTGCTACAAAAGCTGTAAGCATTCCATTTTTTCTTCACTAAAGGATATTTTAATGATAAAAGTAATACCCAGAATTCAACAGCTAAAGCATCAAGCAGTAGAGATTACTACTTAATATTTGATAAAAACAACGGAAAAATTGGAAAATAGTATGACAGAATTTAGGCATTGACCAACATTTAACATCATATATCAAGATAAAATCAAAATAGGTTCATGATTTAGACAAAAGGGGTGATATTATAAGCAAATTACCTCTGAGATCTGTGGAAAAGGAAGGAATTTTTGGCCAATGAATAACTAGAGAACGTTATTAAGTACAAAATGGATAATTTAGATGCAGCTAAGATTAGAAGGGAAACAAAACTTGGGGAATTTTTTTTACATCCAAGAGTTCTGATAAAAGCCTCATTTCTAAAAGACAATTGCCTTAAATTTATAAGAATGCAAGAAAGAAATGAAATGGAAGAAATTGATTATGTGCCAAGCTTTTTGTAAGAACTTGGGATACAAATAGAAAAAATTAATAGACTTTCATTAAAGGAGCTCACATCCTAATTAGAGAAGAAAATATATAAAGGAAGATTCAGCATCATGATAAATGAGAAAACCAAGTGATAGAGGATAGAAATTCTGGCATGCAGAGCAAATTTTTTTTTCTTTTGTAAGAATGTACAAGAAGTAAACAATAGGAGAGGACATAATAAAACCTATACAGAATCTATGAGGGAAACATAACAGCAGGAGAATGCATTCAAAGAATAACTTCTTATGATGACCTGTTTCATAAGGACTGTTAGCAGATTCTCAATAGAAATTATTTAGCAAGGACCCGAATTTATTAATGCAAATGGGAAGAAAGTGGTGTATTTGTGTGTTTCAAGCCCAGGAAGTCAGTTCAACAGAGAAATTAAATTCATTTTGAAGAGCAAATTAAGAGGAAATAAAGAGGAAGGGAGAAATAGGTATCTTCTCAATGTTGTTTAGCATGTTAACCAATATCTCCTATTGGGTTTTGAATATTCTTTCTTTTTTAAAAAATCTATTTTTAAAATTTTTATTACAGTATTTTATTTTTCCAAATACATGCAAAGATGCCTTTCTGCATTTACCATTTCACAACATTGTGTTCCAAATTTTTCTACTTCTCTCCTACCTCCCACAAGAGACAAACAATTTGATATAGGTTGAATGTGCAATTCTTCTAAATACACTTCTATATCTATTAGGATGTTTTTTGTGAGATGTAGTACCCCTACTTTACCTTTTTTCTGGTACAATTTCATTTCCACCTCTAGCTTCTTTTTTATATTATAACTGTAAAACCAAATTATATATGTGATAACAGAAATACAGTTCCCCAAAATTTCTTTTTTACTTTTTTATGTTTCTCTTGAGTCCTATATTTGGAAGTCAAACTTTTTGTTTAGTTCCAGTTTTTTTTTTTTTTTTCAGAAACAGATGGAATTCATCTAATTTACTGACTGTGCCTGGGCTAGTCATCCCTGCTCCTGAACAAAAACAGAACTTTTCTGGTGAATTTCTAGATTATCTTCTGTTGGTAATATGTTGTATTCCCAATATTCATGGGTTTTGACAGTCAAGTACTAATTCCAGGCCGTTTCATAAAAAATAGTCTGAGGGTAAGGGAGAACTTAGATCTACATGTGTGTCCTCTCTGCCATCTTGGTTCCACCTACCACTTTATTTTCTAAAGATTCAAAAAACCCGTTGTTCTGTGAGGATTATGTTTTCTAAGGTTACTGAGACAAAAAGCCGATTTGATCTGGGTCATTAAATAAACATATTCCCTGTAATGAACTCCAACTTTCTGAGTAAGTTTATAGCAGTTCTTCATGATGGGGTTTAAAATATTTCATTTAATTTAGTCTTACAAATATTTATTCAAAATATACAACATCAGGTGCTTCACTATGTGTTCAGAATTCATGCAAAAATGGGGCTACTTATAACTTCAAGTAACTTATAGTGTACTTCAGGGGATTTAGCATTCACAAAAGTAAGTCTTTGACTAAGAAGCATGCTATTGGCACAATGTACTTAAAAGTTTCAACAAGACTTGCAGAAGAGGAAGATGTAAATTGATAAGACAGTATGAAGATTTTAGTTATAATAACTCACAAGAATTAACTCAGTTCCATAAAGATATCCTCTGACCTGAAATTAAAAAAAAAGTAGAGAATAACTTTCATATAGGAAAAGGATTGAAGTGGTTTTTCTTGGTCCTGGGGGGAGGTACAGGTTACATGGTAGGAGTTACAGAAAGTACTAAGTAGTATTTCTATGAAAGTAGAAGTTGGAAAAAGAACTATGGGATGAACAACTGCAGATGCCACTAAGAATATAAGGCTAAAGTTTGTCAGCCTTCTATCCCTATTATGTGTCCCTAGCATTGCCTTTACACTTCTTCATAGTGCCCTCTTGAGTACCTGTCATATTGTCAACAATGTTTCTTATGGCATGAAATACATTTTTGCCATCTCTCATTAAATGCCACTCAAGTTACCCATTGTCCATAATATGTCCAGCCCTTTTCTCCTCCACTACATCTCAAATTTATGCTCATTGTTTTCCATCTAATCCTCTCTCCTTCTGCTTTTGTGTTCAATATTTCCCAAAGTCAGAGTCTTTGCCAATTAATCTTATCTTCCCTATTATGTGACCATCGGTTTCAATATCTGTCCTTCCAATTACTATCGTAAGATACTTTAAATATTTATTGATTTGATACTTGGTGTACAAGGGTACTCTCAAATGTCCTCTCTAGCACCATAATTTAAAAGTGCTAATTCTGCAGTACTCAATTTTCTTTCTACTCTAATTCTCATAGCTATATATTACAACTCATAAAACCAAATATTTGGCTGTATGTATATATACACATATATGAAAACATATATATGTATATACACACACAGATATTTCTGTACATCTAAATGTTATTTCTTTTGTCAAGAGGTAAAAGATTACTAATTCTTCTTAAAAGCCTTTATTATTTATTTTGGGTTCATAATATCCACATGATATCATACATGATAGACAACTGATAAAAAGGAAATTTATATATATATATATATATATATATACAAACACACACAAATATAGATCTATAATCTATAAGTATTTTTATGAAAGCAAAGAATTGGAAATAAAGCAGATGCCTATCACTTGGGGAATGACTAAATAATTGTGGTATATGAATGTAATGGAATAATCTTTTGCTATAAGAAATGAAGAATGAGATGAAAATAGAAAAGCACAAAAAATCTAAATAAACAGATGCAAAATTAAGTGTGCAGAGCAAAAATAACATGAAATAAAGCAATATGCATGACTTATGAGAATGTAAATAGAAAGAACAATCACAAATAAAAAATTATTTAAAGTACTTTTGCCTCTTTAAAATAAAGGTTTATAAACCAAAAAATGGTTATTGTATTCAATAATAAAAAGCAAACAAAAATTAGATTTTATATTTTTGTACCCAGAAAGAAAACTTCTCTACTGCAGAGTGAACTAAGAAACATATAATTTTTTATTGATTTTATGTGTATGGAATGGCAATAGAGAAATTATTTGAACAAATATAGTTGAAACAATATGGAATTGAATTGAGATATTATTCTGATCAATGGTTTGTGATGCCTTGGAAAATACACTTTTAAAAACAGAAATATTTATTTGTAGAAAGTCTAAGAGATTACAAGATTTCAATAATTTGTCTTTAGTGTTCAAGAGATATATTTATATTCTAGAAACTTTATTGATAAAGAGTTTGTTTCTCTAATTATGTTCTTCCTTCTTCTATAAGGGCAATTTATAAATCCTTTCATGAGTTCCTTTTAGATATATTTGGTCCATTTTTATGTTTGAAACATTTTTCACCTCATAGCTCAGGAAATTGAAATACTACAAGGATGAATTGAAATGCCCCTTCCTTTACACAGCTTTCCTTTGTCAAGTACAATGATCTCTGCTCCTTGGGAACTCTCACAGCACCTCACTTTTTCTTCTCATTAGGGAGGCACTGGTGGGAAGTACAGTATAAAGAGGGCTGAATTTGGAGTCAAAGTGTGTTCAAATTCAAACAGCTCTGCTGTTTCATTCTATAAGACCTTAGACAAGCCACACATACTCTGGAAGTCAGTTCCTTATCCAAAAAATGAAAAGTGGTTATGGGATTATACCTAAATGACTTCTAATGAGGCATTTCAAGTCAAAAATATTTATTGAGCATCTAATTATGTGTAGGCACTATGTTAAGTGCTAAACATGGGTTTCTATATATTTTTATTCTTTTGATACCATGTCCTTCTTTATTTACTTTTCATATCACTTTAATATCCAGTAGTTCGGAAGTTCTAAGTTGCCATGGGTTTTTATGTTAGTCTTGTGAAGACTATGGCTCCCTTTTCAGAATATCATTTTAAGTGCATGAAATAAAATACATAGGATGGCAAAGGAAACCAATTATGATGAAATAAAGATGTATGTTTTCTCATTCAAGTTCGTGGATCCTCTGAAATCTATCTCCTAACCTCTTGGGGTTAGTCATTCAAAATTTCTCTTGAGGGGTCATGGGCTAGAGACCACAAGTTAAAAAAAAAACCTCTAATACCTAAGATTAATGATTATGCATTGTTCTACTTTATGTCCTCTATCTTTGCTATAAGTTTTCCACAAATGTCTCTTGAATTAAATTTCCTAGGTGATTATTTTTAATCACATAATAAAACCTATACAGAATCTATATCTATATCTCTACAGAATCTATACATAATACATATCATAGAAAATTTTGTAAGGAAAAAAAGATTAAATTGAGACAACCATTAAACATATTTATCAAATCTTTATTAAATCTCTGTTTCCAACTATGCCTAAGCACATTGACTCAGTTTATTTTAAAGGAGTTAGGTTTTCACAGGATACAAAGAAATATAAATCATGTTCATTACCCACTAAGAATCTCTAAGTATATCTTGAGGGTGGGGAATGAAAGTGAAAAAATAAATTAGAAAAGATTATGATACCTTAGGCATTGGCCTCAGTTTCTTCATCTGTATAATGAAAGTGGTTGGTTTAGGTTATTTATGAAATCCCTTCCAGCTCCAATTCCCATTAACCTATTGCCCTAAGAAAGAAAAGTAAAATATAACAACCCATGAAGTGCCACAAGGCAATCTATGATTAATAACTCCAACTGAGTAGTGCAAACAGAAAGTACTATAGGCAACCTCCTAAAATTTGAATATTTAATAAACTAATAAACAAAAAAGTAATAATAACTTAGTGTATCAATTTAATGTATCAATGAGAGAAAGGAAAGAGTTTTCCAAAAGGGATTTTAGCATAGTTTATTTATTCACCTAACTTATAAAAAGAAAGAATGATTATGAATACTTATTTAATTCTCCCTGTTTGACACTTCCTTTATAAAGGTAACAGGATTAAAATAACCAGACAAGCAAACAAAATACCAAGGAATAAATAATTGAGAACGCAATGTTCTGAAATTCAATTTTAAAAAACTATTAAACTCCTCTATGTAAATTCTCTCATGGATATTGTTATTTTTTTTTCCTATTTTCCTCAAATAACACCTTGTATTAAATATTTCTTATGCCCTGTCAAAAACAAAATATACTAATATTGATCACACTCCATTTACATCTTGTCATTCTCTGTGTATGTTTGCATGTTTTATCTATTTCTTTCCTTTGGAGATTCAGGTCTTCCTTGGTCTATTTTGATGTCTCAGGATGTATTAGGCATTAACAGTGCTTCTGGAAAAGAGGAGGGTATTATAAAGGAAACTGATAGACAGGTAATATGTAAAGCAATAAGGACTTCTTCATATAGTGGTTTAATTCATGTAAGAGAAATCTAGTGGATCAAAGAGAAACACAGGGAAATATTTAAAAAATAAAAGTGAGGCAACAGCCCAAATCCTATGCAATGGGTTTTGTGTCAGTGAAGGAAAAAGGAATTAAGTTAGCAATGGCCCTAAGCATTCATACCACTATGGAGCCCAGTTTGTTCTTGTTTAACATAGGGTTATTCCTAGATATCAATCAAAATTGCACCAGTACATTTCCTTTTTTAAATTAAAGCTTTAAAATTTTAAAACACATATGTGTGTATGTATTTATATATTTATAATGTTTAACATGCAGCCTTACAAAAGTTTGTGTTACAAAATTTTTTCTCCCCCTGTCCCCAACCCTTTCCCTAGATGACAAGTAATCCAATATATGTTATTCTTTATGTTATTTATTCCACAATTATTATGCTGCACAAGAAAAATCAGATCAAAAGGAAAAAAATTGAGAAAGACAACAAAATGCAAGCAAACAACAACAAAAAAGTGAAAATACTATATTTTGATCCAGACCCAATCTCCACAGTCCTCTTTCTGAATGCAGATGCCTCTCTTCATCACAAGATCATTGAAACGAACATGAATCACTATTGCATGTTGCTTGTTGTTGAAAAGAGCCAAGTCCATCATAATAGATCATCATATAATCTTGTTGTTGTCATGTACAATGATCTCTTGGTTATTCTCACTTCATTTAGCATCAGTTCATATAAGTATGCCAAGCCTCTTTGAAATTGTCTTGCTGATCATTTCTTATAGAACAATAATATTCCATTACATTCATATATCATAATTTATTCAGCCATTCAACTGAGGGAAATCCACTCAGTTTTCACTGGAACTTACAACTACTAAAAGGACTTCCAAAAACATTTCTGCATATGTGGGTCCTTTCCCTCATTTGCTGGCTCAAAGATTATGCACAGTTTGACTACTTTTTGAATATAATTCCACATTGCTCTCCAGAATGGCTGAATCAGCTCACAACTCCACCAATATATTAGTGTCCCTCTTTTTCCACATCCCTTACAAGATTCATCATTACCTTTTCCTATCATCTTGGACAATCTGAGAAGCATGTAGTGGTACCCACGAGTTATCTTAATTTCAAATTCTCTGAACAATAGTGATTTAGAGAATTTCCAAATGACTAGAAATGATTTTAATTTCTTCATCTGAAGATTCAAATGATTCATATCATTTGACCATTTATCAGATGAAGAATGGCCTGTATTTTTATAAATTTGAGTTAATTCTCTATATATTTTGGAAATGAGGCCTTTATCAGAATTCTTGGATGGAAAAATTTTCCCAATTTACTTCTCTTCTAATCTTGTCTGCATTGGTTTTGTTTGTACAGAAACTTTTTAACGATATGATAAAAAAATTATCCATTTTGTATTCTACAATATACTCTAATTCTTCTTTGGCCACAAATTCCTTCCTTCTGTACAGATCCAAGAAGTAAACTATCCTTTGTTCTTCTAATTTGTTTATAGTATCACTTTTTATGTATAAATCAAAAATTCATTTTGACTTTATCTTGGTATAGGATATGATACCTATTTTGCCTAGTTTCTCCCATATTTTTTTCCAATTCACTTAGATTATCAGATTGATTGGCATACCATTGAACAAAATAGCTCCTAATTATCACTTTTATTTCTTGTTAATTAGTGGAAAGTTCACTCTTTTCATTTTTGATATTATTAATTCAATTTTCTTTTTTTTTCCTTTTTCTAATTAAATTACTTTTATCTATTTTATTATTTTTTTCATAGTACAAACGTTTAGGCTTATTTATTGGTTCAATAATTTTCTTTCTTTCAATTTTAGTAATCTCCCTTTTTATTTCAAAATTTCAAATTTGGTATTTAATTTTTTTTAATTTTTTAAAGCTTTTTTAGTTGCATGCCCAATTCATTGATCTCCTCTTTCTCTATTTTATGGAACTAAGCATCTAGGGATATAAACCTTCTAAGAACTGGTCTTCCTGCCTCTAATAAATTTTGGTATGTTGTCTCATTATTGTCATTTTCTTTGGTGAAATTAACAATTGTCTTGATGATTTGTTGTTTCACTCTCTCATTGTTTAGGATTAGATTATTTAGTTTCCAATTAATATTTGGTCTATTTTCCCCTAACCCTTTATTATAGATAAATTTTATTGCATCATGATCTAAAAATAATACATTTAGTATTTATGCATTTCTGCTTTTGATTTTGAGGGATTTATGCCCTAATAAATGGTTAGTTTTTGTGTAAGTTCCATGTACCACCAAGAAAAAGTATATTCCTTTCTGTATTCATTCAATTTTCTCCACATGTCTAGCATACCTAATCTAAAATTCTATTTACCTCTTTAACTTCTTTTTGATTTATTTTGTGGTTTGATTTATCTACTTCTATTAGAACAAGGTTGAAATCCCCCACTAGTATAGTTTTGCTGTCTATTTCTTCTTGCAGCTGTCTTAACTTCTCTTGGAACTTGGATGCTATACAACTTGGTATTTATGTTAGTATTGATATTACTTCATTATCTATGGTACCCTTTAACAAGATGTAATTTCCTTCCTTATCTTTTTTTTTTAAATTAGATCTATTTTTATTTTTGTTTTATCTGAGATAAGTATCACTACCCCTGCTTTTTTCTACTTCAGCTGAATTATATTAGATTCTGCTCCAGCCTTTTTACTTTTACTCTGCTATAAATGCGTTTTTTTTGTTAACAACATATTGTAGGATTCTGGCTTTTAATTCAGTCTGCTATCCACTTCCATTTTATGGGAGATTTCATCCCATTTACATTCACAGATAAAATAACTAATTCTGTATTTTCTGCCCTCTAATTTCCCTCAAATTGCCTCAGGAAAAAAAATGAGTGATCCCCTTAAATATGATAACTTTTGATTTGCAATTTGAATCTTTATCTGTTAAAGTAAAAAAAAAAAGTGATACATTGTTATAAAATCATTGTACCTAAGATTTCTAAATATAACTAGATATCATTTTGGTAGGTCATTTCTGTCAGATGGCCTAATCAGGAAGGTGAATGCAGCAGGGTTTTTGGTAACACAGTGAATTTATTTTCATCAATTTAATTCTGGAAACATAGAATAAAAGACACTTAACTTATGGTTATTTCTACAGAAAAAGTTTTGAGAGGTTCAGTTAATAACAACATAAATGAATCAAAGCTAAAGCTAAAGCTAAAATAATGCAATATCTTATCCATTTATCTGCTTAAAATGAGTATTCTCTCCATTGGTATATAGCTAAACCTAACCATACTCCTTTTCTGTGCAATTCAAGCCAGTCTTCTTCCTTGGATCATCTAATATGGATGGCTTCCTCTTGCAGAAGAATAGTGTCAAACTGGAAAGGGAACTAGTTTTGGAGTTCAAGTCCTATTATCAGTAACTGTTTATTTGACCTTGAACAAATCCTTGAACAAAGTCCTAAGTTTGTTCAAGTATAAAATGAAAATGTTTATCACGAAGATCTAACTCAAAAGACTAATCATATAATTACCAATCATAGTTTGGATGTTTTCTCCATTTAGTTTTTCCTAGATGGATTGTTAGATTGCAATTTTTATAATAGCTTAATAGTTATTATTTATGCAAATAGCAATTTGAGACTTGCAAAATACATTTCAAAATTCATGTCACATTCATGTCACAAATTCCTTGGAAGACATTTTTCATCTATATTTTGCAGGTGAGGAAATTGTAACACCAAAGAATTAAATAACTCCCAGGGTCCTATAGTTAATAATTGTCTAAGACAATATTGAAACTCATGCTTTCTTAACTCCGAATCTAGCAGATTTTCCTATGGATCACATTGAAAAGGGTCAGTAATATTTTGGCATGATGTACATTCATTTGAACTCTGAAGTACATTGTCCAGGACAACATCAACCTCTTTGGTAAGCAGATATTTCTTAGTTTCATATGTCACTTGAAGATAATTGAAAGATATTTCATAATTGAAAATAATGAAAGATAATTGAACAAAAAAATTGTATGTATGGTGGTTGGTTGCTTTTGCATTCTTTTGGCATCTCTAGTGATTAGCACAGCAAATCACATATAGTAAGTGTGAAATAAGTTATTTTGGGCTTATTTTTATGTTTTCTTTGATAAGAAATTATGAGGATCCTAGAGTCTAAGAATAGGAAAGTAATAATTCAGCTCCATTCTGTCTAGCTCAGAGAAACACTTGAAGAATTGTGTTTAATTCTGTTCACCACCTTTTAAGAAGGACTTAAATAAACCAAAAAGTCAAGAGAAGAGTAAAGGGAATTGCAAAAGATTTCAAAGTCATCATATAAAAATCAACTGAAGGAACTGGAGATATTTAACCTCAAAATCTTGTGGGATGGGGTGAGGAGTAATGGAGATAGAGTTTCTCTTCATAAAATCATAAAAGCAAACATTTAGACTGGAAGAAATCTAAGAGGTTACCTAACCCAGTCCACTTTTAAAGGTGAGGAAATTAAAGTTGAGAAGGGAATTATTCTAAGATCACAAAGCCACTGAGTGTCAGAAGTGGGATTCAAACCCAGGTCCGGCTAACACTGATTTCAGTGTTCTTTCCCTTGCTATGCATAACCTTTAATAGCTTATATTAAGGAGTATTTTTACTGGGAATCACCATTATCAGATTCAAGTGCTAGACTGCAGTATTTCACTGGATGATTGAGAAATGTTTTAGATTCCCAGTAGAACTGCATGGTTTTGAAACCATAAGCAACTGGTATGTATCTATTTAGAATCATAATAGTGTGTACTTTTTATTAAAAAAAAAAAGCAGATGGATAATATTGGGGTGAGGAATTTAAATTAATTTAAATGTCCAAACCAAAGTTTGGGTATTCTCCTTACTGAACTGGAAGAGATCTGAACTAGATGAATTCTCCCCCTTGGGGAAAAACTGCCCTGACATCTCAGTCTTCAAAAGTTAGTTGGTTATGAACAATTCACAGCCTCTTCTAGGAGAAGAAGTAGGTCAGTAGCTAGGTGGCACAGTGGATAGAACACCAGCCTTTGTAACATGCCCTCCTGGCAGTTACTATTACCAGTCTGTCCTAGGCCCAACAGAGTACCTTTGACCACTGACCTTTGCAGTGTCAACTCTACCCAGTTCACCTCCTCTGAGGCCTTCAAAGATCTCTGGCCACGATTTCTTGAATAGTAGTTTAAAAACTAGTAGCACACTTAAGAACAGCCACATGTAATCTTAAAAGCCTTTATTATATCTACTCACATAATGCCCTGACTTGTTAACTCTTTAGTGAACACCTGGTCTGAAGACCCACGTGTTCACTACCAGACTCCTTACCTCTCTCGGCTATCCATCAGCTTGGCTTGGCTACCCCAGGCTAGGGAGCCAGGTTAAAGAGAGTGACTGCTGCCTGCAGGGGGCTTATAAAGGACCCATGAGGTCACACACACAGCCAACCAGCGAGAGAGCCATCACCCATTATGAAGCTATCTCATTATGGACAGGATCCCGCCCACAGGGCAGTCCTATATCCACAGAGATTACTTCTGGGCAACTCAATCTCCTGTTGCACTGTGGCTGCCCATTTAAAGGACCCTTACAAGCCTTGAAGTCAGGAGGACCTGAGTTCAGACACTTAACCTTCTTTGCTGTGTGACCCTGGACAAGTCACTTAACACAATTGCCTCAGAAAAAAAGAGAAGTAGTAGGGAATAGTGGATAGTCTTTTCAGTTTGTAATTAAAAGAGATCTTTTTGCAAATACTGCCTAAGATAATTGTCATCTGTATGACCCTAACTAAAGGACCATTCAGTAGCTCAGTTTTATCTTCCAAAAAGTACAATTCCTGCAGTACCTATCTGTCACACTGGGGCTGTTTTATAGTGCAAATGAAATAATGCATGTAAAGTGTTTTGCATATTTCAAAATACATTTTTTCCTCAATGCTTCTTGTGTTCACTTTCATGTGTTTTTTGAATCCCTCACAGTAATTTCCTTATAGGTAGGGCAAGCCACAGAAGGCTTTATCCTCATTTTTGTTTGTACACAGGCTTTTCATGGCCACTGACTACTCCTTCCCCCCCCCCCCCCCCGCAACACTCCCACAAACAATATCTTTGTTCAAGGTAGTAAATCATTGGAGCTCAGAATATTTTTCTTTGATGGAATGGATTTTGCTTTCAAGTCTTGGTATATTACCTAATATACAATACCTCTGCATGACCCCCATACCCCTCCACACATACCTTTTTCTCTTCAAACTTTCCATCATAAACATTTAATATTGCATTGTGATTGACTGTGGTGTTTTTACCAGCATCAGGAGGCATCACCTAAAAGGCAGATCATAATATCCTGGTTTTTTTTCCCTTTTCATTCTCTATATTTATACTTAGTTTAGTAAATTATTTATCAGCAGTGAACTTAGATTTTTTCCTACTGATTTCCTAGTTTCTTTCTCCTTAATTATCATAGCTAAGTTTTTTAGATTCAAGTTCTGATTGAATAAACAGTTGAAATGAGCCCTGTGAATATTCTACACCAATTGAGTATGGCTTCAGTGTTGCTTTGATGTCTTGTCAGTGTGGTGCTTGGTGATGATAAGGGTGAGGGGTACATATGAGAGGGGTGATTAATGGTTTGGGAGCTGCTATTTTTTCTATAGTGAAATGTCATGAAGTTAGAACCTGGGTTTTTTCCAGACATTTGTCTCAATAGGGGTGCTCTCTCTCTCTCTCTCTGCTCATCAAATACCATTAAATTGAAATGTGTGAATTTCTGTCCAGAGTCCATAGCTTAGTTAATGACCATGTTCAGTTTCTCTCTTAGTTGACAATTCATCAATAGCCCATTATGCTAATGTTATCTTTCCCTCCCAAACCAGCACACACAAAGAAAACCACTATTTTATAAAATTGGTAGTTTTAAATTAACTGTCATTGGGAAAAGGTCATTTTTTCAAAAACGATCTGAAAAGCACATTCGAAATTCTAAAGATATGACTATCTTTTTTTTTTTCTTTACTATTGATCAGTTCTAATTTTTTTTTAATAAAAAGGAACAGAATTGGTGAGAACTGCTATTTGATATCCTAGGGTACAATTCTCTTAACTCATTTTTTGCTCACTTTGAAAGAAAAAACTATCATTCTGTAAAGAAATGCTAGAATTCACCAATTGTATTTTCAATGTTATTTTTTTCTGAATGTTCTGCATTAGATCACACCTTTTTATTGTTTATTCTATTAATTTCACTAAATAAGAAAAAAGACAAAAAAAGGAAAACAAGCCAAACCAAACCAAAATAAAAGATTGCCCATATGCCCAGCAAAATATCATAGAGAATTAAAAATATAAAAAAATAAATTGCAATTTCAAGGAAGGACATATAATAGTAGGAAAAATTATATTCATGAGTGTCCATCTTTTCTTTGTTTCTTTGTAGGTTGTTCTGTTCTCTGCCGAGCACTTTTTTAAAACTTTTTTTTTATTTTACTTTTCTCTGGTTGGTTAATTTTTTTTATAATATTGGGGGGGTTGGATGGTTTTTAGGATTTTTTAAGTTTTTCCTCAATGTTTCTCATTTGATTTTTAAATTTTTTTTTGGATTCTTCTATAAATTCTGTCTGTGCAGGGAGTCATTTAACATTACACTTTAGGGTAGAAGATTTTTTTTCCCTTCAGTGTTCTCCTCCAAAGACGAATTCCCAGTCTTCCCTTTTCCCATAGTAAGTTTCTAATGATTGAGTTATTTTATGAGCTGGTATATATGTATACATATATATATATATATATGTGTGTGTGTGTGTGTGTGTGTGTGTGTGTGTGTGTGTATATACACACATATATATATTTTAAATGAGAAATATCAATGTAAGCACCTCTCATTCTAGGAGGCACTTATGATGCCTCTATCTTCACTTTATTTCTCCCCTCTGAGCTGGAACCCCAAACTAAGCGCTCCATCTTCCTGCAGGTGCAGCCATCCAGTATCATCCTGGTCCTATTGCTTTTGTACTCACATTTGTGCTGGTTCCTTCTCACCCAGACCATGTCTCGACAGCACAACTGGGCCCACTGGCATTCCTAATCAGCCAAGGATCACTCAGTCTTCTAGGACTCAGACCTCGGACTCCATACACAGTCTGGGAGATGAAAGTTTCTGTGGTTCTGGGTTCAGGTACACTTAGCTAGCTCTGGGTTTTCCACTTGATGTTGTAGCCTGGTTAATTCCCCTACCTGTGATCTTTCTTCAGACTTTTCTGGGTTGCCTCTAGAGAACACCTAATCTGCCTCAAGTCTTTTTGATTTTTCACCAGTCTATGTTCACCCCGAGGCACAAATTTGTTCTGTTTGTGGGGGGGAACCTGGATAGCTTGAAATTTACTGACCTATTCTGCCGTCTTTCCAGAATCCTCCACATTATATAATATCTAAAGAGTTCCTTTTTTAAATGGGAATAACTTTTTAACCATAATTGAAACACAATATTGATTATTATAATATCATAATAATACTATTGATGTGGTTTTGGTCTTTTCAACAATACTTTTCAATATTAACATAATGTGTGGACAAAGTAAAAAGAAAAACAGTGTCAAGAATGCCTTGCTCAATGAAGAGAGATGTGGTAATAATAAGATACTACTGCAAATTCATTCAGTGTTTTGATCTTAAATACTTTAAATGTCTTCATTAGCTTTCTCATGCTGAAAAGTCTGGGCTAGCTCCCTGGAGGCCTCAGAATCAGTCAGAGTCAGGATAAGCAAAAGTCCTTGGTCTTTAGAAGGAGAAGTGAAAGAAATGGACAAACCTGCCAGGAGTTTTGCCAAAGAGCCTTCCTTGATTCTAGAGTCCTGAATCTCCACACCTTTTCTCCATCTCCTCCTTCTCCTGAGGCCAAGTGAAGTTCTCTGACTCTCTCACTCCATCCCCTAATCCTTACCTACAATTCTCTAAACCCTAAGCATTGAGCTAGCATTAACTGTGAGAAGAGAAATTCCAAGCATGTTAATAGAGTTATTGTCCAATAGATAATTAGCCTTAAGTGTTTGGTTGTCTGATTCAAGCACACCTTTTAAGAATTTCAGCACTTCACATCATCCCACAAACTTTTTGCTTCCATTGGTAGTTTAATCAAAATATAAAAATATACCAAAACCCATGATATTCTCTGATCTTCTAAAAATTGTCTTTATAAGACAATTGTCAACTGTCCACAGTATAATTATATTAGAAGCATGGACATGAAGCTAAGAAAATTAAGAAAAAAAGATAAGAAAACCTCTTTTTTCTTCTATTATCTTGGAGGTAGCAAGATCAAAAAGGATAAAGAATGATTAGTTGGTTTGCTTAGGACAAGGATAGCAACTTAAAAAAGACAGAGGGAATAAATTCATATTTTCATACTGTTATGGAAAAATGGAACATAATTGGTTTATGAGCAGATAAAAGTGAAGATAAGTGAGTATAAAGTGAGAGACCCTTCAAGTCACCTCAAAGAATTTCAAGTTCCTAAGTCAAAGTAAATGATATTTCAGTGTTGTATAGTATTCATTAAATATAATAGCTTAACAATTGCTACTAATCTTCATTTTGAATTTATTTTTGAAGCAAAATCATTTTAAATTAATCTATTTGTTCTATCTATTACTCCTATTTAATTTACCAGATTTAAAATAATTTTTTCAATGTAAAAATAGTCAAGCAAAACAAATCCTCAAATTAATCATGACAAAAACATGTTTTCCTTTTTTGGATCTTAAGTTTATTGCCCTTATCTTAAGAAGTATTGAACATCTTCCATTTTCATTTATTTGATATCATGACTTATTGTTTTTCAGAGTTCTAATGTTTTTTAAAGTTTTTTTTTCTTCTTTTCTATGTTTTTGGTGATTGTATAAATTATCAGTTATCATTGTCAGATAATAGAGAACAAGAATAGACTGGAGATAAAAAAATTATGCAAATTTTTGAAACAGAGACGAACATAAAATGAGCCAAATTTAATTCAGTAATGTTTACTTTAATTACTAACAAATTTTTAATTATATTAAAAGTGGGTTTA
Organism: Sminthopsis crassicaudata; assembly: GCF_048593235.1. Classification (NCBI taxonomy): domain Eukaryota; kingdom Metazoa; phylum Chordata; class Mammalia; order Dasyuromorphia; family Dasyuridae; genus Sminthopsis; species Sminthopsis crassicaudata. Next base: position 235,141,555 of record NC_133620.1, on the reverse strand, counting down.
TGATATTTTCATAAATAGTATTTGTAGCGTGCTGTCGTCTCTAGAAGCTGCCGGATCGCTCTCTGGGAAGAGATCTGCTGTGTCTACTCAAATCTTTAAGACAGATTCTTCTTCCTGTAGTGAACCGTTGTCTCCAGGCAGTTGCTGTTAACTCTTGTCCTTAGAAGTGACTTCCCTTCCTGCAGAGAGCCCCGTCAGGCCTGATGTAATGCAGAGAGTCTTTCTTCTTGAATCCTGGCTCTGAATCTCCTCCAGCTCTTATCCTTCTCCAGGCCGATCTGCTCTCTGCGCCCAGTGCTGTCTCTTTTTATCCTCCCAGAGAATGGGCGTGGGATAATGCAAGGGCTTCTGGGAAGAACCACCCCAGCCAATGAGCTTGCCCCCTCTATCAAGTCAACCTGAGTTCTCACCTTGTAATTGTTCAGAAAACCTGAATTCTCACCTTGTCACCATCCAGACAACCTCAGTTCTCACCTAGTAATCCCAACATCTCCCCCTTTCTTTTGATTTAGAACATAGGACAGTCATGACCTTGAAACATAAATCCATCAATATGGGAAGTATTACAGATAATTACATAAATTACATAAGCACATAGTAACATAGTAACATAACACATGCTAGAAGTATATAACATAATCATAATCATAAATTGAAAATTTATAAATGTCCATAAGTCCATTGTCCATTATTCTCATCTTGTGTGAGGAAGTCCAATGATTCCTGCTGGTTTTTAAGTTCTTTAACAGTCTTCTTATTATCCATGCTCTTTCAGTGTCAGATGTTTCTTAGATCTTCTCCTTTATTTTGAGGTCTTTCTCTTTTTCTGTCTCTCTCTGATGGACAAGGCGAATATGACTTGTTGGCACCCATCTGATTCCTTCTCCTGCTGAAGAAATACAAGCAAACCCTCTCCCCCAGGCAGTTAACCTATCTGGTCCCTTCCATTCACCACTTTCTGGATCTCTCCACATCACCTGGCGATTATCTAAGGACAGTGGAGATGCTCTCACTGGACACTGCCCTTCTGGTGGGTTATAAAACCTGTCTGCTGGAGCCAGCGCATCTTTGTCAAAAATTAGAAAATTAATGGTATAGAGAACTAAATTTAGAAGTTCCCTAGGGCTACCTGTGGCTCCCCCTTTCTTTTTGCGAAGGTCTGGTCTAGCTCCTCTTGTCAGGATAAGCAAAAGTCCTTGCCCCACGTTGGGCGCCAAATGTAGCGTGCTGTCATCTCTAGAAGCTGCCGGATCGCTCTCTGGGAAGAGATCTGCTGTGTCTACTCAAATCTTTAAGACAGATTCTTCTTCCTGTAGTGAACCGTTGTCTCCAGGCAGTTGCTGTTAACTCTTGTCCTTAGAAGTGACTTCCCTTCCTGCAGAGAGCCCCGTCAGGCCTGATGTAATGCAGAGAGTCTTTCTTCTTGAATCCTGGCTCTGAATCTCCTCCAGCTCTTATCCTTCTCCAGGCCGATCTGCTCTCTGCGCCCAGTGCTGTCTCTTTTTATCCTCCCAGAGAATGGGCGTGGGATAATGCAAGGGCTTCTGGGAAGAACCACCCCAGCCAATGAGCTTGCCCCCTCTATCAAGTCAACCTGAGTTCTCACCTTGTAATTGTTCAGAAAACCTGAATTCTCACCTTGTCACCATCCAGACAACCTCAGTTCTCACCTAGTAATCCCAACAAGTATTTTTATTTTCAAGATATAGCATGCCTTCTCCTAGAATAGATGATACCAATGTAATCTTGTTTTATTTCTTGATTGTTATTCTTGGCCCTTGTGGTATTTTCATGAAGGCTTCTCTTCTGTCCTGTTTACCTGGGAAATAACCCCATGCTTTGATAGCAGCAGCATCAATTTGCTCATATGCTACTATGGGGTAATTTATCTGTGCTCAAATGTCTGCATGAGAACCTACCCCTGTTAGCTGGTCACAGGTGATTGGAATATTAACTCCACTTTGACTATTTCATTGGGCTTCTATCCTACAGAGCTTACTATATTAACAGAGCCACAACAGGTTTTGTACAGATTCTAAACATGTCCTTGCTATAGATTTCTAGTCCCTAGGGGTTAAAATTTCATAAGCCAAATTCTCTAATAATATTTTAACATAAGATGATGTAACCCCATAAAGAGTGCAAGCCTTTTTTAGGTCTTTGATGATATCTAGATCAAAAGGAGTGTATCTTCTGTTCCTTAACCTGAAGAGTCAAGCTGTTCAATCACAGGATACATTTCTATTTTCAAATCAATTGTATTCTGCCCTTTCTGTTTGGCTTTACGTAGTGCCTTTTGTAAATGGGTTATAAGAAGGGGTGATTGCTGGGGGGGAGGTGCTGGTGATATCACTGCCCTTCCCACTCTTCCTCTCTACCCAGGGAGGTGAAGTTGATGTGAGAGGGTCAAGAACCTTTACAGACTTCAGTCCTTTCCAAATGTAGAAAGAGAGCCCAAGGGACAGATGAAAGACAAAATGAAAACACACCTAGATGTGAGCAACATGGAATTATTCCTAAGTATAGTGGATAAAATATAGAGATATAGAGGGAGTAACAATACTCAGAAATATACTTTTCTGACTGATTGAGTGGATTTAAAGAGTAGTCTAAAATGGAGCTGTGTCAGCTTGGTAAGTGACAGCTTCTAGTGGAGTCGTTAAGGATATGTATCCAAGTCTGTGAAGTTTAAAAAAAATTTTTTTCACTTACTTGGATGAAAGCATAAATGTGAATATTTATCAAATTAATAAATGATATAAATTTTAGAGGAATTACTGATCTTATAGATAGAATTAATATCCAAAATGGTTAGAAAACTGGATTAAATTGTTCCATAAAGAAATTTAACAGGAAGTAATGTAATGTTTTACATATAGATTCAAAAAGCAACTTCACTAAGTATAGCATAGGAGTATCTACATGATAGTTCATCTGAAAATGATCTAGGTGATTTCAGTCAAATTAGCAGATCAATATGTCAACAGTGTTAAAATGAAAAAAAAAATAAAGCTAATTTGATGTTGAACTAAATTAAGGGATTGACAACTTCACTTAAAAGAGCCACAATTGTCTGATCGGATCCCATATTAAATACTTTGTTTAGTCATTTCACAAACCACATTTCCTCAAGGTCTTTGACAAATGGGAGTATATATATATATATATATATATATATATATATATATATATATATATATATATATATATATATATATATATATATATATATAAAGATGATTAGAGGCAAAAAGAGACTAAAGACTGTGTTTTGTGAGAATTGCAAAATGAACTGGAAATATTATTCTTGAAAAGAAAAGACTTAATTTAACCTATTTAGAAGTTTTGGAAGAATTTTAATGTAGAAGACAGATTAGATTCATGAAAGAAAGAATGTTAAGAAAAAGTGATTTTAAATCCTGCCTCTGGTATATTTCAACTATGCTATTATTGTCAAGTATCAGCTACAGCTCTCTTATCTATAAGATGAGAAAAATGAATTTAGGCATATCTTGGTAGAACAAAATTCTTGATTGTAATGTGGAAGTGAGGTTAGGTTTATTTTTTACAAGGCTCCAGAGGACCAAATTAGGAACAATGAGTGGACATTGAAAACTGGGATATTTTAATCCTCTCTATAAAAGGATATTTCATAATATGCAGAATTATACAAAAGAGAAATACTGTACCTCAAAAAATCAAAATATTTGGCTAGTTATAGTTTTGCCTGTCTTAGCATAAGTTACCTAGGATCTTATAATATGTAGAGTGAAAGACAAAATCTAATCTAAATCTTCAATTTACAAATGAGAAAACTAAGCACCAGAGGAGTCATGAGATTTACTCACCTGTCAGAGAGATAGAAAATTACAGTATGAATAGACTGACCCAGGTTGTCTATTACTGAACCCAGAATTACTATTCATTATTCTCTGCTATATCACTTCTTTGGTCTTCTTTCCTATCGTTTAAATGAGATAGACTAGATGATCTGTAAAGTCTTTCTATTTCTAATAATCTATAATATATGCATATATGTAATCATATGCATATATATTACTAGTTGTGAAAAGGAATTATAATAAAGAACAGAATAAATAAAAATTGTGGATGTCTTTCCTTGGTTTGCTTAATAAATCATCTAATACTTTGGGATGCATTCATCATTATACAACGAAACCATCTCTGCACCTAAACAAGAAATCTCAATGCTTTTTTTTTTTCTGCATAGAAAGCTTTTCATCTTTTAAAATAAATGTCAGTCAGAAATTTTCATGTAATTTATAGGCTTATGGAAATCCAGAGAAATTAAGACCAAGTTTATTAGTAATGAAATAAATCAGATTGTAGTAATAAAGAAGGTTGAAAGTTTTGAATTTTTCCAGGCCACAAGAGTTCATAAGCTGTATAATAGAATTATCATGTTATTTATGTAGCACAGGGATGAACAATAAACCACACTCTTCTTTCCTTTTTTCTCTTTGTGCTTGTTTGTTCATCCAATATATTCACATGACTTTAGTTTTTAATTTCCACAGGGGGTAAATATGCTGCAACTGCTGCTACCATGGAAAACATGGCTGAGTCCTGACGGTATACTTCCTATTTAGCTAATCAGCCAACACAACAATATTAAATCTTAATCAGAAATGTTTGCTTAACAGAAAGAAAAATAAGAATGATCAATTCATAACATTTCACCCATAAACCTGGTACAAGTTTTTCCAAATGTTTTTGCTTACAATGCTACTGTTAAAATTATATTTCTAGTTCTTCAACTTCCCTACTTTTGACACAATAATATAAATAAAATATAAGATTTTTCCTGTCTTTTTGTAATATTAAGCTGTTTTCAAAAAGTATAAGAAGCTTTGATGAGATAATGCACTTTACATATTCTAATTAGCATTCTTAATTATTAAAAAGATTGTTTTTGTCACACTGTTATAGTGTTATTTAGGTTGCTTTTGCTTACTTTATTCTTCATCAGTTCATATAAGAGTTCCTAGATTTTTTGAATCCTTTTGTTTTTTCTTATAGCATAGAAATTTCCATTATATTCATATGCAGTTTGTTCACTTATTACCATTTAAATGATCAATATTCAAGATATGTAGATAAAACACCCATTTTATTTCCAGTTTGTTGCTGCAATAACAACAACAACAAAAATTACTGCTGTAAACATTTTCCATACATGTGAATTTTTCCCCCTTTAAAAAAAGATCTTAGGGGAGTAAATACCTTTTAATGGTATTGCCGGGTCAAAGAATATGCTTAATTTAATGACTTTTGGAGTATAGTTTTAACTCCTCATCACTTTATTTGGTCAAGAACTCTTCTATCAACAGTTGGGAAAAAATCTTTTCTGCACTTTAAATTTGTTTATGACATGACCCTTTATAAATAAGGGTCATGTATCCATTTGAAACTTTTTTGTGGCATGTGAGATGAGATATTTGTCTAACTTGAATGTTATTTCTACCAGACTGCTTTATAGTTTTTCCCAGCAGTTTTGTTGAATTAGTGAAAGAGGAAAAAGGGAGGTGCCAAGCACTATATAAACATTTTACCTGTGATATCTCATTTGATGATCTCATTTGAAAAAGTCTCTAACCAGTAGTGGGTTTATCTAACTCTCATGTTTTCTATTTCTGGATCTTGTGTGTTCTAATCTGTTCCACTGAACAACTTTTATGCTTTTTAATCAGTAACAAATAGTTTTGGTGGTTTCTTCCTTATACTGTGTAGTTTGAGATCTGGTACTGGTAGGACCCTTTTCTTCCTACTAATTATTTCCCATATAATCCTTGGCCCTTTCTTTCTTCAGATGAATTTTTTTTCTAGTGCTATAAAGTAACCCTTTGGCAATTTGGTATGATACTGAATTTAAATAAGTTTAAATAGAATAATTATTTTTATCATATTGCCACACCATAGCACATAGTGTCACAGAAATCTTATTTTACTTCTGTGGAGTATTTTGTGATTGTGTTCAGATAACTTATCTTTCTTAATAGGTAGACTTCCAGATACTTTATATATTCTTTAGTTGTTTTACATGAAATTTCATTTTCCATTGTTTTTTTTTTCTTTTTTCTGGGTCTTGTTAGTATTATACAGTATGGCTAACTATTTTTGTTGGTCTTTTGCTAAAGTTATTGTAAACAATGCATGCCATTGTTTTATCTTTGATCTTATTGGAAAAGTTCCTAGTATTTGTCCAATACTGATAATACTAGCTCTGTTTTAGACACATTTTTTGGTAAATTTTGTTTCGGTATTACCCAAAGGTTGGGCACTCTCTTTGTTGTCCAGTTTTTTCTCAAACAAAAAAAAGTTGCTCTAAACACATTTTACATGTATGTATATATTTGTCTATCTCTTATTCCACACACACGTATACATGTATATATGTATGCATTTGAATATACATCCACATTCACACACATATTTACATATAAACCAATATATACATATCTACCTACTTATCTATACATTAACCTCTTTTTTAATTCTTGGGGGAACAAATTTAGTAAAGGCATGAACTATACTATAGATATTTGGGCTTGGACTCAAAAGTGTTTTCAAGTTTTAAAAAACCACCAGGCCTTTATACTGACAGGTTCTGAGAATTTGTAGTTACCTCTGATTATAAAGTCACATAGGTAGTAACAGCAGATACCGTAACTTGTCTAAGATCAAATGTGTCCATTTCACACATCAATGCACTGAATATGGATTTGTGCAAGGCCAAATGACTTATCTCAATTACATAAGTGACAAACGGGATTCAAACTGGTGTTTTCTGACTTGTATTTTCCACTGTACCAAGCTACTTCTCCAAAGAGTCACTGCAATAAGAATTTAGTAGAAGTTTGATCATTATGGCCATATTTATTTTTCTAAAGAGAAACTCAATTTCATGGGTACCATTTTGGGGTAAAACAACTCCAAAGTTGATTTTGTTTTTGGGAAATGCTCTTGACCTCTCCTGTAAAACAGAACTCCCCTGGAGTCCACTTACTAACCCTTTGTTACTACACTAAAGCTTTCAAGATTCCTCAAAAGTAAGGACATATAAAGAACCACTTAAAGATCTTCAGAACTTCAAAAGCCACTATAAGTCTTCTGGTGAATAGTATATCCAAAACTCTTTCTCTGTTTCTATCCTTCCTACCTTCTCTCTTCCTTTCCCCACATATGTGTGTATACAGACATATATGTACATATATGTATGAATAAACATGTTCTCTACCTCGGAATTCACTATTTTATACACTATATTAGGATATATATATATTATATGATGATTAATATATTTTAATGTACACTAATACATATATTTACATATTTGTTGATAGTTGATAGCATACATGCACACTTATTTGTGTTTGCACATGTATGTGTGTATATGTGTGTTGTTGTTTATAAAAAGAAAATCTGAAATAGTTTTAGTTAAAAATTAATTAGGTCATTTGGTAGACAGGAGTGAACTAAGAAGTATAGAATCTTCCCTTCAATTTTTGGAAGGATTACATTATACAGGATTTTGACAAAGTTTTCTGCATACAAGTTACATATGAATCACAGTAAGGAACACAGGCAGAAGTGTGGGTGTATCCTAAACAAGTCCTAGGTTTGGGGAACATCAGGAAGTCCTAGTTGTGAGGACCCAAAACAAAAATTATTGGATAGATTTAGGATCCAGAGAAAACCAAAACTCCTTCTGTCTCCAGTGTTCCTGGATAATTGCCTAGATGAGGAAATAGTATGGATGTAGACAACCTGTATTAACATAAAAGTTGGATATAAAGAGCATGGCAATTTATTGATTAGTATAATAAATCATTTCTTCTACAGAATATACATAGATAAATATATGCATACATTATGCATATATTCTTAAACATATAATATATTTTACATGGGATCTCCATAAGTACCAAAATAGTTCAACAAATACAAATGGTCTAGGTACATAAAGATTTCAATCTACTTTTGTTCTAGATGTAGATCTGAAAGATGAAAATTGTGCCTTCATTTAAGAATAAGGATAATCCAAATAGTGTAAATGATTACAAATTATTCACAACTAAGTTAATTAAACACATTTGCATTAAGCTAAAGATGTAATAACTTGAAATTGATATTTGCTTTCATTTGGTAAAAACAAAATTCTGAATTTCTTAGCAAACATAAGAACCACATAACCAATGATAATCAATGGTTGCCATAATAAACAATATCACTTTAGAGGTATTAAGGACCTTAGAGATGACACAATCCCAACTCCTCTCACTTTCTAAATTAGGAATTTGAGATGCATGTAGGCTATATTACTTATTTAATGTCGCATAGCACTGATCAAATCAGGAATGGATGCTGTGTTGTGTATCAAATAAGGTCAAAATGTATTGTATTAGAAATTTATGACATGAGTGCATTTCATAGATGATCCCAAGATGTAATGTCTTGAAAGAAAGTTTTTTTTCCCCTGAATTTAACACAATAATGAATTATTGCCGAGGAACTCTAAGCATTATTTCTTTGAAGCAACAAAGAACTAACCAGTACCTTATTCCCCAGTAACACTATCTGTTCTACAAGTATAATATCTTGAATATTGGAAAAGAAAGGAAGCTCAATTTTCATGTGACAATCTAGAGTACTGACTAGCTGATAACTTTAGCATGTGTCGATTTTCATTGTCTCTGCAGTTGTTTTTCAGGATGAAAATAACATTTTCTGCCTTGGATCCTTGAACCATAATCTTTCATAGTTGATCACTGTACAATCTTGCTATTATTGTGAATAATACATTCTTGATTCTGCTTGTGTCACTTAGCATAAGTTCATTTAAATCTTTCCAGACCTTTCTAAAATTAACTTGTTCATTTTTTATAGAACAATAATAATCCATTATTTTCCACAATATAGTCAGCCATTTCTCAAAACCATTCGTTTTCCAATTCTTTGCTATCACAAAAAGAGTTGCTACAAACATTTTTGCACATGTGGGTCCTATTTCCTCCTTTATAATTTCCTTGGGATGTACAAACTCAGTAATGGCACTGTGGGATCAAAGGGTACACAGAGTTTGATAACCATTTGTGTATAATTACAGATTCCTCTCCAGAATATTTAGATAATTTCATAACTCTACCAGGAATGCATTAATATCACAGTTTTCCCACATCCCCTGTAACATTTATCATTATCTTTTCCTGTAATCTTATCCAATCTGAGAGGTGTGAGGTGGTACCTCAGCATTGTTTAAATTTTCATTTCTCTAATCAATAGTTATTTGGAGCATGTTTACATATAACTATAGATGACTTTAATTTTTTCATGTGAAACTTGTTCATATCTTTTGACCATTTATCAATTGGAGATTGGCTTTTATTCTTCTAAATTTGATACACTTTTTTACACATTTTAGAAATGAGAGCTTTATCAGAAATACTGACTGTGAATATTTCCCCCCAGCTTTGCACTTCCACTTTAAACTTGTTTCTGTTGCTTTTGTTTATGCAAAACCTTTTTTTTTAAGTTAATGCAACCAAAGTTTTTCATTTTGCCTTTTTGAAAGTTCTCTAATTTTTCTTTGGCCATAAATTCCTCCTTTCTCCAAAGAAAAGATAGGCAAGTTATTATGCCTTGATCTCATAATTTGTTTATGATATTATTCTTTGTGCCAAATCATATAGCCATTTTTACTTTATTTTAGTATGGGGTGTGAGATGTACGAGTATGCCAAGTTTCTGACATGTTATTTTCCAGTTTTCCTAGCAATTTTTGTCAAATAGTGAGTCCTTATTCCAGAAGCTGTAGTTTGGGGTTTTATTAAATACTAAGTTGCTATTGGCCTTGATTATTGTGTCATGTGTATCTAATGAATTGCATTGATCCACCACTCTATTTCTTAGCCAATACCAAATAATCTTGATGATTACTGCTTTATAATATAGTTTTAGGTTTGGTATTGTTAAACCACTGTTAAACCACTTTCCTTTATATTTTTCATTGATTACCTTTATATTCTTGATCTTAATTCTTCCAGATTAATTTTGTTATTATTTTTTCTAGTGCTATATAATAATGTTTTGATAGTTTGATTTGATATAGTGCTGAATAAGTAGAAAAATTTAGGCAGAATTATCATTTTTATTATTGTATTAGCTCAGCCCAGCCATGAACAATTGATATTTTTCTAATTGTTTAGAGCTGACTTTATTTGCATGAGAAATGTTTTGGAATTGTATTTATATAGTTCTTAGATTTGTCTTGGCAGTAGGCCAAGTATTTTATTTTGTCTACAGTAATTTTAAAGGGAATTTCTCTTTCTATCTCTTGCTAATGGGCTTTCTCAGTAATATATAAAATGTTGATGATTGTTTTCGGGTTTATTTTTTTTTATAGTTTTTATTTACCAGTATATGCATGGGTAATTTTACAACATTGACAATTGCCAAACCATTTGTTCTAATTTTTCCCCTCCTTCCTCCCCACCTCAAATGGCAGGTTGACCAATACATGTTCAATATGTTAAAGTATAAATTAAATACAATATATGTATAATGTCCAAACAGTTGTTTTGCTGTACAAAAAGAATTGGACTTTGAAATAGTGTACAATTAACCTGTGAAGGAAATAAAAAATGCAGGCAGACAAAAATAGAGGGATTGGGAATTTTATGTAGTGGTTCATAGTCATCTCCCAGAGTTCTTTCATTTGATAACTTTTTAAGCATAGTTCCAAATTGCTCTCCAGAATAGCTGGATGTATTCACAATTCCACCAACAATGTATCAGTGTCCCTGTTTTCCTATATCCCCTCCAGCATTTTGCATTATCTTTCCCTGTCATTCTAGTTAATCTGACAGGTGTGTAGTGGCATCTCAGAGGTGTCTTAATTTGCATTTCTCTGATTAATAATGACTTGGAACATCTTTTCATATGGCTAGAAATAGTTTCAATTTCTTCATCTTGGAACTGTCTGTTCATATCCTTTGACCATTTATCAATTAGATAATGGCTTGATTTCTTATAAATTAGAGCCAATTTTCTATATATTTTGGAAATGAGGCCTTTATTGGAACCTTTGACAGTAAAAATGTTTTCCTGGTTTATTCCTTTTCTTCTAATCTTATCTGCATTAGTTTTGTTTGTACAAAAACTTTTCAATTTGATATAATCAAAGTTTTCTATTTTGTGATCAATAATGATCTCTAGTTCTTCTTTGAACATAAATTCATTCTTCTTCCATATGTTTGAGAGGTAAACTATCCTATGTTCCTCTAATTTATTTATAATCTCATTCTTTATGCCTAGGTCATGAAACCATTTTGACCTTATCTTGCTGTATGGTGTTAAGTGTGGGTCAATGCCTAGTTTCTGCCATATTAATTTCAAATTTTCCCAGCAATTTTTGTCAAACATTGAGTTCTTGTCCCAAAAGGTGGTGTCTTTGGTTTGCCAAACATTAGTTTATTAAAGTTACTGATTATTTTGTCCTTTGGACTTAACCTATTCCACTGATCAACTAGTCAATTTCTTAGCCAATACCAAATGGTTTTGGTAACTGCTGCTTTATAATATAATTTTAGATCTTGTATAGCTAGGCCACCTACATTTGATTTTTTTTTCATTAATTCCCTTGAAATTCTTGACCTTTTGTTTCCATATGAACTAATTTTGGGTTTATTTTATATCCTAAAAGTTTGCTAAGACTGAATTGTTTTACAGAGATTTTTGGATGATTTTCTAGGATTCTCTAAGTACACATCATATCATCTGCAAAGAGTAATAGTTTTATTTCTTCATTGCCTATACTTACTCCTTTAATTTCTTTTTTTTATTGCTGAAGCCAACATTTTTAGTACAATATTGAATAATAGTGGTGATAATGGGCATCCTTGTTTCAAATCTGATCATAGGAATCCCCCCAGATTCTCTCAATTAGAAATGATGCTTGCTGTAAGTTTTTATATTATTTTATTTATTAGTTTATTATTTTATTTTATTTTTAAAAAGCTCACTTTATCCCCATGTTCTCTAGTGTTTTTAAAAGAAATAGGTTCTGTATTTTGTCAAAACCTTTTCCTGCATTTATTGAGATTATCATATAATTTCTATTGGTTTTGTTATTGATATGGTCGATTATGGTAATAGTTTTCCAGATATTGAACCAGCCTTACATTCCTGGTATAAATCCCACTTCATCATATTATACTATCCTGCTGATAAGTTGCTATAATCTATTTGCTAATATTTAATTTAAATTTTTGCATCAATATTTATTAGGTTGATTGGTTTGTAATTTTCTTTCTCTGCTTTGACCATTCCTACTTTCTGTATCACTGCCATATTTGTGTCATAGAAAAAAAAAATGGCTGATTCCTTCTTTACCTATTTTTCCAAATAGTTTATATAGTATTAGAATTAATTGTTCTTTCAATGTTTTGTAGAATTTACTTGTGAATTCATCTGGTCCTGGAGATTTTTTGTTAGGGAGTTCACTAATGGTTTATTCAATTTCATTTTCTAAAATGGGACTACATAAGTAATTTTTCCTCTTCTGTTAAGCTGGACAATTTATAAATTATATATATATATATATATATATATATATATATATATATATATATATATATATATATATATATATATAAATTTCAATTAGATCACTAGACTTGTTGCCATGTATTTGGGCAAACTATTTTTTAATTTTGCTTTAATTTTTTTTTTTTGTTATTGGTGTTTTCCCCTTTTCATTTTTGATGCACATCATTTCTGTGATTTGGGTTTTTAAATTCCTTTTTCTGATCAAATTATCCAAAAGTTTATCTATTTTGTTAGCTCTTCCATAAAACCAACTTTCGGTTTTATTTATTATTTCAATAGTTGTCTTAATTTCTATTTTATTGATCCCTCTTTTGAATTTCAGAATTACTAATTTGGTATTTAATTGGGACTTTCTATTTCTTCTTTTTCTAGCTTTTGAAATTGCATGCCTAATTCATTGATCTCCGTCTGTAGCTATTTAGAGATATAAAATTTCCCCTAAGAACTGCTTTGGCCGCATCCCATAGGTTTTGAAATGTTGTCTTGTTGTTGTCATTCTCTTTAATGAATTTATGCATTGTTTCTCTAATATATTGTTTGACCCACTCATTCTTTATAATTAGATTATTTAATTTCCAATTGTTTTTTAGTCTATATTTCCCTGGTCATTTATTAAATTCAATTTTGATTGCATTGTGGTGTCAAAGAAACATTTACTACTTCTGCCTTTCTGCATTTGTGAGGTTTTCTGTACCCTAATACATGGTCAAATTTTTGTAAATGCCATGTACAGTAGATAAAAATATGTATTCCTTTCTGTCCCTATTCAATTTTCATCAGAGGTCTGTCATATCTAGATTTTCTGGGATTACATTAACTGTCCTAATTTCTTTCATCTTTATTTTGCGTTGAGATTTGTCTCATTCTGAGAGGAGAAAGTTCAGGTACCCTACTAAAATAATTTTGCTGTCTATTTTTCCCTGTACCCAGCCTAAAATTTTCTTTAGGAATTTGGTTGCTCTACTACTTGGTGCACACATATTTATTTATTTATTTATTTTTTTGAGGCTGGAGTTAAGTGACTTGCCCAGGGTCACACAGCTAGGAAGTGTTAAGTGTCTGAGATTAAATTTGAACTCAGGTCCTCCTGAATTCAAGGCTGGTGTTCTATCCACTGTGCCACCTAGCTGCCCCTGCACACATATTTATTAATGTTACTTCATTATTTGTGGTACACCTTATCATGTTGTACTTTCCTTATTTAATCTCTTTTAATAAGATCTATTTTCCTTTTTGTTTTATCTGAGATAAGAATTGCTACATTTTTTTTTACTTTAACTGAAACATAATAAATTCTGTTTTAGCATTTTACTTTTACTCTGAATGTGTCACTCTGTTTCAAATGTGTTTCTTTTAAACAACATATTGTAGAATTCTGTTTTTAATTCACTCTGCTATTCTATTCCATTTCATGGGAGAGTTTTTCTCATTCACCTTCACAGTTATAATTACTAGCTCTATATCTTTATTCTTTTTTCTCCTCTGCATATTCTTTTGTTCTCTTTCTACCATGTCCTTAGTTATGTTTTTTACTACCCCACCCATCATCCTTCCTTCTTCCTCTTAGTAGAATTTTTTAATAAACTACTTCATCCATTACCATATCTTCTATCAACTCTCCCTATCCCTTAACTTTTTCCTTAGTGTCTGACTTAATGTTCTATCCTCCTGTTTCTTTTCCTCTTTCTCCTTATATTTTTTTATAGTCTTGGATAAAGTTCTATATCCAAGAGAATGATTAATTTATTCTCCCCTAGAGCCAAAATTGATGAGAAAAACTTCAACAGTGTTCATCCCCCTCATCTCTTTCCCTCAGTTTTAGTTGGTCTTTTGCACCTCTTCATGTGAACTCATTTTCCATTTTATCTCTCCTTTACTCTTTTTCTATTATAGACCTTTTCCTAACTTTTAATATATTTTTCTTTGATATCATCACATCAGAGTCCCTTTACAACCACATCCTTATTCCATGTGATGCCCCCTCTTCCTGCCCCAATGACTAATAGTATTCTCAGGAGTTACAAATATAATTTTTAAAATAGAAATGATTGAAAGTCTCTTTCTTCATTGAAGCTCCATCACTCTCCCAACACCCCCTCCAAAGATGATGCTGAATCTTGCTGGATATTTAATTCTTGACTGTAATTCTAGCACCTTTGCTTCTGGAATACTATATTCCAGCATCTCCAATCCATTATTGTAGAAACTGTCTGATCTTGGATAATCCTGACTTTTTTCTGGCAGCTTGCAGTATTTTTTTCTTTAAGATTGTATTTTTGGCATTTTGCAACACTGTTTCTATGAATTTTCCTGGTGGAATCTTTTTTCAAAAGTGATTGGATGAAATCTTTCTATGACTACTCTCTGTTTCTAGAATGTTGGGGAATTTTTAAAATGATCTCTTGAAGAATGTTATTCAGGCTCTCTCTCTCTCTCTCTCTCTCTCTCTCTCTCTCTCTCTCTCTCTCTCTCTCTCTCTCTCTCTCTCTCTCTGTCTCTCTTCTGGATCTTTTTTCCAGGTCAGCTTTTTTTTTTTCCAATGAGGTAGTTTATATTTTTTCCCATTGTTTCATTTTTTTTTTTTTTTAGTTTGTTTTATTCTTGCTGTCTCACAAAGTCATTAGCTTTCACTTGTCTAGTTCTGGTTTTTAATGTGTGATTTCCTTCAGTTAGATGTTGTATCTGCTTTTCCATTTGGTTAATTTTATTTCTTAAAGAGTGGTTTTCTTCAGACATTTTCTTCCTTTCCATTTCTAAGCTGTTGACTCTCTGACACATATTTCTCATTTTCTTTCTCATTTTTCTTCCTCTCTTATTTGCCTTTTCGAGTCTTTTATTAGCACCTCCAAGAAGTTTCTTTCAGACTGAGACCAGTTCATATCAGTCTTTGAGTTTTTTTCTGTGGACATTCTGTCCTGGTCTGAGTTTGTATTTTGGTCTTCCCTGTCATGATAGTAGCTTTCTATAATCAAGGTTCTTTTCTGTTTCTTACTCATTTTCTTTCCTTTTCTTTTGTCATTTCATCTTTTTTTTTATTATTTTTTATGATTGAGCTCTGTTCCTGAGGTAAAGGGGGCACTACCCTAAAGTTTCCATGTAGTTCTGAGTCTTGATTTTGAGTACAGGGGCCCTTTGTGTTTTCAGGGCGTAGCTTTGCCTGTGCTTTTCAGGAAGCAAATTGGATTTCTAGAATTTGACTTCTGAGCTGGGAATAGAAGTTACCCTACTGATTTTCTCTTCTACTGAGCCAGTACTGAGGGTCTCTGATTAAGACATTTTCACCAGCTTTCCCAGAGTCCATCTGAGCAGGGCTGAACATCCTTTTGACCCCAGGGAGACTGAAGTTTCTTGAAGTTTTTCCGGTCTATCTTGAGCTGGAGAGTGCTTTTGTTCCATCAGACTCTATTGAGAGGCTTAGTTTCATGTGTTTTTTGAAGAAAAGTGAGAGAGCTGGAGCAGCTTATTGGCTTCACTTTGCCATTTTGCCTCCAGTCTTGGAAGTGTAGCTATAATTTTAGGATTGTTGGTCTAATTATATTAGTGACTACAAATTTTGATTTTGTTTGTGTAATGGAATAAGATGATTACAAACATTTTGTGAGTAGTTTCACAATGTTAGCTTCTCCATTTTCTTAAAAATAAGAACTCAAAATAAAACACACTTTTGATGGGGGAGGGAGAGTTAAATTATATTTCAGCATACAATCCCATGTCTTTTTTAATTAATTTTATAATTATAACTTTTTTGACAGTACATACATATAGGTAATTTTTTACAACATTATCCTTTGTACTCCTTCTGTTTTGAATTTTTCCCCTCCTTCCCTCCACTCCCTCCCTTAGATGGCAGGCATTCCCATATATATTAATATATTAAAGTATATCCTAGATACAATATATATGTGCAGAAGTGAATTTTGTTGTTGTTGTTGTTGTTGTTGTTGTAAAGGAAAAATTGGATTCGGATGGTAAAAATAACCTGGGGAGAAAAAAAAATGCTAATAGTTTACACTCATTTCCCAGTGTTCCTTCTCTGGGTGTAGCTGATTCTGTCCATCATTGATCAATTGGAATTGGATTAGCTCTTATCTATGTTGAAGATATCCACTTCCATCAGAATATATCCTCATATAGTATTGTTGTTGAAGTTTATAATGATCTCCTAGTTCTGCTCATTTCACTCAGCATCAATTGATGTAAGTCTCTCCAAGCCTCTCTGTATTCATCCTGTTGGTCAATTCTTATAGAACAATTGTAACATGCCCACCTGGCAGTTATAATTACTAGTCTGCTCTAGGCCCAACAGAGTACCTTTGACCACTGACTTTTGCAGTATCCACTCTACCTGGCTTGCCTCCTCTGAGGCTTTCAAAGGTCTCTGGACATGACCTCTTGAATCTATAGTTTAATGACCGGTAGCATGCTCAAGAACAGCCACGTGTAATCTTAAAAGCCTTTATTATACCTACTCACATAATGCCCTGACTTCGCAGCTACCTAGTGAACACCTGGTCAGAAGACCCACGTGTTCACTACCAAACTCCTTACCTCTCGGCTATCCATCAGCTTGGCTTGGCTTGGCCACCCCAGGCTAGGGAGCCAGGCTAAAGAGAGTGACTGCTGTCTGCAGTGGGCTTATAAAGGGCCTGTGAGATCACACACACAGCCAACCAGCTAGAGAACTGTCACCCATTATGAAGCTATCTCAATATGGACAGGATCCCACCCACAGGGCGGTCCTATATCCACAGAGAATACTTCTGGGATACTGAAATCTCCTGTTGCACTGTGGTGCTGCCCATTTAAAGGGCCCTAACAAACAATAATATTCCATAAAATTCATATACCATAATTTACCCAACCATTCTCCAATTGATGGGCATCCATTCATTTTCCAGTTTCTAGTCACTACAAAAAGGGCTGCTACAAACATTTTGGCAAATGCAGGTCCCTTTCCCTTCTTTAGTATTTCCTTGGGATATAAGCCCAGTAGTAGCACTGCTGGATTAAAGGGTATGCACAGTTTGATAACTTTTTGGGCATAATTCCAGATTGCTCTCCAGGTGGTTGGATTCTTTCACAACTCCACCAACAATGTATCAGTGTCCCAGTTTTCCCACAGCCCCTCCAACATTCATCATTATTTGTTACTTTTATCTTTTTTATTTTGTGATCAATAATAATCTCTAGTACTCCTTTGTTCACAAATTCCTTCCTCCTCCACAAGTCTGAGAGGTAAACTGTCCTATGTTCCTCTAATTTATTTATGATCTTGTTTTTTATGCCTAAATCATGGACCTATTTTGATCTTATCTTAGTATGTGGTGTTAAGTGTGGGTGCATGCCTAGATTCTGCCATACTAATTTCCAGTTTTCCCAGCAGTTTTTGTCAAATAATGAATTCTTATCCCAAGAGTTGGGATCTTTGGGTTTGTCAAACACTAGATTGCTATTTTGATTCACTGTCTTGTCCTGTGAACCTAACCTATTCCACTGATCAACTAGTTTATTTCTTAGCCAATAACAAATGGTTTTGGTGACTGCTGCTTTATAATATAGTGCTATATTAGGTACAGGTAGGCCGCATTCATTTGATTTCTTTTTCATTACTTCCCTTGAAATTCTCTATTTTTTGTTCTTCCATGTGAATTCTGTTCTTATTTTTTCTAGGTCATTAAAATAGTTTCTTGGGAGTCTGAGTAGTATAGCACTAAATAAATAGATTAGTTTAGGGAGTATTGTCATCTTGATTATATTCTCTCCCCCTCTCCAAGAGCATACAATATCTTTCCAATTATTTAAATCTGACTTTATTTTTGTGTCAAGTGTTTTGTAATTTTGCTCATATAATTCCTGACTTTCCTTTGGTAGGTATATTCCCAAATATTTTATACTATTGACAGTTATTTTGAATGGAATTTCTCTTTGTATCTCTTGCTGTTGGATTGTGTTGGTAATGCATAGAAATGCTGAGGATTTGTGTGGATTGATTTTGTATCCTGCAACTTTGCTAAAGTTCTGAATTATTTCTAATAGCTTTTTAGCAGAGTCTTTGGGGTTCTCTAAGTATATATACCATCATATCATCTGCAAAGAGTGATAGTTTGATTTCCTTATTACTTACTCTA
This sequence comes from Sminthopsis crassicaudata, assembly GCF_048593235.1. NCBI lineage: Eukaryota > Metazoa > Chordata > Mammalia > Dasyuromorphia > Dasyuridae > Sminthopsis > Sminthopsis crassicaudata. Next base: position 235,122,801 of record NC_133620.1, on the reverse strand, counting down.
ATACCTTGAATCTCTTTCTTGGCTCTTATTGCCGAGGCTAGCATTTTCTAGTACAATATTGAATAGTAATAGTGATAGTGGGCAACCTTGGTTCACTCCTGATTTTACTGGGAAAGTTTCCAGTTGATCTCCATTACATATGATGTTTACTGATGGTTTTAAATATATGCTGCGTATTATTTTAAAGAATAGTCCATTTATTCCTATACTCTCAAATGTTTTAGTAGGAATGATATTGGATTTTATCAAATGCTTTTTCTGCAGGTATTGAGATTATCATATGGTTTTTGTTAATTTGGTTATTGACATGGTCTATTATGCTAATAGTTTTCCTAATATTGAACCAGCCTTGCATTCCTGGCATAAATCCCACTTGGTAATAGAGTAATCCTGAGGATGATTTTCTGTATTCTTTTTACTAATATTTCATTTAAGATTTTAGCATCAATATTCATTAGGGAGATTGGTCTATAATTTTTTTTCTGTTTTCAGCCTACTTAGTTTAGGTATCAGTACCATGTCTGTGTCATAAAAAGAATTTGATAGGACTTCTTCAATCCCTATTTTTTTCAAATAGTTTATATAGAATTGAAGTTAGTTGTTCTTTAAATGTTTGGTAGAATTCACATGTTAATCCATCTGCTCCTGGGGATTTTTCCTTAGGGAGTTGGTTAATAGCTTGGTCTATTTCTTTTTCTGAAATGGGACTATTTAGACTATTTATGTCTTCCTCTGTTAATCTGGGCAAGCTATATTTTTGAAGGTATTCTTCCATTTCATTTAAGTTATCAAATTTATTGGCATAATGTTGGGCAAAGTAGCTCCTAACTATGGTTCTAATTTTCTCTTCATTAGTGTTGAGTTCTCCCTTTTCATTTTTAAGACTATCAATTTGCTTTTCTCTTTCCTTTTTAAAATCAGATTTACTTAGGGTTTTTCTATTGTATTGTTTTTTTTCATAGAACCAACTCTTAGTTTTATTAATTAATTCAGTAGGTTTTTTGTTTTGTTTTGTTTTGTATTGTTTTTTTTACTTTCAATTTTATTAATCTCACCTTTTATTTTTAGAATTTTAAGGTTTGTGTTTGTCTGGGGGTTTTTCATTTGTTCTTTTTCTAGCATTTTTAGTTGTAAGCCCAATTCGTTGTCTTCTCTTTCTCTATTTTGCACAAGTAGGCCTTTATTACTGCTTTGGCAGTATCCCATACATTTTGGTATGATGTCTCATTATTATCATTTTCTTGGGTGAAGTTATTAATTATGTCTATGATTTGCTATTTTACCCAATCATTCTTTAGTATGAGATTATTTAGTTTCCAATTATTTTGGTCTATTTTCCCCTGGTTTTTTTATTGAATGTAACTTTAATTGCATTGTGGTCTGAAAAGGATACATTTACTATTTCTGTCTTACTGCATTTGATTTTGAGGTTTTTATGTCTTAGTATATGATCAATTTTTGCATAGGTTCTATGAACTGCTGAGAAGAACGCATACTCCTTTCTGTCTCCATTTAACTTTCGCCAAAGAGCTATCATGTCAAACTTTTCTAGTATTCTATTTACCTCTTTGACTTCTTATATTTATTTTGTGGTTTGATTTATCTAATTCTGAGAGTGCAAGGTTGAGATATCCCATTATTTTAGTTTTGTTTTCTATTTCTTCTTGCAGCTCTCTTAATTTCTCTTTTAAGAATTTAGTTGCTGCACTGCTTGAGTATATGTTTAATATTGATACTGCTTCATTATCTATGGTACCCTTTAGCAAGATATAATGTCCCTTCTTATCTCTTTTTATTAGATCAATTTTTGTTTTTGCTTGATCTGAGATGAGGATGTCTACTCCTACTTTTTTGGCTTCACCTGAAGCATAGTAGATTCTGCTCCACCCTTTTACTTTTATTCTAATGTATCACCCTGTTTCAGGTGTGTTTCCTGTAAACAACATATAGTAGGATTCTGGCTTTTTAATCCAGTCTGCTAACTGCTTCCTCTTTATGGGGGAGTTTACCCCATTCACATTTATGTTTAGAATGACTAATTCTATATTGCTTGCCATCCTGTTAACCCCTGCTTATGCTTTTCCCCTTTCCTTACCTCTTACCCCCCTCCCCAGTATTAAACTTGTGAGCACCACTTGCTTTTCACAGCCCTCCCTTTTTAGTATCCCTCTCCCACCTTAAACTTCCTCCCCCTATTTTACCCCTTTTCATCACAATATCTGTATTCCCTTTCCCTTAGCTTACTCCTTCTCTCCCACTTTTCAATGAAGTGGAAGAAGTTTCACCATAAATCAAATATGTCTATTGATACACACTATGTTCATCTCACTCCTTTCTTTCTCTCAGATATAATAGGTTACCTTTGCCTCTTCATTAGATGTAGTACCACCACTTTACCCTTTTTTGATGATATAATTTCCTTTCCACCTCTAGTTTCTAGGACAAATTATACATGTGTTCTTTACATAACTTTATGGCAGAAATATAGTTCCCAAGATTCCTTTTTACCTTTTTAGATATCTCTTTAATTCTGTATTTGAAGATCAAACATTTTGTGTATATCTGGTTTTTCAAGAATAGATGGAATTCATTTCTTTTGTTAAATGTCTATCTTCTGATGAATGGATGTCCATCAATTGGAGAATGGTTGGGTAAATTATGGTATATGAAGGTTATGGAATATTATTGCTCTGTAAGAAATGACCAGCAGGAGGAATACAGAGAGGCTTGGAGAGACTTACATCAACTGATGCTGAGTGAAATGAATAGAACCAGAAGATCGCTGTACACTTCAATGTTGTGTGAAGATGTATTCTGATGGAAGTGGATATCTTCAACATAAAGAAGATCCAACTCACTTCCAGTTGATCAATGATGGACAGAAACAACTACATCCAGAGAAGGAACACTGGAAATTGAATGTAAACTGTTAGCACTAATGTCTATCTACCCAGGTTACTTATACCTTCAGAATCCAATACTTAACATGCAACAAGAAAATTAGATTTACACACATATGTTATATCTAGGTTATACTGTAACACATGTAAAATGTATAAGATTGCCTGTCATCTAGGGGAGGGAGTAAAGGGAGGGAGGGGAAAATCTGGAAAAATGAATACAAGGGATAATGTTTAAAAAAATTTACTCATGCACATATACTGTCTATATATATATATATATATATATATATATATATATATATATATATATATATATATATATATATATATATATATATATATAAAATTAAAAATAAAAATATCTATCTTCTTCCCTGGAAAATGATGCTCATTTTTGCTGGGTAAGTTATTCTTGGGTGCAAACCAAATTCCTAAACCTTTCAGAATATCATATTCTAGGCCCTTTATTCCTGGATGGGGATGGGGCTGGATGGTGTTATGAGGCTTCCTCAACAAACTGCGGGAAACAACAGTGAGGCACTAGCAGGACAGTGATGGTTGTGCTGAATCTGTGCTCTGAGGCTCTAAGAATGTGCTGAGTCACTTAGGGTGGAGGTGGGGGTGGCCAGGTCCTGAAAGTTTCTATCTTTCCAGGGCTTTATTCTTTACTTTCAGTGTTTACACTTTCTCTGCTGCTCTTGGCTTGCTGCCAAGATGGAACATCCACACTGGGGTAATTTTTTTTTTTTTGCAGAAATGGAAGAGATCGCATCCCACCCTCCTCTGGTCTGAGCTATGTGAGGTGCCTGCCTGGCTTTTGCTGCTTGCCCTCAGGCTGAGCCCAGTCTGTTCATTCCCTCCCCCAAGAAAACAGAGACCTTTTCCGGCAAATTTCAAGGATGTCTTCTGTTGGTGATTATTTGTGGGTTTCTTTTCCGGTCAAGCGTTAATTCTGAGGCTTTTCATGAAGTAAATTCTGAGAGAAAACATGGAGCTCAAGCAGCTGTTTGCCTCCTCTCCGCCATCTTGGCTGGAAGTCACCAAGCCCATGTCTTAAAAAGCTATATTTTAAGGACATCTCAATAGTCCAGTAATCATTCTTGTGTTCCGTATTGATATTTTGTTTTCTAGTTAAGCATTTTTCTAATGTTGCTTCTCTTATGTGCTTCTCTTTCAGTGATAAAACAGAACACCAGACATTCAAATGATATATTTGCAAGCATCTTTTCTTCCTCATACATCTTTAATAGCCAAGACTTTACTTTTTTTTGAAGAGGATGAAGAATTGTATTTTTTCCTTTTAAAATATTGCATTTTTACATTTCTAGTTATAATTTGTCAGTATAGCCAGATATCATCAGATCTTAGATTTAATTCTTAAAGGGACCTTATAAACCATTGAGTATAATTCCCACACTTTATACATACGTACAATGAAATGAGAGGGTTATGAGATTTGCTCCATTTGCTCATACTGTTAAAGATATGTGTATGGGGGAGCAGGAGGGCCAGAATTAGAATAGACATATTTCTTACTCCAAGTCTAATTTTGTATGATTATTCAACATTCTATGTATATATTTGTATTTCTCAATGATACATTCACCCTTTCTTTTTCTTATACTTTCCCCTTTTCCCAACATAGGTGAATGGTGGAATCTGGCCTACAAAAGACATTGATTGAGGAAAATTCAAAGTATTGAGTGAATTCTCCTCAGTTTGTAGAAAGAGGGGAAAGGAGAGGTTTGGGCTGAGATGTTTTTATGTAATAAGAAAGGATGATAATCATGATAGCTTTTTTATGATTTTAAATTTTTAAAAAAATATCTTATACATTATTTCCATGGAGCAAAGTACAGAGAAGTCAAGACTAAAGATCACACAGATTAGGTATTGAATGAAAGTGTCACAAGCAGGAAGTTAAGACTGTTTACAGGGTCAGAATTAGGAATAATAGCAAAGTCCAAAAGGCATCTAGAAGGAATCTGAAGTTAGTGTTTAATTTGCTCTAGTATCATAAGGGCAAAGAATTTAGAGTTGGATAATCCCTTTAAATCTTATTCCATGCCTAAAAAAACCCAAAAAACTGAGGACCATAAAAGTTTGTTCAATTTTTTTTTCAACAACATTCAGTGCTGTTCACTGTTTTTTTTTTGGCAAAAACGTACTGAAGGTGTCTGTCATTTTATTGATGAAGACATAAAGCAAAAAGGTTGTGACTTGTTCAGTGTCACACAGCTACCAGCATCTGAAGCTAAAATTGAACTTCTGAAGAATATTGGTTTTCCTAACTTTGGGTTTCATACTTTATCTTCTGCACCACTTAGCTACTATTTTGATACCAGACAAGTAAAATGGCACTGAGAGAGATAAAGTATGGTCTCAATTATTTTCATATTTGATTGATCATAGAGCAGGTGTATTATATGTTATTATTAATTATCATCATTAGTATTTTGGCATGGTTGTTTATAATGACTTCTGCCCCTCTTTATCTTTTTTCAAGCCACTTCAAATGGTGTTCTCTCACTGTCACAAAACTCTGTCAATGTCTAAGTCTCATATACTTCCCTTTTGTGTCATTTATGTTTTGTTACTTTAATTTTTCTTTGTAAAATGTGTAGATTTCCATGTCTGACATATTTCTTAACTTTGAGCTATAACTCTATATGCAAAAAATAGTGCCTTTTCTGGGAATGTTTCTGGTGATCATAGGGTTTTAAGATCATATATTTAAAAATATAAAAAAACCACAGACATCATCCATTATAACCTTTTCCTTTCCCTAGTGAGAAAATAGAAGCCCAGAGAAAAATATTTTGCTTAAGATTCTATAAATTTATTTGTTACTGGTACTGGAAGCAGTGCCAATAAGTACTCTTCAGTGAAAACAAACATCTTTGGCTTATTTCTTGTTTCATCTTTGCTATTCTAGTGAGATATCACTTTGTCCTGAGATCTATCCATCACTTAACTAGATGACCCAAAGACATATGGTAATTAAAAACCAGATAGTTCTTCAGCTACCAAAACTAATTTACTTTCTTCTTTCTCCTCTAGCTCATGGTTGGTGATGATGATTATAGATTTTGTGTAGTATTTTAAGCTACAAAAGTAACCATGCATGTTATCTCATTGAATCAGAGTGTATGAACAAGTCAAGATTAAAAACCAAGCATATTATGTACTGAATAGAAAGTGGCTACTAATCTAATACATGTAATATTAATTAAAACCAGAATTATCAAAAGCAGAGAAAATATATTTTTCCTTAATTAATTCCAATCCCCTATCCCATGGACTGGTTTTATTTTCTTAATTATGCATCCATTCTCTCCACCTTCTTACAAATTCCCAAGATTCAATATTTAAAATTAACAGCTACATGATTTACTAAATATAATTAAATAGCTTAATTGAACAATAAACAGAGTCTTAATAATCAGGCTGCAATAACATCCCACTCAAGGTCTGATTTTCCCCATTTTTTTTCTACTTTCTTCTCAGCTGTTTTTAGAGGAACAAATGAGAAGGAAGGAAGCAAATTTAAAATGTGACAGCAAGATATGTTAAGCACATTTTAAGGAACAAAGGAAGTAATATGTTGTAGCCTAAATTTTTATTTACCCTAACTGACCATTTTTGATTCCCAGTTATTAAACCAGTTTCCTTCCATGTGTGTGTTTCAGGAGTCTTTTGTCTTAGCATCTCTCAAGACATCCATGTTTCTACTCACTCCCTCAACTCTCTGATAGTCTATAATGAATCTCAAAAAAAAAAAAAAAAAAAAAAAAAAAAAAAAAAAAAGTAATCTTGGTCCCTGTCCAGATTTCCCTTGACCACATAACTTTCCAACCCTAATGACTAAGTCATGGGAGAGCAAGCAAAGAGACCAGGGAAATTTCACCTACCTTTTTATTATTTATGATCCGTCTTAGGTAGATATTTCTCCAAGAACAAAAGTAACAAACTTCAGGAAATTGGGAATCACATGTACAATTCATTGAAATCCCTGTGGTTCTTGGTCATCCAAAATCTTCCTGGGCTTTAGAGAATTTGGTCTGGATAAATAAGAAATGACTTATCTAGGATTTGAGCCCAGTTCCTCTGACTTCAGATCTAAGCCATTGAGTTTATTTTTGTACATGGCCTATAATTTAATCTTGCTCCTCTCATGTTGATAGAGTCTTAACATAAGTTGTACTCCTCCTAGATTTCTAAGACATGTAATATATATTCTTTCCTTCTTTCCATTCTTCCCTTTCTCCCCTTTCTCCTCATTTCCTCCTTCCTTCCTTCCTTTTTTCTTTCCTCTCTTCTCTTTCTCCTTATTCCTTCCTTCAGCATTAGAAGATTACAAAAAGTACTCCCATAAAATTTTGTCTGATTGCTGTCTGTTGTTGGGAGTGAATTTAAAATGACTACTTTGTTCAGATTTGATATTGATTAAATGTGGCACTCAAAAATTGTTTTTTTTTAATTTATTTAATATTTCCCTCCAGTTACATTAAAAATAAAAGTTCTTTTTTTACATTTGTTTCTAAAATTTTTGAGTTCTAGGTTCTCTCCCTTATTCTTGCACATAAGATGCAAAACATTTCTACAAAAGCCAACTTGTGAAAAAACAAAACAAAACAAAAACAAATGTAAATCTCTCACCCTAATGAAAAGAAAAACCCTCAAGGAAAATAAAGTTTTTTTTTAAGAGAGAGAGAGAGAGAGAGAGAGAGAGAGAGAGAGAGAGAGAGAGAGAGAGAGAGAGAGATATGGAGGGAGAGAAAGAGAGGAAGAGAGAGAGACAGAGAGAGAGAGAGAGAGAGAGAGAGAGAGAGAGAGAGAGAGAGAGGGAGAGAGAGAGAGAGACAGAGAGAGAGAGGGAGAGAGAGAGAGAGACAGAGAGAGAGAGAGAGAGAGAGAGAGAGAGAGAGAGAGAGAGGAAAGAAGTGAAGGAGGCAGGCAAGCTGACACATAGCTTATGAAAGATGGGATCCTGGATTCATTTTATCCTGAGTGTGATTTCACTATACTTGAATTATTTCTTTTTGGATACATGTAATATTTTATTTGGCTATAATATTCCTGAGAGTCTTCATTTTGAGATCTCTTTCAGGAAGAGGTTCTTTCAATTTCTATTTTACTCTTTATTTCTAGAATATCAAAATAATTTCTTGAAATAAAATGTTCAAATTCTTTTTTTTTTGATCATGATTTTCAGATAGATCAATAATTTTTAAGTTATCGCTCTTGGAACTATTTGCTTGGTCAGTTGTTTTTCCAATGAGATGTTTTGCATTTTTTTCATGTTTTTGATTTTGCTTTATGGCATCTTAATTTCTCATAAAGTCATTAGCTTCCATTTGCTCTATTCTAATTTTTAAGGAAGTATTTTCCTCAGTGAGCTTTTGTACCTCCTTTCCCAATTGGCCAATTTTGCTTTTCAAGGTTTTCTTCTCCTCATTAGCTTTTTTGCATTTCCTTCTACATTTCTTTCAATTATTTTGCTATTTTTTCCTCTATTGCTCTTACTTGATTATCACAATCCCTTTTGAGCTTTTCCATGACATGAACCCAATTCTTATTTTTTTTGGAGGCTTTGGATGTTGGAGCTTTGACTTTGCTATCATCTTCTAAATACTTGTTTTTATCTTCCTTGTCACCATAATAACTTTCAATAGTCATAGACTTTTTTTTGTTGTCTGCTCATTTTCCTAGTCTATTACTCAACTTTTAGCTCTTTATTAAAGCAAGACTCTGCTTTTAAGATAGAGGATGCATTGTTCTAAGCTTTCAGGTTTTCTGCAGCTGTTTTCAGAAATTCTTTTTAGGAATCTGATAACAATCATTCTTTTCTGCCCTGGAGCTGTAAGAAGTGTCCCTGCTCCACTTTAGCTATAAAGTCTAATGTGCTGAATCAATCAAGTTCTGCTTTGCTCATGCTTGGCCCCTGGGATTGAGATGGGGCTACACTGGCATAACACACACTGGGATTGAACTAGCACTCCATATCAGATTCACACTTTATTGTCATAGATCTTTTCCACTGACCTTCCAAGTAATCCTTGTTTTTTCTGGGACTGAGAGGTCCAGAAGGTTCAGAAGTCTCTAGCATCACAGATCATTAAGAGGTTCTGCCTTGCTGACTCTGGCATCCAGCTGGGGCCAGGGCTGGGCTAAGCTTGGTGCAGATAGTGCTGAGATTATATGGTAGGCTTCCATCCTCTTGCATAGACCTTTTCTGCTAATCTAAATCCTCTTTGGTGTCTCTAAGCTGAGAAGTCAGGAAGTCTTCAGCACTGCCACTGATTCAGAGGCCAATCTGGGGCTGGGTCATCTCTGGGGTAGTGTATGGTGGGACAGCCTGTACTAGTACTGCATGTTGGAATTCCACTCTAGTGTCACAGACCTTTCCTGCTGACCTTGTAAATTATTTTTGGCCAGAAAATCTATCTTTTAGGGTTTCTAAATTTTGTTTAGAGTTATTATTGAAAGGACTTTGGAGCAGTTTAGGAGAAAGGTTGGGTGAGTTCCTACTTTACTCAGCCATCATGCCTCCCACTCATTAATCACTCTGGTAATTCATGTGGTCTTCAGAAATCCACAGATTCAGCAGGAACTTGATTCTAAATACATGAGATTTTTTTTATACTCGTAGGTGAGTGAAAAGTTGTTTTTAAAGGACATAGGGTCAATTAGTATTAGGAATAGCTGAGTTGCCTTTTAGAGAAAACTAATGCATATTGAAGATATTAGAGAGCTGCAATACATGATAGTAGTCTTTATTTTATTCATGCTCTTCTATAATGTTCACTTTCACTCATTTTAATAAAGCCTTCTTATTAGTATCATTGTTTTTCAGTAATACCAAATTCTATGGTATGGCATTCCATTCCATACTATTATATAATACTATTTATATTTACTATTTATATATAAATACTATTATACTATTTATATTTTCTTCTTTTATATTCAATGAACAATTAGGATACCAGATTTGCAGAATATTGTGATTTGGAAAGACCATCAGTGGCTACCTACTCTAAACCATACAACTGTAACATTACCTATAAGTAATCATTCAATCTCTATCTAAAGATGTTTGAAGAAAGTGAACTCGGCACTTCTAGATTTCCATTTTCCGCAAGCTCTAATCCTTCTACATGAGAAATCTTCAAATACTTGACATTTATCATGTCCCCTTATGACTTCTATTTTCAAGCCTAACAAAATCCAGTCCTTATATTTTATAAACTCTAGAGTCTTCTTAATACTCAGTGCTTTTTTTCTAGCCACTCTTTTAGTGTTTTATTGTTCTTTGTAAGCTGAAATACCCAAAATTAAATACAACATTCAATATGATGTTGGATAATAGCAGGGTATACTGAGATTCAGTGAAGGCTAAGATTGAATTAACTTTTTTTGTCTGCCAAATGGCATTATTTATTCATATTGATATGATAGTCAATTAATCACCAAAATAGCTTTCAGAAAGATTATTGTCTAACCATGCCTTCCCCCTCTGGTATTGGTATGATTGAATTTATTTGTATCCAAGAATAAAGCTTTACATTTGAAAATTTCATCTCAGTGTTCCAGACTGAGAGTATCCTTTTGTATTCTGTGATATTCATTATACCAGGCATTCTTCCAAAATTTGTTTCTTTTTATGTCAATCACTGATAAAAAATATTAAATATTGCCAAGTCAAGGATAACTTGCAAGGGTAGTAACTCTAGTAGTAACTGCAGATCTTAGGTCATCACACTGACAATTATATTGAGACAATTATAATTATAATTAAGTACTCTAAATTCAGCCATCCAATCAGTTTGAATTCATCTAATTGGATTATTGTCTATCCCATATCACTCTAATTTTTCTATGAGGATTGTGTGAAATATTTTTCAAAAGCTAACCTAAAGTCTGAAGAACATGTGTCCATAATATTACTTTCATATACTTGTTTTATAATCCTATAATAAAAAAGAAATTGATTTCTTTTCTGACCTGTTTTTTTGATGAGGTGAGGCAGGCTTTTTGTAATCACCATTTCATTTTTAGATGTTTGCTAGCTCTCTCTTTAATAATTGATTAATTTTAGAACTTTCCTAGCAATTGAAGTTAAGCTTACTGGCCTACATTTGGTGACCTTGTTTTCTAACATTAAAAAAAGATATCTGACCTTTTCAAATATTGTAGTGGCTTCTCATTTTTTCATACTGTTTCATATACTACTGAAGGTAGTTTAGAAAACACATCTTATAATTCTTTTAAAATGTAGTTTATATGAATCAGATGAAATGGAATCATCAAAGGAAGATAAGTGATGTTTTGTTATCTCTTCATATATCTTGGTAAAATAAGTCATTTTTGTTCTAACATTTCCAATGCAAAGGTCATCTTCTTTTGTAGAAAAAGAAAACTAAGAATTTGAGATGCTTTTTGCCTTTAATGTCATTTGTCAACATCCCTTTCTTTCCAAAGAATAATTCTGTCTTCTCTTTGACTCTCTTTTCTCTCTCATTATAGCTAAAACAAACACCACCAAAAACCCATATATTTTGTTCATAGCTTCTGTTGACAACTTTAGCTTATTTAGAGTTTTAGCATTCTTTCCAATATTCTTTACAGAATCATAGAATTCATTCTCTGCTTTACTTCTATCTTCTGTATTTATTTTTTAAAGTTTAAGCTGGTTTGTGAGGTTCTTGTGCCCCTACATTGGTCTCTTCAAATAAATTCTATTTTTTCCTCACAGGAATTGTTTCCCTTTGGGTGTTCAGAAATTAATTTTGAGCATGTCATATTCTTTCTATACTGACTTCTTCTATATTACTTAAGTCCATAGTTGCTCCCTATATATTTTTTGAACACTCAGAAAACCTTCTTCAATTGTAGGGTGCATGTAAGACTGATAAGGTTCTGGGTCACTAGGTAGCATTGTCAGAGAAAGCCTGAACTACTGTTAAGTTTACTCCCTGAAACAGGCAGGGAAGGAACTGCTGGGGATCAGTTCAACCTTGTAGTCAAGGCAACTGTACTTAACTGAATTCAGTTAAAAAGCCAAGTTATGATGTCAAAGCCTTAAAGTTAAATTCTTTTGTTCTCCTCAATCTCATCAAGAGTATGTCTAAATTTCTTATTTTCTATTTCAAATTCTTGGAGGGAGTGTTCAGTTCACCGCACTCAGGTTTCACATCATATCCACCATGGTAACTACTTGGTCTTTGTATTAACAATACCAAATATAATTTTTGTTAGGTTCTTACTAAGTGCTAAGTCGGCACTTAACAATTCTCTAGTTCACACCTTTTGTTCCGGCTTTTAAGGGGAGTTTACCCCTTTGAACTTCTGAGGAGGAGTTTACATATGAAAAGGAGTTTACACAAACAGAGACACTAAGACACTCCTCCAAAAACAAAAGAAAGGGAGAGCCACAGGTAACCCTAGAGAATTTCTAAATTTAGTTTGCTATACCATTAATTTTCTAATTTTTGACAAAGATGCACTGGCTCAGGCAGACAGGTTTTATAACCCACCAGAAGGGCAGCGTCCAGTGAGAGTTCTCACACACCCATTCTCTGGGAAGATAAAAGAAGACAACATTGAGCAAAGAGTGAGTCTACTCTGGGACCTTGACAAATTTTCTCCTTTGTTTTTTCTGCATAATTTTGGTAATTCTTTTTACATCTCAAACTTAAGCTCACAAAATTTTATATTTAGTTAATAACTTTTTATAACTCAATAACTATGATTAATTTCTTTCTTAATTTCATCAAAAACTTCACATCCACACCATCTCCTTTTCAGCTTTATTTAATTCATGTTTCCTTAATGTGTCTCACGTCCATTATAGCAATCAATTGGTTTTACCCTTTTTATTATTTCATTTACTTTGTTCACATGTGCATATCTTTGTTTTTCCAAATACCATTAAGTCTTTCTTTCTTTCACTTTTCACACAGAAGAGAAAAAAAAAAAATAATTGACTTATTTGCAATATGTCAAAACTGGAATTTTGAACAAGAATAGCTAAAACCCAGAGTTAAAAAAAGATTCAGGGGACTTCCGGCCAAGATGGCGGCGTGGAGGCAGACAGCTGCTTGAGCTCCTCGTTTTCTCTCAGAACTTACTTCATGACAAGCCTCTGACTTAATGCTTGACCCAGAAAGAAATCCACAAATTATCACCAAGAGAAGACATCCTTGAAAGTCGCCAGAAAAGGTCTGTGTTTGTTCGGGGGAGGGTCAATCAGACTGGGTGCAGACTGAGGGCAGACAGCCAGAGCAAGACAGGCAGCTCACACAGCTCAGACCGGAGGGGGAGGGGTGTGATCTCTGCCATTTCTGTGAAAGGGCTTTTGCCCCAGTGTGGATGCTCCGTCTTGGCAGCAAGCTAGGAGCAGCAGAGAGGGTGTAAACACCGGAGGTGAAGATTAAAACCCCAGAAAGCCAGTGTCTCTCAGAGCCCGGCCACCCCCAACCCCAACCTGGACTGACTCGGTGCGTTCTCAGAGCCTCAGAGCGCAGACTCAGTACAGTCATTGCTGTTCTGTTAGTGGCTCTCTGCTGCCCTACCCCCAGTCTGTAGAGGAAGCCCATTAATAACATCCAGCCCTATCCCCCGCAAAACAGACCAATTGTTTCTCTTGTCAGTTTGTTTTCTTTGATTCCTACTCTGACAAAATGAACAAAAAATTCAAAAGGGCTCTAACCATTGACAGCTTCTGTGTGGAGAGGGAGCAGACTTCAAATGCTGAGGAGACTAGGAACAGAATGTCCCCAGATGTATCCCCTGGGAGGGATATAAGCTGCTCCTCAATACAAAAGAACCTCATAGAGGAAATCAAAAAGGCTCTCACAAGAGAGCTGGAAGAGAAATGGGAAAAGGAAAGGGAAGCTTGGCAAGAGAACCTGGAGAAGTCATCCCATGCATTCAAAGACAAAATGGATAAAGAAATCAAATCATTGAGAAACAAGATTAGTGAGCTGGAAAAGGTAAACAACTCCAAGGAAAACAGGATTAGTGAGCTGGAAAAGGTAAACAACTCCAAGGAAAACAGGATTAGAGAGCTGGAAAAAGAAATCAGCTCTCTAAAAAATAAACTGGATAAAATGGAAAAAAATTCCATAGAAGATAAAAACTCAATTGGACAATTACAAAGAGATATAAAAAAAGTGAGTGAAGAAAATACATCATTGAAAATTAGACTGGAACAAGTAGAAATGAATGACTCAAGGAGAAACCAAGAGGGAGTCAAGCAAAACCAGAGAAATGAAACAATTGAAAAGACTGTCAAGTACCTTACCAGAAAGACAACAGACCTGGAAAACAGATCCAGGAGAGACAATTTGAGAATAATCGGACTCCCTGAAAAATGGGAGGGAAAAAAGAGCTTGGACACCATTTTCGAGGAAATTATCAAAGAGAACTGCCCAGACATTTTGGAAACAGAGGGTAAAATAGACATTGAGAAAATTCATCGATCACCTACTGAAAGGGACCCTAAAATCAAAACGCCAAGAAATATAGTGGCCAAGTTCAAGAACCATCAGACAAAGGAAAAGATATTGGAAGCTGCTAGAAAAAAACAATTCAGATATGGAGGATCCACAATAAGGATAACACAGGATCTAGCAGCGTCCACATTAAAAGAACGCAGGGCCTGGAACATGATATTCCGAAAGGCTAAGGAACTTGGTATGCAGCCAAGAATAACTTACCCAGCAAGAATGAGCATCGTTTTCCAGGGAAGAAGATGGACATTTAATGAAATAAATGAATTCCATCTATTTTTGATGAAAAAACCAGACCTACATAAGAGGTTTGATCTTCAAATACAGAACTCAAGAGACTTCTAAAAAAGGTAAAAAGAAATCTTGAGAACTATACTTCTGTCAAAAAAATATGTAAAGAACATATGTACAATTTGTCTTAGAAACTAGAGGTGGAAAGGAGATTATATCATAAAAAAGTATAAAGTGGTGGTACTACATCTCATGAAGAGGCAAAGGTAACCTATTATATCTGAGAGAAAGAAAGGAGGGAGATGAACATAGCGTGTATCAATAGACATATTCGATTTATGGTGAAACTTCTTCCACTTCATTGAAAAGTGAAAGGGAAGGAGTAAGCTAAGGGGAAGGGAATACAGTAAATTCGAGGAAAAGGGGTAAAATAAGGGGAGGATCTTTAAGGTGGGGGAGGGATCCTAAAAAGGGAGGGCTGTGAAAAGCAAGTGGTGTTTACCAGTTTAATACTGGATAGGAGGGTAAAAGGGAAGGAAAGGGGAAAAGCATAAGCAGGGGTTAATAGGATGGCAAGCAATATAGAATTAGTCCTTCTAACCATAAATGTGAATGGGGCAAACTGCCTCATAAAGAAGAAGCAGTTAGCAGACTGGATTAAAAGTCAGAATCCTACTATATGTTGTTTACAGGAAACACACCTGAAACAGGATGAGACATTCAAACTAAAAGTAAAAG
The DNA here is from genome assembly GCF_048593235.1 of Sminthopsis crassicaudata. Classification (NCBI taxonomy): domain Eukaryota; kingdom Metazoa; phylum Chordata; class Mammalia; order Dasyuromorphia; family Dasyuridae; genus Sminthopsis; species Sminthopsis crassicaudata. The sequence continues at coordinate 235,107,413 of NC_133620.1, read as the reverse complement.
GGTGGAGCAGAATCTATTATGCTTCAGGCAAAACCAAAAACACAGGAGTAGCCATCCTCATCTCAGATCAAGCAAAAACAAAAATTGATCTAATTAAAAGAGATAAGGAAGGGCATTATATCCTGCTAAAGGGAAGCATCAATAGTGAAGCAGTATCAATATTAAACATGTATGCACCAAGTGGTGCAGCATCTAAATTCTTAAAAGAGAAATTAAGAGAGCTGCAAGAGGAAATAGATAGCAAAACTATAATAGCGGGAGATCTCAACCTTGCACTATCAGAATTAGATAAATCAAACCACAAAATAAATAAGAAAGAAGTCAAAGAGGTAAATAGAATACTAGAAAAGTTTGATATGATAGATCTTTGGCGAAAGCTAAATGGAGACAGAAAGGAATATACTTTCTTCTCAGCAGTTCATGGAACCTATACAAAAATTGATCATATACTAGGGCATAAAAACCTCAAAATCAAATGCAGTAAGGCAGAAATAGTAAATGCATCCTTTTCAGACCATAATGCAATCAAAATAACATTTAATAAAAAGCCAGGGGAAAATAGACCAAAAAATAATTGGAAACTAAATAATCTTATACTAAAGAATGATTGGGTAAAACAGCAAATCATAGACATAATTAATAACTTCACCCAAGAAAATGACAATAATGAGACATCATACCAAAATGTGTGGGATACAGCCAAAGCAGTAATTAGGGGAAGTTTTATATCTCTACAGGCCTACCTGCATAAAATAGAGAAAGAGAGGGCCAACAAATTGGGTTTACAACTAAAATTGCTAGAAAAGGAACAAATTAAAAACCCCCAGACAAACACAAAACTTGAAATTCAAAAAATAAAAGGTGAGATTAATAAAATTGAGAGTAAAAAAACTATTGAATTAATTAATAAAACTAAGAGTTGGTTTTATGAAAAAACCAACAAAATAGACAAACCCTTAGTAAACCTGATTAAAAAAAGGAAAGAGAAAAAGCAAATTGATAGTCTTGAAAATGAAAAGGGTGAACTCACCACCAATGAAGAGGAAATTAGAACAATAGTTAGGAGCTACTTTGCTCAACTTTATGCTGATAAATTCGATAACTTAAATGAAATGGAAGAATACCTTCAAAAATATAGCTTGCCCAGATTAACAGAGGAAGAAGTAAGTAGTCTAAATAGTCCCATCTCAGAAAAAGAAATAGACCAAGCTATTAACCAACTTCCTAAGAAAAAGTCCCCAGGACCAGATGGATTTACAGGTGAATTCTACCAAACATTTAAAGAACAACTAACTCCAATGCTATGTAAACTATTTGAAAAAATAGGGATTGAAGGAGTCCTACCAAATTCCTTTTATGACACAGACATGGTACTGATACCTAAACCAGGTAGATCGAAAACTGAGAAAGAAAACTATAGACCAATTTCCTTAATGAATATTGATGCTAAAATCTTAAATAAGATATTAGCGAATAGACTTCAGAAAATCATCCCCAGGATAATACACTATGACCAAGTGGGATTTATACCAGGAATGCAGGGCTGGTTTAATATTAGGAAAACTATTAGTATAATTGACCATATTAATAATCAAATTAATAAAAACCATATGATCATCTCAATAGATGCAGAAAAGGCATTTGATAAAATCCAACATCCATTCCTACTAAAAACGCTTGAGAGTATAGGAATAAATGGACTATTCCTTAAAATAATAAGGAACATATATTTAAAACCTTCAGTAAACATCATATGTAATGGTGATAAACTAGAACCTTTCCCTGTAAGATCAGGAGTGAAACAAGGTTGCCCACTATCACCATTACTATTCAATATAGTACTAGAAACTCTAGCCTTGGCAATAAGAGCCGAGAAAGAGATCCAAGAAATTAGAGTAGGAAATGAAGAAATCAAATTGTCACTTTTCGCAGATGACATGATGGTATACTTAGAGAACCCCAAAGACTCTGCTAAAAAGCTATTAGAAATAATTCAGAATTTTAGCAAAGTTGCAGGATACAAAATAAATCCACATAAATCCTCAGGATTTTTATACATTACCAACACAATCCAACAGCAAGAGATACAAAGAGAAATTCCATTCAAAATAACAGTCGATAGTATCAAATATTTGGGAATATATCTACCAAAGGAGAGTCAGGAATTATATGAGCAAAATTACAAAACACTTGCCACAAAAATAAAGTCAGATTTAAATAATTGGAAAGACATTCAATGTTCTTGGATAGGCCGAGTGAATACAATAAAGATGACAATACTCCCCAAACTAATCTATTTATTTAGTGCTATACCAATCAGACTCCCAAGAAACTATTTTAATAACCTAGAAAAAATAACAACAAAATTCATATGGAAGAATAAAAGGTCGAGAATTGCAAGGGAACTAATGAAAAAAAAGTCAGAGGAAGGTGGTCTAAGTGTACCTGATTTAAAGCTATATTATAAAGCAGCCGTCACCAAAACCATTTGGTATTGGCTAAGAAATAGACTAGTTGATCAGTGGTATAGGTTAGGTTCACAGGACAAGATAGTGAATAAAAATAGCAATCTAATCTTTGACAAACCCAAAGATCCCAAATTTTGGGATAAGAATTCATTATTTGACAAAAACTGCTGGGAAAACTGGAAATTAGTATGGCAGAAACTAGGCATGGACCCACATTTAACACCACATACTAAGATTAGATCAAAATGGGTCCAAGATTTAGGCATAAAGAACGAAATCATAAATAAATTGGAGGAACATGGGATGGTTTACCTCTCAGACTTGTGGAGGAGGAAGGAGTTTGTGTCCAAGGGAGAACTAGAGACCATTATTGATCACAAAATAGAAAATTTTGATTACGCCAAATTAAAAAGTTTCTGCACAAACAAAACTAATGCAAACAAGATTAGAAGGGAAGTAACAAATTGGGAAAACATTTTTACAGTTAAAGGTTCTGATAAAGGCCTCATCTCCAAAATATACAGAGAATTGACTTTAATTTATAAGAAATCAAGCCATTCTCCAATTGATAAATGGTCAAAGGATATGAACAGACAATTTTCAGATGATGAAATTAAAACTATTTCCACTCATATGAAAGAGTGTTCCAAATCACTATTGATCAGAGAAATGCAAATTAAGACAACTCTGAGGTATCATTACACACCTGTCAGATTGGCTAAGATGACAGGAACAAATAACGATGAATGTTGGAGGGGCTGTGGGAAAACTGGGACACTGATGCATTGTTGGTGGAGTTGTGAAAGAATCCAACCATTCTGGAGAGCAATCTGGAATTATGCCCAAAAAGTTATCAAAATGTGCATACCCTTTGACCCAGCCATACTACTACTGGGCTTATACCCCAAGGAACTACTAGAGAAGGGAAAGGGTCCTGTATGTGCCAAAATGTTTGTGGCAGCCCTTTTCATAGCGGCTAGAAGCTGGAAGATGAATGGATGTCCATCAATTGGAGAATGGTTGGGTAAACTATGGTATATGAATGTTATGGAATATTATTGTTCTATAAGAAATGGCCAACAGGAGAAATACAGAGAGGCTTGGAGAGACTTACATCAACTGATGCTGAGTGAAACGAGCAGAACCAGAAGATCATTATACACTTCAACAATGATACTGTACGAGGATGTATGCTGATGGAAGTGGATTTCTTCAACATAGAGAAGAACTAATCCAATTCCAATTGATTAATGATGGACAGAACCAGCTACATCCAGAAAAGGAACACTGGGAAATGAATGTAAACTGTTATTTTTACCTTCTGAATCCAATTCTTCCTGTGCAACAAAAAATTCGGTTCTACACACATATATTGTATCTAAATTATACTGTAATATATTTAACATATATAAGACTGCTTGCCATCTGGGGGAGGGGGTTGGGGGAGGAAGGGAAAAAATCTGAATAGAAGTAAGTGCAAGGGATAATGTTGTAAAAAATTACCCATGCATATGTACTGTCAAAAAATGTTATAATTATAAAATAAAATAAAAAATTAAAAAAAAAAAAGATTCAGAAAGACAAAGCTGACAATCAAAGAAAATCTCCTTCCACAAACAATTAAAACAACAACAAAATACCCCTACAAAATCATTCTCTTCTTTTTGTTTTCTTTCTTCAGCTGGATGGAGCACTGGAGAATGAGAATACAAGACTATTGTTGAAGTTGTTGAGTGTATCTGACGCTGGGATATTCTTTGGGCTTTTCTTGACAAAGGAATTAGTGTGATCAATCATTTTCCTTCTCCAGATTATTTTATAGATGAGGAAACAGGGTTAAGTTACTTTCTCAGGGTCACAGAGGTAGTAAGTGTCTGAGTCTGGATTTGAATTCAATTCTTCCTGATTCCATGCCTAACACTTTATTCACTGCACGACTTAGCTGCCCCCCCTACTACTACACCCAATTCTGAATTCTACTACTAAAAGCCTTCTTATATTACTACTGCTGATGTGGGGTTTGCCACCAAGTGATAGAAGGCACCAAAAGTTGAGGTTTGGTCATATGAAGAATTCAAAATAGCCATATTCTTTGGCAAATGATAGGTATATTTACAAAAATAGGTTATGCTATAGTTGAAGCAAAAATAAATAAGGTTAGCAATTCTGATCTCAGAAAAAATAAATCTAATTAAAATAGATGAGGAAGGAAATCTCATATTGTTAAAAGATAGTGTAAACAATGAAGTAAAATCAATGCTAAACATAAATGTACCAAGTAGTACAACATCCAAATTCTTTTTTTAATTGAAGTTTGTTTTGTTGTTGTTGTTGTTGTTGTTGTTGTTTTCAAATCCAACAGCAAGAGATACAAAGAAAAATTCCATTTAAAAATAACTGTCGATAGTATAAACTATTTGGGAATCTATTTGCCAAGGGAAAGTATATGAGCAAAATTACAAAGCACTTTCCACACAAATGAAGTCAGATATAAAAAACTGGAAAAATATTAAGTGCTCTTGGATAGGCAGAGGAAATACAATAAAGATGACAATACTACCTAAACTAATCTATTTATTTAGTGTTATATCAATCAGGCTCTAAAGAAAATATTTTAATGGCCTAGAACAAATAACAAGAAAATTCATCTGGAAGAGCAAAATGTCAAGAATTAAAGAGAGCTGATGAAAAAAAAATCAAATGAAGGTGGCCTAGCTCTACATAATCTAAAACTATATTATATAGCAGTGATCACCACAACCATTTGGTATGGGCTAAGAAATAGACTACTTAATCAGTGGAATAGGCTAGGTTCACAGGACAAAACAGTCAATAATTATAGCAATCTAGTGTGTGAGAAAACCAAAACCCCCAACTTTTGGAATAAGAATGCACTATTTGACAAAAACTGCTGGAAAAATTAGAAATTAGTATGGCAGAAACTAGGCTTTGACGCACACTTAACACTGTACACCGAGATAAGATCAAAATGGGTTCATGATCTGAGCATAAAGAAAAAAATTATATATGAATCAGAATAACATAGGATCATTTACCTCTCAGACCTGTGGATGAGGAAGGAATTTGTGACCAAAGAAGAACTAGAGATCATTATTAATCACAGAATAGAAAATTTTGATTATATCAAGTTAGAAAGCTTTTGTACAAACAAAACTAATGCAGGCAAGATTAGAAGGGAGATTCTGATAAAAGCTTCATTTCCAAAATATATAGAGAATTGACTCTAATTTATAAGAAATCAAGCCATTCTCACAGGGATAAATGGTCAAAGGATATGAACAATTTTCAGATGATGAAATTGAAACTATATCCACTCATATGAGTGTTCCAAATCACTAATGATCAGAGAAATGCAAATTAAGACAACTTTGAGATACCACTACACACCTGTCAGATTGGCTATGATGACAGGAAAACATAATGACGAATGTTGGAGGGGATGTGAGAAAACTGGGACACTGATGCATTATTGGTGGAGTTGTGAAAGAATCCAGCCATTCTGGAGAGCAATTTGGAACCATGACCAAAAAGTTATCAAACTGTGCATACCCTTTGACCCAGCAGTGCTACTACTGGGCTCATATCCCAAAGACATACTAAAGAGGGGAAAGGACCTCTATGTGCCAAAATGTTTGTGGCAGCTCTTTTTGTCATGGCTAGAAACTGGAAAATGAATGGATTGTCCATCAATTGGAGAATGATTGGGTAAATTATGGTTTATGAAGGTTATGGAATATTATTGCTCTGTAAGAAATGACCAGCAGGATAAATACAGAGAGGTTTGGAGAGACTTGCATGAACTGATGCTGAGTAAAATGAGCAGAACCAAGAGATCATTATGCACTACAACAATACTGTATGAGGATGTATTCTGATTGAAGTGGATATCTTCAACATAAAGAAGAATCAATTCACTTCCAGTTGATCAATGATGGACAGAAACAGCTACACCCAGAGAAGGAACACTGAAATTGAATGTAAACTGTTTTCACCACTGTCTTTCCACCCAGGTTACTTTATACCCTTGGAATTCAATTCTTACCATGCAACCAGAAAATTGGATTTACACACACATATTGTATCTAGGTTATACTGTAACACATTTAATATGTATGGGATTTCCTGTCATCTAGGGGAGGGAACAGAGGGAGGGAGGAGAAAATTTGTAAAAAAATGAATACAAGGGATAATGTAAAAAATATTACTCATGCATATGTACTGTCAAAAATTATAATTATAAAATTAATAAAAAAAAAGAAATCAAAATTTTTCAGATAGAACATGATTGTTGGTTGCACAGCTACACATTATAAGTAGTTCAGACCTTTGTACCCCTCCTTCAATTCCAGTTCAGCTTCTTTTTAGCTATTGATCAAGAGTAAAATACCATCTTACACACACACACACACACACACACACACACACACACACACACACACACACTCCCCTTTTCTGGTAATCAAATTGCAATGAAATCAGCTCTGTCATTACTACTAAAAAGAGTGTGTTAATATACTCTACAATATTCAACTGAAAATCCCTGTACCTTTCAAGGATAATATGTTCCTTCCTGGACACCATAACACTTTATATGATGTTTCCCACATTAAATTGTCAGTTTCGTAAGGGCGGAGACTTCTGTTTTTGTATTTATAATGCAGTGCATTCTCATTCATTTATTTTCATTAATTAAGTTGTTCATTCAAACTATTTTCAATTTCCCATACTGTGCTTCTGTTAACAATGTACTTGAAGCCTTTTTAGCCTGTAGTTTGAGGAATCATTAGAGATGACACCTTTCAGCCAAAGTCATCAAGAAGCCTAGAGTCACCTTAGCATTGTAAATAGACAGTAATTTACAACTATGTGTAGATTTTAAAAACCATTACTAAAAGATCACATTAAACATATGCACATGGCTATAACTGTCTTGGAACAATTCTTTGCAGTTCTTGATAAATAATGACATTAACAATTAACCTAGCTAAAAGTAGAAAAGTTCATTAAAAATGGACTCAGTATTGCAAAAGACACATTTTCCTATTTATGTCTTTGTAAAAATTTATCTTTTATGATATAAAGCAGATATATTTTATGGTTCTAATTAATCTGCTAAATTGCTTAGTAAAATATTGCAATGTTACTCACATCTTTATAAGATTTTGGCATTGACATTAATCCTGAAACAATGTTCACTAATAAAGGATAGTGTTCTCTCAAAGAAGTACAATAATAAATATCTGTTATATTAAAGCAATAATTTAGGTACTTCTACATATATATATATATTTGCATATATGTATATATGTATATATATATATATATATATATATATATATATATATATATATATATATATATATATATATATATATATAATTAAGAATGAAAAGCTTCACTTATTTGGGGTGATGCAACATTTTCCTCATATTCAAAGATCTTTGAAGGGCATTAAAATTAAAACATGTTCCAGGAACCAAGATTGCTATGGGACAGAACTCTGTACTTAAAACAAGGATTCTTACAAGGTGCTAACTCAGTGGAATTGATAAAGACAATGGTTATTTAGTTTAGCATGGTCATTAATAGTTCTCTAGTTCAGTACATGTACTTAGTATTTTATATAATTCTATAAGATTCATACCTATCATGATGTAATTAAAATAGATTATATAAAACTGGGACAAATTCAGCTAGCGTCAGAGCCAGAGTCAGAGCCAGAGAAGACAAGAGGACTGGAGATGGGAACTCAAACTCACAGAACCAAGGAGAGCCAGATTAATTTACTTCATCTCACACTACTATAGTGGCTGGCCTCCTGCACTTCCCTCACTAGACCAAGGTCAGTATAAAAGGTTCTCCAGAAAGCTGCCCAACCCCAGGCAAGGAGACAATAAAGAATTTGGACTTTAACACCTGGCTATTTTCTCGGTGATTAATGAACTGAAACAAAGGCTGGTTCAGAGACCTCTAGAACATCACCAAGAACATTACACAACATGGGAGAGTAAGCAGTGAATTATTGTAACCCTCCCATATTCATCTCCAGGCAATCATAAAATAGTATCTCAAGATCAAGCCTGGAGCAATGGAGCAGCCAGGGAGATAGGATAAAACAATCTTTTATTTCAGGAAGCTTGACGGATATGGAGGAGAGATTTCTTTCACTGGGAAAGGAGGGAAGAGGTTCTCAGTCTAAGACAGGAAGCTTTCCAACAAGTTAGCAGCAAGCCTCATCTCAACAAATCAGCAGGAGAGCCTGAACATCATGGTATTGGAGGATGCAAATATAAACATTAAGACCTCATACATGCCTTGTCACAATGGGGAACCTGTGGACTCAGCTCTGGGGAATCACCATTTCCTCTGGCAAATCCCAGAGCAATTAGACATTTACCCATGCCCAAACCTTTACATACTTTACATACTTTCTTTCTTTTTTTTTTTTATTAATTTTATAATTATACATTTTTGACAGTATATATGCATGAGTAATTTTTTATAACATTATGCCTTGTATTCATTTTTCCAGATTTCCCCCTCTCTCCCTTTACTCCCTCCCCTAGATGTCAGGCAATCTTATATATACATTTTACATGTGTTACAGTATAACCTAGATATAATATATGTGTGTAAATCCAATTTTCTTGTTGCACATTAAGTATTGGATTCTGAAGGTATAAGTAACCTGGGTAAATAGACAGTAGTGCTAATAGTTTACATTCAATTCCCAGTGTTCCTTCTCTGGGTGTAGTTGTTTCTGTCCATCATTGATCAACTGGAAGTGAGTTGGGTCTTCTTTATGTTGAAGATATCCACTTCCATCAGAATATATCTTCATACAGTATTGTTGTTGAAGTGTATAGTGATCTTCTGGTTCTACTCATTTCACTCAGCATCAGTTCATGCAAGTCTCTCCAAGCCTTTCTAAATTCATCCTGCTGGTCATTTCTTACAGAGCAATAATATTCCATAACCTTCATATACCATAATTTACCCAACCATTCTCCAATTGATGGACATCCATCCATCTTCCAGTTTCTAGCCAATACAAAAAGAGCTGCTACAAACATTTTGGCACACATAGGCCCCTTTCCCCTCTTTAGTATTTCTTTGGGATATGAGCCCAGTAGTAGCACTGCTGGATCAAAGGGTATGCACAGTTTGATAACTTTTTGGGCATAGTTCCAGATTGCTCTTCAATGGCTGGATTCTTTCAAAACTCCACCAACAATGTATTAGTGTCCCAGTTTTCCCACATCCCCTCTAATATTCATCATTATATTTTCCTGTCAGCTTAGCCAATCTGACAGGTGTGTAGTGATATCTCAGAGTTGTCTTAACTTGAATTTCTCTGATCAGTAGTGATTTGGAAAACTCTTTCATATGAGTGGATATAGTTTCAATTTCATTATCTGAGAATTGTCTGTTCATATCCTTTGACCATTTATCAATTGAAGAATGGTTTGATTTCTTATAAATTAGGATCAATTCTGCATATATTTTGGAAATGAGACCTTTATCAGAACCTTTAACTGTAAAAATATTTTCCCAATTTGTTACTTCCTTTCTAATCTTGTTTGAATTAGTATTGTTTGTACAGAAACCTTTTACTTTGATGGAATCAAAACCTTCTATTTTGTGATCAATAATGATCTCTAGTTCTTCTCTAGTCATAAATTCCTTCCTCCTCCACAGGTCTGAGAGGTAGACTATCCTCTGTTCCTCTAATCTATTTATGATCTCATTCTTTATGCCTAAATCATGAACCCATTTTGATCTTATCTTGGTATATGGTGTTAAGTGTGGGCCCATATCTAATTTCTGGCATACTAATTTCCAGTTTCCCAACTTTTGTTTTTTTTTTAAATAATGTATTTTTATCCCTAATGTTGGTATCTTTTGGTTTATCAAACATTAGATTGCTATAGTTGTACCCTTTTTTGTCCTTTGTGCCTAATCTGTTCCACTGATCGACTGGTCTATTTCTTAGCCAATACCAAATGGTTTTGGTGACTGCTGCTATGTAATATAGTTTTAGATCAGGTATACCTAGACCACCTTCATCTGACTTTTTTTTTTTCATTAATTCCCTTGAAATTCTCGACCTTTTATTTTTCCATATGAACTTTGTTGTTATTTTTTCTAGGTCACTAAAATAGTTTCTTGGGAGTCTGATTGGTATAGCACTAAATAAATAGATTAGTTTGGGGAATACTGTCATCTTTATTATATTCGCTCGGCCTATCCTCAGATACCACTACACACATCTGTCAGATTGGCTAAAATGACAGAAAAAGATAATGACAAATGTTGGATGAGATGTGGGAAAACTGGGTCAAGAAAAGAAAAAAAAAAAAAAAAAGGAGCAACACTCAGAAAAGAACCTTGACCACAGAATATCTCTATGACAATAGAGAAGACTAAAACACCTTTTCTTATGATATTTCCTCTTTTTTTATTTTTATTTTTGAGGTCTGCTCCTGAGATAAAGGGGGCACTGAAACAAACTTCCTGTGCAGTTCTGAGATGTAACTTTGAGCATAGGGGATCCCCCCCATAGGGGGAAAAGGAAGGCAATTCCTTAAAAAATGCAATTGGTCAACTGAAAATAATAATAATAATAATAATAATAATAATAATAATAATAATCTACAGAAGAACACAATACATTCAAAAGTAGAATTAATAAAATGGAAAAAAGAGATAGAAAATTAACTGAAGCAAATCACACATTAAAAACTGGAACATGGCAAATGAAAGTCAATGATTTCAAGAGATGTCAAAAATCAGTCAAACAAACTAAAACAAATGAAAAAATGAGAAAAAAAATAGAAAATATTTTATTGGAAAAACTGCTGATCTGGAAAAATTAGATCCAGAGGAGACAATTTAAATAATATTGATTTATCTGGACACCATTACCAAAAAAATAGCCTGGATTGAATTCTACAAGAAATCACCAAAGATAATTATGCCAACATTCTAGAAACTTAAGGCAAATAGTCATTGAAGGGATATATCAATGACCATCAGAAAGAGATCCCACAAGGAAAGCCCTAAGAAACATTGTTGCAATACTCCAGAGCTACAATTTTAAGGAAAAATTACTTCAAGCTGCCAGACCAAAGCAATTCAAATATCAAAGAACTAGTCAGGTTTACCCACAAACTTCAATAAACCTTTTTCCTTTTCTAAAATAAGGGATCAGGATTGGAATACCATATTTCAGAAGTTAAAGTACCTTGAGTTGCAACCAAGAATTACCTATCTAGCAAGACTGAGCATCATCTTTCAGAAGGGATGGATCTTCAATGAAATAAAAGACTTTTCATTATCTTGATTGAAAAAAATAAAACAGAACTAGACAAAAATTTTAATATACAAACACATGACTCAAGAGAAGCATAAAAATGTAACCAGTGAAATATATAATTTAACATAAACTATTTATAACCCTAGATGGAATAAAAGATGGAAAATGATGTCTGTAACTCTTGAGAACTGTATCTGTAATGGGACAGGCAGAGCAGGGCATCACAAGGAAAGAGGGTGTGGCTATGAATGGACTCTGATATGATGACATCAAAGAAAAAGATATTAAGGTATGGAAAAGGTCTATACTGGAAAAAGAAGAAAGGCAAGGTATAATGGGACAATTAGTTCATATGAAGAGGAGCAAAACACCAATTACAATTAAAGGCAAATAGAGAGGAGATGAGCATTGTCTGAAGCTATATCTTGTCATTTCTGGCCCAAAGAGGGGATAACTTAATTATTCAATTGGGTATGGAAATCTATATAACCTTATAAAGAAATAGGAAAAAGAGGAAAGAAAAAGGAAGGTTTGGATAGAAGGGAGGGCTGATAAAAACAAAGGGTAAGAGAAAGTGGGATGGGATGATAGAAGATAAAAAAGTGAGTGAGGCTAGTTAAAAAAAAAAACACTTTTAAGGACAGGGAGGAGATAGAAAACTAAAGTATGTACAAGGGAAAAATTAGGATGGAGGGAAATACAGAGTGTTAATCATAATTGTGAATGTGAATGGGATGAACTCTTCCATAAAATGGAAGGGAATAACAGAATGGATTAAAAAGAAGAATTCTGCAATATGGTTACAGGAAACACATTTGACACAGAGAGACACATATAGAGTAAAGGAAAAAGGCTAATGTAGAATTTATTATGCTATAGCTGAGGTGAAAAAAAAGCACATTTTGATCTTAAAGCAAAAATAAAAATAGATATAATTAAAAGCGAAAAGGAAGGACAATACATCTTGATAAGGGTACCATAAGCAATGAAGTAGCATCCATACTAAATGTATATATACCAAGTGGTAGAGAATATATATTCCTTGAGAAGTTAAATGAGTTACAGGAAGAAATACTCTACCAAAGTCTATTAGTGGGGAACCTCAACAATCCATTCTTAGAATCAGACAAATCTAAGTGTAAAATAAATAAGAAAGATACTAGGGAGGTTAATAGAATCCTAGAAAACTAGGATATGATATATCTCAAGGAAAATTGAATAGAAACAGAAAGAAATACATCTTTTTCTTGGCATGAAATGGCACCTACACAAAAACTGACCATATATTAGGACATAAAACTTCACAGTCAAGTACAGAAAGACAAACATGGTAAGTGTTTCCTTTTCAGACTATGATGCAATAAAAATTATATTCAATAAAGTAAGAAGGAAACCAATTGGAAATTAAACTAATTCTAAAAAAATGAATGGGTCAAATAAGAAATCACAGAAAAGATCCATAATTTCTTTTACTTTAATGACAATAATGAGACAATATACCAAAACCTATGGGATGCAGCCAAAGTAGTTCTTAAGGGGACATTTCATATATCTAAATAGTTTGTGGAATAAAATAAAAAGAAGATAAATGATGCAACTAAAAATGCTAGAAAAAGCCAAATTAAAACCAACAAAGCAATTATGAAATTTAAAGGAGAGATTAATAAAATTGAAACTACAAAAACAATTGAACTAATAAATAAAACTAATATTTGATTTTATGAAAAGAACAACAAAATAGATAAATCACCATGTAATTTGATTAGAAAAATGAAAGAAAAAACAAATTACCACCATCATAAATAAAAAGAATGAACTTATTACCAATGAAAAATAAATTAAAGCAATAATTGGGAGTAATTTTGCTCAACTCTATGGCAGCAAATCTGACAATCTAACTGAAATGGATGAATATTTACAAAAAATATAAACTTCCCAGATTAACAGAAGAGAAAATAAATTACTTAAATAATCCATTTTAGAAAAAGAAATTGATCAAGCCATTAAATAATTTCCTAAGAAAAAAATCTCCTGGACTAGATTCGCAATTCACAGGATTCACAAATGAATTCTATCAAACATTTAAAGAATAATCAATCCCAATACTATGAAAAATACTATGTATTTGAAAAAAAATAGGTAAAGAAGGAGTCCTTCCAAATCCTTTCTATGACACAAATATGGTACTGATACACAAACCAGGAAGAGCCTAAAAGTTCTGGCAAATTGCAGTATTTTTATTTTGAGATTATAGTTTTAGAATTTTGCAGTGATGCTCTTTGGGGTTTTCCTTATGGGATCTCTTTCCTTAGGTGATTGGTGGATTCTTTCAATGAGCAATTCCCCTTCTGTTTCTAGAATATTTGGGCAGTTTTCCTTAATAACCTCATGTAGAATGCTATCCAGACTCTTTTTTTTGGTCATAGCCTTTAAAATCATTGGTGGACCAATGATTTTTAAGTTATCTCTTCTGGATATATTTTCCAGGTCAACTAGTTTGCCAATATTCTTTCACTTTTTCATTCTTTTTGTTTTGTTTGACTGACTCTTACTGTCTCACAAAGTCATTAGCTTCTATTTCCCTTGTTCCAGTTTTTAATATGTGATTTTCTTCAGTTATCTTTTGTATCTCTTTTTTTCATTTGGTTTATTTTATTGAGTTTAAGGATTTCTATTCCAAATTATTGACTCTTTCATGCATACCTCTCAATTTTTTTCTCATTTTTTCTTCTACTTATCATTTTTTTTTTACTTTTGAATTCTTTTATGAGCATTTCCAAAAAAACTCTTTGAACTTGAGACCACTTTATCTTACTCTTTGAGATTTTTTTCTGAGGACATTCTGTCCTTGTTTGAGTTTGTGTTTTGGTCTGCCCTGTGACCATAGTAGCTTTCTATAGTCAAAGGTTTTTTTTTTTCTATTTCTTACTCATTTTTCCCTATTCTTTAGGTATTCTCTCTCTCTCTCTCTCTCTCTCTCTCTCTCTCTCTCTCTCTCTCTCTCTCTCTCTCTCTCTCTCTTTTACTTTTAAGGTAGAGCTCTGCTCCTAGGGTAATGGTCATACTATCCCAAGCTTCTTGTGCAGCTCTAAGTCTTGACTTTGATCACAGAGGCTCTTTGTGTTTGTAGGAGGTAGATTCACATGCTCTTTTTAGAAAATAACCTGTTTTCCCAGAGTTGCCTTTAGAGCTGGTACTGCAATCTGCCCCACTGATTTTCTCTTCTACTGAGCTAGGATTGAAGGTATCTTAGTTGCTTATTTGCTGTAGTTAAGATCCTTTCACCTGCTTTTTCAGTATCTAACTTTCACCTATATTGACAGTTCTTGAAGTTTTTTTTTTTTTTTTTTTTCACTATTGACCTGAAGAGTAGTTTACTTCTACCAGACTATGTTCAGAGGCTTGGTTTCATGTGATTTTTGAGGGAAACTGGGAGAGCTGTGCTCTCCTCTAAATCAGTTTCTTTACTGCACCATTTTGGGTCTACTGTTGTTTTCAATAACATTTGAACATTTTAGTCTCAGTTTCATTATGAAGGTGTTTGTGTATGACATTATTTCCACTCTACTTATCATTTTGATAGCTAAAAAACTCTTTCTCATTCCTTTCCTGATTACTTAAAGGTTTAGTTCTCTGTTCTATAATCCTCAATCCCCCTTGCATCTGTTCACCTCTCCTATCCCTACTCCTTACTATAATACTATAAAATGAATATAGGGAGGCAGAATGATGCAACGCTCATAATATTGATTTTGAACTATGTCTCCATTACTACTTGGATGACCTTGGTAAAGTCCCTTATTCACTGAAAGTTCCTTTCCTAGAAAATAAACACATTAATATTTATACCTCTCTTTCAGAGGGTTGTTGTGAGGGTCAAATAAAATCTACTTCAAGTGTTTTCTAAACTTTAAAGAACTTTACAATGTCAGATATCATTATGACTTGTTCCAACATTTCCTATTATTTTGTTTCCTTCTATATTTTCATATACTTGCTGACAAATAGGAGCTTGGCTTACTTATTTATCAAAAATGTGTTATTTATTTCATAAACAATTTTTTTATGAAATTCTGGCCCAGCAAAATGTATCTCTACATTAGTGATGGTTGATCTTCTAATCCCCTATCAGTAAAGTTTCTGTTTATTCTTTTTGTTTGTTTGTTTGTTTTGATTGGAGAATTACTGTGAAATATACTAAGAGAGGGAAATCCTGATATTGAATTTGCAGCCAAAATTTTGCCTTTTCCAATCCTTCACATACAGCACATACAGTTTATTCACAAATAAACCCAGAAAGATGGTTACCATATAATCCTTGCAGATTTCTAATTGAAGAAAGTGTATGCACAATAAAGTGTATGCTCTGTTTTATGGTAAGTGATCAGTTTGACTCTCTGCCCTTGTACCTATTCAAAATTAGAGTTACTTACTCTTTTTGAACTCCCCATGGCTGAGCATCTCTCATTCTGACTGCCATTACCTTATCTAGTCTACCCCTCAATCGTTCATCCCTTCTGCTCTAAATCTGTGGGATACATGGTTTCTAAACTCACACTCAGATTGATCCAGGGGTTTTCCCCAACTCCCGGTCTCATTGCCTTTGCTCGGTTTATTTCAAATTGTAGACAGGCATAAACAGAAACAGAAACAAAGCTAGGGGATTGTAAGAGGGGAAGAGAAAAATAGAGATAGAGTTAGAAATACAGAGAGAAAATGAGAGCTATATAGAGAAAGGGGGAGAATGTCTTTGGCATTCAAAAAGACAAAAGGGGGAGAGAGGAGCAGAGAGAGGGAGAGAGGGGGAAAGAGAGAGAAGGAGAGAGAGGAAAAAGAGGAGAGAGAGAGAGAAAGAGAGAGAGAGAAAGAGAGAGAGAGAGAGAGAGAGAGAGAGAGAGAGAGAGAGAGAAAGAGAGAGAGAGAGAGAGAGGGAAAGCATATACTTTGAGAAACTGGACTTTCACAGAACAACCCAGGAGGGTGAAGAAATTAAAATTAATGCCAGAGTCGGAATAGGTGATAAAACAGGGATATTTACCTTAGAAAAGAATAATCTTAGAAGAGACATGATAGCTCTGTTCAATATTTGAAGAGCTGTCATCTGGAAGAAGGATTAGACTTGTTTGGCTTGATGACAGAGGATAAAACTAAAAAAAATGACTAAAATTTTCAAAGTGGTAAAGTTAAGCTTTATTTAAAGGGAGATATAATCTAGCTATTAGAGCTGCCCAAAAGTACCATAAAAGGTAGTGTGTCCCTCTTGAAGAAGTCAGCAGCCAAAGATTGGATGTTCAAGTCTTTTTCAGAAACAGGTTTCACTAGAAAACAAATAAGGTTCCTGCCAACTCTGAAATATATTGAGCTTATAGAAAATGGTAGTAATGTATACATATGTAAAGCGTTATTTCATCAGAGAAGATATGTTGGCTTACTCAGAGGTCATTATATGAATTCACAGAAAGCCTTTCCTTGATGGAAAAGTTTCTGGGGTTTGATATTCACAAGCTGGACCAATCCCTTTCTATCACAGAAGAGGAAAATAATGTCCACAGATATTAATTATTATTCTGTGGTGACTCAGTTAGTGGCTCATATCAAAGAAGAGTATTAAAGTATCATGATAGATGGACTAAAGTTTACATACAAGATCTAACAGATAAACTTTATTTTCCATTTTTGATATGATTATTATGGCTATTCTAATTAGCAGCAATGATAATTTTTAAAAATTAACAGTACTTTCTCTAGTAGCAAAGTAAAACTTGAATACATGTTTATATATGTATGTATGTATGTATTCAATATTTTATATATAGTAGTATGAATATAATATTATATATTGTATGTTATTTAAATGGAGGACAGCAAAATTTGGGCAGCAACATAACTCAGTTGGGGCAGGGATTTCCTAATTTGTAACTAACCTTAGAGGAGCAAAGTGACTTTGTTTTGTCTATACCAGCATAGGATGACGCGTGGGGAGAAATAAAAAGATATGTACAAGAATGACTCATTTTTCATGGAAATTGAAGGGAAGCTAATTAAAGGAAAAGGTTCTTCATTTCAAGAGAGGAGAGATACAGAATCACTTTCTCTTTTTGTTCACAATAGGATTATAGAGTTGAAAAATATATATATAATCAGGTCATATATTTAAAAATTGATGAGATTTTTGAGACCATATCTTCCAGTATCCTCTCCATTATTGCACATGAATAAAGTGAGGTTTCATACAGAGATTGATAATTTTCAGTAATATAAGTAGTAATGACAAAGGTAAAATTTGAACTCAGATTCCTAACTCAAAAATCAGCACTATTCCCAAACACAACTTTCCAGGTCAACTCCCAAATATTATAAATGAAAAAAACAGGTCCAAATAGGAAAAGTGATTTGCCTAAATTCACACATGAAAAATGGTGATAGGTTTATAATTTAAATCTATTTGTTTCAATTCTAAATCCAATTAGCTTTCTATTGTGGCACAGATAATCACTATCAAATTGTACATTATGTGCAATATTTTGGATGTTCAATATACTCTTACTCTCAAGTATTAAGAGAGTGGAAAATAAATGTATCCTCTTTTTATTCATTCAGAAAATCTCCAGACATCATGGGGAAAATCTCAAATGTAAAATTTTCATGGTGAATCTTAAGATGTAAGAGTTGGAAACCTTAATGAAGGAGTCAATAATTCAAGCCCTTGGCTAATACCAGGGAAGAAAATACTAGGAGAGAATTTTGCTCAACTTTATATGCTTGATATGTTTAGAAATTGCCCTTGAGTTTTTTTGCTGAGAGAAGTTCATCATCTGTCATATAATGTTAGAGCTGGAATGGTGATAGGATTATAGAATGGAAACTTTAGAACCAAATGCACCTTAGTGATCCCTCTCTCATTGTATGGATGGAAAAAGAAAAGCAGACTCACAGAGGTGATGTGGATTTCTCTAGGTCACAATTTAGTTATTGACAAAACTGGAATGAGAACCAAGTCCCCTAATTCCCAGTGTAGTGTCTTTTCACTATAAGAAGAAAGTGAGTGATATACACCACTCCTTGCCCCCACCAAAAAAAAAAATAAATAAAAAGAAAGCAATGCTTCTGTGAGTAGTAATGGCTTAATAGCCTTCGGTGGCTCTTTTTTTCTAAACCAGCAGGGTGCTATCATCGCATTTTATATTAACTTTGGCACTTCAGTTTTTCTCTTGGGCACACTCAGCAGGCATTGAAGACATTGTAATGGATGGCTTGTGTGACAGCTATTCATGGGAATGGCTTTGCTTTGTTGTAAGAATTGCTCTCCACCTGAGAGAAAGGAAAGTAGTTAAGCCTGAAAGTTATGGAGAAAGGTATTGTCTGCTATTATGGTCTAAATAGAAAGCAGCTTACCATTTCCTTTGAGAACACTGCAAGATTTTTATGTAAGTATACTTGGACTGACACAGAGATATAACTAGGGTTGGGTAGTTGAGATTTTCTCTTAGCAATGGGCATGGATGAATGGAAAAATGGGGGGGGGGCTTGCTTCTCTTATAGGTTCTAGAGATTGCTAACCCCATTTATTTCCCTACACCTCGAGAATATCTGATTTCCTGTGTTCCTATGTTTTTTTTTTTTTTTTTTTTTTTTTTTTTTTTTTTTAAGGGTATAGCAATACTGGTAGAAGGCAAAATAGTAAGGTTTATAGAAAAAGGAAAAAAACACAACCTGCTACTAATCCATGAATACAAATTAGATTTTCTGTCCTGAGTCCTATATGCCTTTTTCCCACTTTCCTACTGCTCATTTGTCCCAGATGAACAGATTCCTAATCATAGTTCTACATTTCATAATCACTAGACTCAATTTATCACTGTGATTTACAGAGTTCCTCCCCTCACAATGGCATTACTAAGAAAATCTTTGCATATTTGACTAGCTGAGAAAGAGATGCTAAGTAGAGATATAGAAATACTAATTCTTACACTGTTTATTTAACAGAGATGCTATAGGAAGCTTTTCACAAATGAGAAAATGATACATAAAGGTATGATATTATTGATGATCAGCAAAAATAATTTCTCATTTAGTGAATAAGGTGTTTCTTTCATCTTAATTAGATAGACATAAATCCTATTTTGGAGATTTTAAATGTATATACTATGTCAAATAAACTAGAGAGAAATTACAATAGCATAGGAAAATTGATGCTTACCTTGAAAATTGAAAAACTAATTTTTTCTAGATTTTTTTTTACCTATTTGGGAACTAAAATGAAAAGCAATTAGATCTACTTTGGTTGCAAGCTTCTGAAGGTCTAGGACTATGTTTGATTTTGTATTTGTATCCCCACAACCTCATATAATATTCTAGACATATTAAAGATTATTAAATTGAAGTGCACCAAAACTTTAAATGCAATTTTCTAGGGGGAAAATTGCTTTTCCTGAGCAGGAAGACTCTCTATATTCTATATTCTGTACTTCATCCTCTGTCTTGTTATGGACTAATATCAAGATACTCTTATTAATTCTACAGCTAGATTGAGGCAAAACCACAACATATAACTATAAAACAATAAAATCAATTCACTTGGAGGTAATTATAATAACAATAGCAACTAATAGGTACATAAAGTCTGCTACATGCCAGGCACTCTGCTAAGAAATTTATACAAATATTATTTCAACAGAAAGATCTATGGTCAATGAGAATGGGCTACAATTTATTATAAAAAAAATTATGTGAGATAAGTGGCATGGAAAAATATCATCAGAGAGCAGGCTGATTTCAGAAGAATTCAGAAATGAATTCAAAAGAAATTATTTCTGAAATCAGAAATGATTTCAGAAGAATTCAGAAAGAATTACATGAATTGAATCCAAATAAAATTAGTATAAGCAACAGAATACTGTACACAGCAAAAACAAGGTTATGTGAAGATCATCTGTGATGAACCTATGCTCTTTTCAACATTGTGGTGATTCAAAGCAATTCCAATAGGTTTAAGTTCAAAAATGCCATCCACATCCACAGTGAGAACTGTGGAGCTTGAATGTGGATCCAAGCCTAGTATTTTCAATTTTTAATGGTTGTTGGGGCATTTTTTTGCTTATTTTTTCTTTCTTCTGTTTTTCCCCTTTTGATTGATTTTTCTTGCCAAATATGGAAATATATTTAAAAGAAGTGCACATATTTAACGTATATCAGACTACTTATTTTCTTGGAGGGGGGGATAAGAAAGAAAGGGAGAAAAATGTAGAATACAAAAGTTTTATAAAAATGAATATCAAAAACTATTTTACATGTATTTGAAAAAATAAAACATTATTAAAAATAAAAAAAATCATCAGAAAGATGATGGACTAAGAAAAAATAATGGCTCAGTCATATGACATGAAAGATAACAATGTGTAACAACTTGTTCTGCACTGCAATGTAAAGAGACTTAGAATTACCTCAGCACATAAAATGGGCTACCTGTGGGCAATTTATGGGAAAACACAGTTAAGATTTTATTCATTGATATATATATATATATATATATATATATATATGAAAGTTACAATCCTTATCATTGGAATGAATATTACAAATTGATGATATCACAGATAAAAACATTGAGTGTAACAAAGCAAAATTTCAGTAATGCATTTATAATTTCTTTAAATATTGCATTATAATATTTCATTGCCACATCACCTAAATTTCTTGTTATATTCTTGTCTCTTCTCTCTGAAAACTGTGCCCAATATTTTAAAAGGTAAAAAGGAAAGTATACAGGATTACCTATGTGACATTGGAGGACTCTCTTAATGACTCCAAGCCCCTCCATGAAATAAAAGCCGGTTATCATCATCATCATCATCATCATCATCATCATCGTCATCACCATCATCATCATCATCTACTGGTGGTTGTCATAGAACAGTATAATCATTGAAGAATTAAAATTGAGAGTCAAAACTGAAAAGTGCAAGTAGAGAATGAAATTACAGCACATAGTAAAGTGTAACAAAAGAAATATTTTGCCAAAGAAATGTATGTTCAAAAAGAAGATGATGTGGTCAAATGACAAATGTAGGAAAGAATTACTGGAAGATATCTTTTTATATGTTCCTTTGAAGCAAATGAAGTTCAATGGTGCGCTAAATATAAATATCTCCTGCACCAGATTTGTGTAAAAAAATAAACAAGAGAATGATGCAAGATAGATTGATAGTATAGTGTTGGGTCAAACTATTATTTGATAATTTAATTTCATTTAAGATTAGCAATGCATGTTAGTAGTATTTCTTTTTAATTTTACTAAAATTTAATAATCTAGCCATTACAATTCTTTATTTACCAACAAGGAATTTAAATATAAGGCTCAGCCTGATTTTTGGATCATTTTAGGTCCAGAATATAAAGAAATAAGTGGTCCTTTTTTGGTAATGATGTATTGTGACAATAAAAATGGAGTGGTAATCTGAAGATTTGGGTTTGAATTCTTCTGCAATACTTACTATTTATGAATAAATGTATCAATAACAAAGGAGTTATATCTAATCCTTGGAACTCATTTAATCTTTCTAAGTCCAGTTTCTTCATTTATGAATGAGATATATTTAACTGTCAGACATCTATCTCAAAGAGTTGCTATGTCAGGAACACTCATAAAATTTAAAACACTATAGAACTCTTAAGATTTAAATTCTAAGAAAATATCCAGAGGAGGTAGGTGAGTCACAAAAAGAAGGGCTCTGTATAGACCTAAATATTTACAGCAATCATTTTTGTGGTTGAAAGACCTGAAGTCAAAGCAGATTTTCATGGGAAATGGCTAAACAAATATGGGAAATGAATGAAATGGGATATTGCTTTGCTATGAGCAGTGACAAATATACAAAGGATCATGAAAAGATTTTCATGAACTGATGTAAAGTAAGCAGAATCAAGGGGGAAAACTAGACATCCATGAAAACAGAAATAGATAGAAATTTTACCACAAAACAAAAAAATATGAATGCTGAAAGATTACAAATATTAATCTTGGTTTTAAAGAAGAAATATGAAAAAGCATACTTTCCTATTCCATGGCAGAGACTTGGGCAGGGGGCAGTCTATTGCTGTTAAAGATTCCATATATTATCAGATTTTTAAAAACAAATCAATCACTTTGCTGATTTTCCCCATTCTTCCTTTTTTATTATTCCTTGTAATAATATATGGCTTTCTGGAAATATGTTAGTAGCATTTGACTGAGAGCATATATGTATATATATATATATATATATATATGTGTATGTATGTATTTAAATATATATTTATATAATGTCACATACAAATACACATCTTATTATCCAGTCACATCCATATGATGATAGATGAACTGTATATGTTGTCTATGCAGTAGAACATTAAAGACTATCATAGCTATTCTTTATCTACCTTCTTTTTTTTTTTTTTTTTCCCTCTGTGAATGTTTAGAAACCTTAAGAAAGCTCCTTACATTTTTTTCCTTATCAGGAAATAGTTCTAGACATTGCTTTTACCTGATAAAGCTGAGATGAGTTAGGAGGTGCTACAGAAATGAGCCCAGAAGCTAGCATCAGAAAGGAAGAGATTTTGCGATTAATTACTACAGCAACACTAAGCCAAGACTGTATGTCCAGACATCACATAAGACCAACAGGGAACTGGTCACTGGAGGCTTTGCACCAAGGGAAGATTAGACCCAGTGACTGATAGTGTACAGTGACATCCTTAGAATGTGTCATTATTTTTTTAAAGATCAGGTATGAACTTTTCCTGTTTTTTTTCTTTCAAAAATTTTTATAACTGGCCCCTCATACAATTTCCTCTAAAAATGCTCTTCAAATAAGTGACACTAGCTTTTTTGCTCTTCTTAGAACAAGACACTCTATCTTCCAATTTTGAGCATTTTATCTATGAAAGGATTGTTCTATTTCTTCATCTCTGTCTTCTGGGTTCCTAACTGAAATTCTATCCTTTATAAGAAATCTTTCCGATCTTTTTAAATTCTAATGCTTTCTCAGAATTTATTAATTTAAAATTTGAATTGTTTATAGCTTGTTTGCCTATAATCATTTCTATATTTTCTCTTCCCTTAAATTGTGAGCCTTTCAAATGGAAGAAATTGCTTTGTAATTTTGCTTATCTCTAATGCTTAACATAGCTCCTGGCACATAGCAGATATTTAATAAATGTTTACTGACTGACTGAATGATTTTATAAAAAGATAGAAGTTCTGTAGCATCAGAGGTTGATTTGCTCTTACACACAAGTGGCTAAGTTGAAAATTATCCAACCTATATGGCTCTTATACATAATTCTGATTATTTCTCTCTATTTGCAGGAAAGTCTACCCTAAGCTTTTTCTTACTATATTACTTAGTGTTATTTTTGCTTAAATTAATTAAATTAATTCTTTTGCTGAAAAAAAATAGCATATGCATTATTGGGTCTTATGAGTCATGCTTTGAAGTGAAGCATCTTATTCAGCTTTTCATAAATTGCTTCAGTAAATTGCTTCAGTGTCTATTGATTTAAAGTGAAGCATCTTATTCAGCTTTTCATAAATTGTTTCTACCTTTTTTTTCCTCTGCAGCTGTTGATAAGACATAAACTGCAGTTATTTTCACAGTAGTTCTCTTGAAAATACTTATCATGAGTACTAAATGAGAAATGGCCAAATATCTCTTGATATTTTTTAATCCCCTTTGTTCTTATAACAAAACTGATTCTACCTCTCCTTTTCTTGAAGGGAACCTGTGAGCCATCCTTCTATTTAGCAAATAAATGCTAGAAATGGCCAGCATGATCTAAGAGATTTATATGTAGAGTCATTATCAAATAAAGAATCAAGAAAAGTCCTTTATTAGGCTTTGAAAGTTTAGATTAAATAGGCCTGGACCTGTGAGTTCATTTCCACAAAGAACTCTCATTGAAGAAACCCCCTCCACCACTGCACTTTAGTAACTACTCACTTTATATTAGTTCTCTTGGATACAAAGAAAGCTTAATTCTTTGACAGAAGTCACATAGGATATGCCAGAGGCTTGGACTTCAACTGAGGTATTCTTGATTCCAAAACTGGGTCTCTATACAATGTTGCCTTTGTTGACAAATGGAAACATTATTAACAGAAGAAATTGATGAGGGCCTTTAATCCTAGGCATGGGGGATGTTGTCAGCAAAAGCTAAATTGATGGAGCTCATACTAAGCCTGGGATACAATGACTAATATGGTTTAATTGGAATGCAGTGTATATAAGGGTAGCTAGGTGATGTAGTGAATGGAGTATCAGGCCTGAACTTGATTTGAGTCCAAATTCTTCCTAGGACACTTAACTAGCTATTTGACACTGAACAAGTCACTTAATACTGTTCGCCTCAATTTCCTCATTTGTAAAATGAGTTGGAGAAAGAAATGGCACAATATTTCAATATCTTTGCCAAGAATCTTTGCCCAAGTGGGATTATAAAGAATTGTACATGACTGAAATCCCTGTACAACCACAAAATGTAGATAAAATGGATAAACACAATGTTTTGAATGTCAGGCTAAAAATAGTTAACTTGGGCAATTTGAAGGATAGACAATAGAAGGCAGATAGTGAAGTCCAGGCTAACAGTTAAATAGGGTATTAATAAATGAAAAGAAATGAAGAAGTGAATGAGGACAGTATCAATAGAGGTAGAAAGGAGAGAGTAGATAATCACACCACCTATTGTTTATATGGTTCCTTCATATTTGTAAGTATACTAATGCATACTTACAGTTTTGAGCATTTTTACAGTATATTTCTATGAATGGGTTGCTATATTTCTTCATCTCTGTCTTCTAGGTTCCTAAAGTCCTAGCTGAAATTTTGCCCTCTACAGGAAATCTTTCTTTTGACTAACACCTGTTAGTTGTTAAGATAAATATTATTGTCCCCATGTTACAGATGCATCAACTGAACCTCTGAGAAGTAAAGTAACTTGCTCAAAGTATACATTCAGGTCAGGGGTAATAGTTGAACACATATTTACCTGCAGATCCAGAACTTCCATTCAGTTCCTCAACAAATTTATTATTACGTTATTTTATTGTTATATTCATACAACTTCTATAAAGTAAGGGAAACATTTCACACAAGTAGCAGAAGATTTTAAAATTAAGTACTCAATTTTATTAATTCATTTATTTTTTGCTGAGGCAATTGGGGTTAAGTAACATGCCCAGAGTCACACAGCCAGGAAGTGTTAAGTGTCTGAAGTCAGATATGAATTCAGGTCTTACTGACTTCAGGGCTAGGGCTCTATCCACTATGCCACCTAGCTTGAGATTTCTAGCTAAGTACCAATTTTTTAAACTTTTTTTAGTCTTTATTGACAGATTTTTTTTTCTCTATGACCTTGAATTTGAATTCATCCCTTCCCAGAGTTGCCTCCTGACTTATCATAATGAATTTTAAAGGGGGAAAGCAATTCAATAAAATCAACCATTATCAACTAAGTATAAATGTGTTGTGAGCTGTACCAATTCCCCCTATCTCTTCAGAAGGAAGGGAGACACTTTCTTGTCTCCTTCGGTGATTGAGCTAGATCATCAGGATGATTTCATTTATATTCTGTGCTCCTACTGGGAGTACTTAGGTATGGTTCTGGTTTAGATTGGAGTCCCTAGGAAGTCTAAGGCTGGGAATCCAAGTACAAAATAAATCTTGGTCTCTTGGGATCAGTAGAAGTTTAGTAATCAAGAGGTCCTGAAAGGAATTTGTTTGGGCCACAGCAGGGCTGAAGGCTTCCTGGAGAAACCTGCATGTATTCAATTGGATATGGAAGGTGGAAGGGTTCACTGTCACAGACCTGGGGAAATCTCCAAGGGCCATTCAGTAGAAGAGATGGGAAGGAGGGATCTTCATCATGGTTAATGGGACCCTACAAACTGCAGAGAGATTTCAGGATTTAGGGAAGTAAGAAATGGGGGGGATGGATAGCTGACCAAGCCTCTCACAATCCCTTAGTCCCCCTTTGACCAAAAGTCAGACAATTTCAGGATTAGGTATCCAGGTAAGAGAATAATAGAGATCTCTGTTTTTTTTTTTTTTTTTGTTTTGTTTTGTTTTTTTTTTTGGTCAAGGGGAGTGATGTAGTTAATTCTGTACCTTGCCAGCTCATTGAGAGGTGGAAAGCCTTTCTACTTAGCTGGGAAGGAAGGGGTAGGAGAGAGTCCCAGATCAGTCTCAGAGCTATGGTGTACAGGAGGCCTTTTGTGGAGTATTGTAGAGAGCGACTCCAAGGAGATCTAGAGTGCACTCAATCCTGAGGCTCACCCTGCTCCTCATCAAAGCTGGAACGTGGATGCTCCTCATCCCAGGGAACTTTAACTCCTAGCATCCTCCTTACTGTGGTTAGTTAGAGCTCATCTGGTGAGGAAACTGGAACAGGCCCAGCACATATACACTGAAGAAAGAAGAGAGGAGATCTTAGGATCCAGGAACAGTTGGCTCCAAATCTTGACTAAAATAGGAGATACCTTGTACATCTGCCTCCCAAGGAACTATTCCAAATTCCAGCCTTGCCTGTGTGTGTGTGACAATGGTCCACTGGTCTGGGACAGACGCTTGACTGATGATGAGCATTTTCTTTGCTTAGACAAGAGAAGAGGTAGAGGATTCCCACATCCCAGAGGCTATAAAAGTAACTTTCTCTGCAAACTTCATTTTTTTGAAGAATTTTCCCATGAGCCAACCCACCACTGCCTCAATAGTGGGTTTATTGCCATCTTTGGAGACCCTGTAACAGATAGGGCGGTAAAGCCTCCTAGGATGGGGGCTCTTTTCCTGGGTAGTCCTCCATATGGCAGATAGCTGAATGAGACTTGCAGAGGCGGGGGTTCTTTTCTTGAGGGTGGCAGATAGTTGAAGGAAGTTTCCAAGAATGGAGGTTCATTTCTCCAGGGGCACACAGTTCTGAAGCTACACAGAATTAAGAATTACCTAGGTGCAGCTAAATGTCTCAGTGTTTAGAACACAGCCCTTGGGGTTAGGAGGATATGAGTTCAAATGTATCTGAAGCTACATTGCTAGTTGGGTAACCATGGGTGACCATGGCCAAGTAATTTAACCCCAATTATCTTACTAAAAAATTCTTAATGGCAACATGAAGTTATTTAATTCCTAAACTTTCAGTCTAGTAATTATTCTACTAAATTAATTTGCCAAATTGTGCTTACATATTTACTTGCAGGCCAGCCTCAATAAAGTAGAAGGTATTTGAAACAAATTTTGGTCCTGCAAAAGATTAAAAAGAAAAAACAAAAAAACTTATATTGAGATTTTGACATTTTCCTGGCCATTTTTCAAAGGTCACTGAGGAATTTTAAAGTGTAAGTTTTCTTTTGGGCACTCAATTTTATAAATGATTGATTCTTCTTGTCTCCATAAAAATCCAAATATAATATGTAAAAGTGTGATTAATCAAAAAAATAACAAGTGAATGCATCACTGCTTGGAAAATGGTATCTTCAGAGATCATGTCAGTTCTCAATTTTGACCTTGACAAGGCAACTAGGTATGTAGAGTGAATGAGCCAATTATTTTAAAGAAGATACAGGGCATGTAACCTGTCTCACTTTTCAGTATGAATAACAGGCAGCAGGAGAGATTTCAGTTTGCTAAAACTTCAATATGAGCTCAGAAGATTATCCAATAGTCCTTTAATAAGTAGTTCTTTGCAGGTATTTCTTTTGTGAAAATTTAACCAAATATTATTTAAGAAGAAAGACCCAAGAAATTTCATCCATGAGAGAATATAATATATTTTAAAACTGATAAAACAAGGTAACATTAGTTTTGGCTTGGAAATATGTGCATTAATATAATTGTTGAAACAACATTCTACTATACTTTCAATATGAAAATTAAATGGACAGAAACTAAATATTCTAAAATATTATCTGCTATTATTATATAATGTTAGGATGCAAATAAAACGATTTATGGACATAGTTGAGTCAACATGAGATGGAAAACTTAACCTTTATATTTATACAATTCTGTCACAGAGGCTCCCACTGACTCAATTGGTGAGAGCTTCATATGGCACATTATATCTTGTCAGTTTTAGCCATTGGCTATTCAACTATCTTCCTGCCTGCTATATTCTCTCTCTTTTTTAGGTTTCCACTGTTCTGTATTTATTCCTCAAGATGTTCATTATCATGAAATTCTGTCATTTTGAAGTCAAAAGATAAACTGACAAGTCTAAATTCTTGGGCTACTGAAAAAACACAGATGTAAAGAAAATTGCTGAGATTGATCTCATTTTATCATTTTAAAATCAGAAATGCTCAAATTCATCTTTTTCATATATCTATTTATTTAAAATTTTCCCTAGTTACATTTTTATTAGAGTATGTTTATTTATTTTTAACATACATTACTATATGAATCATCTTGGGATAGAAAAATCAGACTAAGGGGAACAATAACATAGGAGTGATTTTAAAAAAGAGAGAAAAACATGTGAACACAGCTGTGTTGATTTACTTTCAGTCTCCTTCAGTTCTTTTTCTGAAGGCAGATGGCATTTCCTGCGTAAAGTCTTTTGGGATTCCTTTGGATCACTAAACTACTGAAAAGAACCAAGCCGTTCATAGTTGATCATTGCATATTCTTGTTGTTATTATATACAATGTATTCCTAGTTCAGCTTGTTTTGCTCAGTATCAATTCATGTAAATCTTTTCAGGCCTTTCTATAGACAGCTTGTTTGTCATTTCTAGATAAAAACAATATACCATCACCTCCATATACCACAACTTGTTCAGCCAATCCCCAATTGAGGGGCAATCTTTCCTTTTCCAATTCATTGCTACCACAAAAAGAGCTGCTACAAACATTTTTGCACATGTGGATCCTTTTCCCTCCTTTATGATTTCCTTGGGATACAGACTCAGTAATGATATAGCTGGGTCAAAGGTATGCAGAGTTTTATAATCCTTTGGACATTGTTCCAGAATTCTCTCCAGAACTGTTGGATCAATTCACAACTCTAACAATAATGTATTAGTGTTCCATTTTTCAGACATTTAGCATTATTTTTTTTTCCTGTCATCTTAGTCAATCTTATAGGTATGAGGTGGCAGCTCAAAGTTGTTTTAATTTGCATTTCTCTAATAAATCATGATTTAAAGCATTTTTTTCATATACTTATAAATGGTTTTAATTTATCATCTGAAAATTGTCTCCTCACATCCTTTGATCAATTGGGAAATTATTTGTGTTCTTATAATTTTGAAACAGTTCTTGATGTATTTTAGAAATGAGATCTTTATCATAAATACCGGCTACAAAGATTTCTTCCCAGCTTTGTACATCCATTTTAAACTTGTTTCTTTTGGTTTTATTTGTTCAAAACCTTTTCAATTTAATGTAATAAAAGGTTTCAATTTTACTTTTTATAATGTTCTAGTGTTTTGGTCATAAATTCCTGCTTTCTCCAAAGATAGGTAAGTTATCACTTGCTCTCCTAATTAGCTTCTGGTATTATCCTTTAGTTCCAAATCATCTATACATTTTAACCTTATTTTAGTATGGGGTGTGAGATATAGGTCTAAGCCAAGTTTCTGACATCTTCTTTTCTAGTTTTCCAAGCAATTTTTGCCAAAGAGTGAGTTCTTATTCAAGAAGCTGAAGTTGGGAGTTTATCAAATACTAGATTGCTATAGACCTTGATTATTTTGTCGTATGTATCTAATCTATTCCACTGATCCACTATGTTATTTCTCAGTCAGTACTAAATGGTTTTTATGACTGCTGCTTTAAGTATAGTTTTAGAATTACTACCACTAAGTCTCTATCCTTTTTTTTCATTAATTCCCTTGATATTCTTGACCTTTTGTTCTTCCAGATGAATTTTGTCATTTTTTCTAGTTCTATAAAATAATGTTTTGGCCATTTGGTATGGCACAGAACAAGTACATCAATTAAGGCAGAATTGTCATTTTTATTATATTATCTTGGCCTAACCATGAAGAAGTGATGTTTTTCTAGGTATTTATATGTGATTTAATTTGTGTGAGAAGTGTTTTATAATTAAGTTCTTATAGTTCTTGGGTTTGTCTTGACACATAGACACACAAATATTTCATTTTTGTCTACAGTAATTTTAAAGATAATTTTTTTCTTTCTATTTCTTGCTGATAGGTTTTGCCAGTAATATATAGAAATTGAGATGATTATTTTTTAGTTTATTTTGTATCCTACAACTTTAATAAAGCTGTGAATTTTTTCAAGTAGGTTTTTATCCGTGAAGAGTGATAGTTTTATTTCTCCATTGCCTATTCTAATTCCTTTATTTTTTTCTTTTCTTATTGCTAAAGCCAACATTCCCAGTATAATGTTGAATAATAATGGTGATGATGGACATTTTTGTTTCACCCAAATCTTATTGGGAATGTGACCAGTTTCTCTCCATTAAAATAATATTTGATGTAGGTTTATTATTTTAATAAAAGCTACTTTTATCCCTATGCTCTCTACTCTTTTTAATAGGAATGGGTGCTACATTTGGTCAGAAGCTTTTTCTGCATCTATTGAGATTATCATATGATTTCTCTTAGTTTTGTTATTTATATGGTCAATTATTGTAATAGTTTTCCAGATATTGAACCAGTCTTGCATTCCTGGCATAAATCCTGCTTGGCCATATTATACTATTCTGCTTATAAGTTGTTGCAATCTCTTTGCTAATATTTTATTTAAAATTTTGCATAAATATTCATTAGGGAAATTGGTCTGCAATTTTCTTTTTCTATTTTGGCCATTCCTGGTTTCTGTATCAGTGCCATATTTATGTCATAGAAGGAATTTGGCAAGGCTTCTTCTTTATCTATTTTTCTAAATAGTTTACATAGTATTGGAATTAATTGTTCTTTAAATATTTAGTAGAATTTACAGTGTGAATCCATCTGGCCTTGGAGATTTTTCTTAGGGAGTTCATTAATCACTTGTTCAATTTCTTTTCCTAAATTGGGACCAAGCAATGCATTTCCTCTTTTGTTAACCTAGACAATTTACACACACACACACACACACACACACACACATATATATATATTTGTAAATAGTTATTCATTTCAATTAGATTGTCAGACTTGTTGCAATACAGTTGGGCAAACTATCTCCTAATTAGTGCTTTATTCTTTGTCATTGGTGATAAGTTCATTGTTTCCATTTTTGATGCAGGTATTATTCTGTTCTTTTTTCTGGTCAAATTATGTATTTTGTTAGTTTTTTTTTTTTTTTTTCATAAAACCAACTTGTAGTTTTCTTAATTTCTATTTATCAATCTCTCCTTTGAAGTTAAAAATTTTCTAATTTGGTATTTAATTGGGTGATTTAATTTGTTCTTTTTCTTGCTTTTTTAGATGCATACTTAATTCATTGATCTCCTTTTTTCTGTATTGTATTTATGCTGCTAATTAGAGATATACAATTTCCCTTAAGGACTTCTTTGATTGCATTCCATAGGTTTTGATATGTTATCTCAATGTTGTTATTTTCTTGGATGGATTTATGGATTGTTTCTGGATTTGTTCTTGGATAAATTTATGTATTTGTTGTCTAATTCACTCATTCTTTAGAATTAGATTATTTAATTTTCAATTCGTTTTATTGTATCTTTCCCGTACCCTTTATTGAATATAATTTTTATCACATTGTGGTGAAAAGGAAGCATTTTCTATTTCTTGCTTTTTGCATTTTATTGTGAAGTTTTTATGCCTTTACACATGGTCAATTTCTGTTTAGGTGCCATGCACTGCCAAGAAAAAAATACGTATTCCTTTCTTTGCATGTCCAATTTTCTTCAGAGGTTTGTCATATCTAAGTTTTTTAGGATCATATTAACTTTCCTCCTTTCTTTCTTGTTTATTTTGTGGTTAAAGTTATCTGATTCTGAGAGGAAGGTTGAGGTATCCCACTAAAATTATTTCTTTAATTGGTTTAAAATCTTTTTTAGAAATTAATCTACATTACCACTGCCTACACATTTGGTATCATTACTATGTCATTATGTATGGTATGCTTTATTAAAATATACTTTCTCTTGTTATGTCTTTCAATGAGATTTATTTTTATTTTTGTTCTTTTTGAGATCAGATTTGTCATCCCTGATTTTCTTTTACTTCAGCTGAAGCATATGGAATATTTTTCCAGCATTTTATCTTTATTTTGTATGTGTCTCTCTGTGTATAAGATATTTCTTGTAAACAACATATTGTAGGATTCTGCTTTTTACTCCACTCTGCTATTTTCTTCCATTTTGTGGGAAATTTCATTGCATTTATTTTTTGTTGTTTTTTTTTAATAATTTTTTCATAGTATATATGCATGAGTAATTTTTTATAATATTATCCCTTGTATTCATTTTTTCCAAATTATCCCCTCCCTCCCTCCACTCCCTCCCCTTGATGACAGGCAATCCCATACATTTTACATATGTTACAATATAACCTAGATATAATATATGTGTGTAAATACTATTTTCTTGTTGCAAATTAAGTATTAGATTCCAAAGGTATAAGTAACCTGGGTAGATAGACAGTAGTGCTAACAATTTACATTCACTTCTCAGTGTTCCTTCTCTGGGTGTAGTTGTTTCTGTCCATCACTGATCAACTGGAAGTGAGTTGGATCTTCTTTATGTTGAAGATATCCACCTCCATCAGAATACATCTTCATACAACATTGAAGTGTACAGCAATCTTCTGGTTCTGCTCATTTCACTCAGCATCAGTTGATGTAAGTCTCTCCAAGCCTCTCTGTATTCCTCCTGCTGGTCATTTCTTACAGAGCAATAATATTCCATAATCTTCATATACCATAATTTACCCAACCATTCTCCAATTGATGGACATCCATTCATCTTCCAGTTTCTAGCTACTACAAAAAGAGCTGCCACAAACATTTTGGCACATACAGGTCCCTTTCCCCTTCTCAGTATTTCTTTGGGATATAAGCCCAATAGCAGCAATGCTGGATCAAAGGCTATGCACAGTTTGATAACTTTTTGGGCATAATTCCAAATTGCTCTCCAGAATGGCTGGATTCTTTCACAAATCCACCAGTAATGTATTAGTGTCCCAGTTTTCCCACATCCCCTCCAACATTCATCATTATTTGTTCCTGTCATCTTAGACAATCTGACAGGTGTGTAGTGGTATCTCAGAGTTGTCTTAATTTGCATTTCTCTGATCAGTAGTAATTTGGAACACTTTCAAATGAGTGGATATAGTTTCAATTCCATCATCTGAGATTTGTCTGTTCATATCCTTTGACCATTTATCAACTGGAGAATGATTTGATTTCTTATAAATTAGGGTCAGTTCTCTATATATTTTGGAAATGAGACCTTTGTCAGAATCTTTAACTTTAAAAATATTTTCCAAATTTGTTACTTCCCTTCTAATCTTGTTTGCGTTAGTATTGTTTGTACAGAAATACTTATTGAAAGAATCCAAAGATCACCTTTGGAAAGAGATCCCACAAAGAAAAGCTCAAAGATCATGTCTGTGAAATTCCAAAACCGTAATCTCAAGGAAAAAATACTGCAAGCTGCTAGACAAAAACAATTCAAATATCAAGGAGCAACAATCAGTTTTACCCAAACTCTGGCAGAGTCTACAATAAAGGATCAGAGAGCATGGAATCATATTCTGGGAGGCAAATGACTTGGGGTTACAACCAAGAATTAATTACCTAGCAAGATTCAACTTCATCTTTTAGGGGAGATGATTGATGGAGCTTAAATAAAGTTATTGAAAAAAACCAAAACTAAACAGAAAATTTAATGTGCACATATAGAACTCAAGAGAATCATAAAAAAAGTAAATAAGAGAATATATATATATATATGTATATATTTATATATATACATATGCATATATGTGTGTATATATATATATATTTCAAGGTTAAACTGTTTACATATCTACATAGGAAAATAATATCTGTAACACTTGTTAATTGTAATTGTCATTGAGGCAGGCATAGGGGGTCATCACATGGACTGAGGATGAAGTTGTGATGGGTCCCTGATGTAAAGAGATCAAAGAAAAAGACATTAAAGGATGGGAGAAGTCTGTACTGGAAAAAGAGGAAAGGGGAGGTAAAATGGAATAATTAGTTCACATGAAGAGGTTCAAAAGACCTATTATAATCCAGGGAAAGAAGGGAGAGGGAGGAGCATTGTCTGAAATTTGATCTCATCACTTTGGATTTAAGAAGGAATAATTTAATCATTCAGTTGCGTATAGAAATTTATGTAACCCTGTTAAGAAGTAGGAGGAAAAAAAGGAAAATAAAAGGGGAGGAAAAAGATAGAAGAGAGAGTAGAAAAACTAGAAGAAAAGGTAAGAGAAGAGGGTAAAAATTCAGAGAAGATAAAGTAGTGGGTGGAGTGGATTTTTAAAAAAAACTGTACTAAGAGAAGGGGAACAGGAAATAGGAAATAGGGTAATGGGTGGATAAAAAAATTAGTAAGAGAAGGGGGTGATGAATGATAGGATATAAGGTAGTGAGTGGAGTAGGTAAAAATAAAAACACAGGACTAAGAACAGGGTGAAAAAAGAGTCAAAGGTATATATGGGGTAGAAAATAGAATGGAGGGAAATACAGAGCTGTAATCATAAGGATTAAAATAAATGCAATGAGTCACCAAAACGATTTGGGTCCATGATTTAGGCATAAAGAATGAGATCATAAATAGATTAGAGGAACAGAGAATAGTCTACCTCTCAGACCTGTGGAGGAAGAAGGAATTTATGACCAGAGGAGAACTAGAGATCATTATTGATCACAAAATAGAAGATTTTGATTACATCAAACTAAAAAGTTTCTGTACAAACAATACTAATGCAAACAAGATTAGAAGGGAAGTAACAAATTGGGAAAATATTTTTAAAAGTAAAGGTTCTGACAAAGGTCTCATTTCCAAAATATATAGAGAACTGACCCTAATTTATAGGAAACCAAACCATTCTCCAATTGATAAATGGTCAAGGGATATGAACAGACAATTCTCAGATGATGAAATTGAAACTATTTCCACTCATATGAAAGAGTGTTCCAAATCACTACTGATCAAAGAAATGCAAATTAAGACAACTCTGAGATACCACTACACACCTGTCAGATTGTCTAAGATGACAGGAACAAATAATGATGAATGTTGGGGGGGATGTGAGAAAACTGGGACACTGATATATTGTTGGTGGAGTTGTGAAAGAATCCAGCCATTCTGGAGAGCAATTTGGAACTATGCCCAAAAAGTTATCAAACTGTGCATACCCTTTGACCCAGCATTGCTGTTATTAGTATTATATCCCAAAGAAATACTAAAGAGCGGAAAGGGACCTGTATGTGCCAAAATGTTTGTGGCAGTTCTTTTTGTTGTAGCTAGAAACTGGAAGTTGAATGGATGTCCATCAATTGGAGAATGGTTGGGTAAATTATGGTATATGAAGGTTATGGAATATTATTGCTTTGTAAGAAATGACCAGCAGGAGGAATACAGAGAGGCTTGGAGAGACTTACATCAACTGTTGCTGAGTGAAATGAGCAGAACCAGAAGATCGCTATACACTTCAACAACAATACTGTAGGGGGTTGTATTCTGATGGAAGTGGAAATCTTCAACATAAAGAAGATCCAACTCACTTCCAGTTGATCAGTGATGGACAGAAAAAACTACACTCAGAGAAGGAACACTGGGAAATGAATGTAAATTGTTAGCACTACTGTCTATCTACCCAAGTTACTTATACCTTCGGAAGCTAATAATTAATGTGCAACAAGAAAATGGTATTTACACACATATATTGTATCTAGGTTATATTGTAACACATGTAAAATATATGGGATTACCTGTCATTGGGGGGAGGGAGTGGAGGGAGGGAGGGGATAATTTGGAAAAATGAATTTAAAAAAAAAAGATTTACTCTCTTATAATTTTGTCATCACTGGATTTTAGGAGATTCCTATCTAATCTCACAAAAGATTTCGCTTTAGACATGGCTTAACTGTTATCCATCTTAATATAGTTTGCTTTTTTTTTTTTTTTATAGCACCTTAGATGTTTAAATCCAAAAGAATCTGAGTTGATATTATTGTAGGTAAGGGAAATATATATTTTAATACTTATTCAAAATATCACAAATAATTGATGACAAACAGCATGGCATAAGAAAGATAGACATGAAGTCAAAAGTGAAAATCTCATCTCAGATATTAATTGGGTACTCTTGGTCAAGTCTTTTAACATATCTGAAATGGAGTTGATAGTAAAGCCTGTAGTACCTATATGAGAAATTCTGTGGGGTTTCAATAAGATAATGTATGCAAAAATACTTTGGGTAACAAAGTATTTTACAAATAGTAATCACTATCAATGTTTTTATTGTTGCTTTTATATACAACTGAACCATCTCACAATATTTAATTTCATTCAGAGAAGAACAAATTTCTCAAAAAATGTATTTATTGTTTTGTTTATTTTTATATAGATTTCTTTATAAATCATGTTGGGAGAGAAAAATCAGAATAAAAGAGAAAAAAACATGAGAGAGGGGAAAAAACAAACAAAAAAAAGAAGGGAACATAACATGTGTTTGATTTACATTCAATTTCCAATTTTTTTTTTTGAATGGAGATGGCATTTTCTATCCAAAGTCTCCATTTCAGATATGTTAAAAGACTTGACCAAGAGTTCCCAATTAATATCTGAGATGAGATTTTCACTTTTGATGTACCCATTTTGACCTTATTTTGGTATGGGGTGTGAGATGTCACTCTGTGTCAAGTTTCTGATACATTATTTTCACAGTGTATTTGTTTTCACAGCTATTTTGTGAAATACTGAGTTCTTATCCTAGAAGCTGGAATTTGGAGGTTTATCAAATACTAGATTATTATAGGCATTGATTATTGTGTCATATATATCTAACCCATTTCAGTGTTCTACAATTCTATTTCTTAGCCAGTGCCAAATAATTTTGATAACTACTGCTTTATATTATATTAGAGTTTTAGGGCTGCTACTGCTAAGCCACCATCCTTTTTAAAAATTTCATTAATTAACCTGATATGTTTGACCTTTTTTTTTTTCTTCCAGATAAATTTTGTTATTTTTTTAGCTCTATAAATTAACTTTTGATAGTTTGATTGGTGAAGCACTAAACAAGTAGACAAATTTAGGCCAAATTGTTATTTTTATTACTTTAGTTCAATCTACTCATTAGTAATCAGTATTTTTCCAATTGTTTAGGTCTGACTGTATTTGTGTAAGAAGTATTTTGTAATTGTGTTCATATAGTTTCTGGGTTATGTTGTCCAGTAGACACCCAAATTTTTTATTTTGATTACAGTTATTTTAAGTAGAATTTCTATCTTGCTGATGTGCTTTGTCAGTTATACATAGAAATGTTGATGATTTTATATCCTGCAACTTTGATAAAGCTATTAATTGTTTTGAGTTGGCTTTTGGAAGATTTTCTAGGGTTTTGTAAGTACAATATCATATAATTTTCAAAAAGTGATAGTTTTATTTCCTCACTGACTATTCTAATTATTTTCATTTCTTTTTCTTTCCTTATTGCTAAAACCAACTTTTCTTGTACAGTGTTGAATAATAATAGTGATAATAATCTTTGTTCTACCCCTGACCTTATTGAGAATGCATCCAGATTCTCTCAATTACCAATAAAGCTTGCTCTTAGTTTTAGATATATACTGGATACTATTTTAAGGAAAGATCCCTTTATCCATATGCTCTAATAGGAATGGGTGTTGTAGTTTGTCAAAACCTTTTTTTTTTGGATCTATTAATAATATCATAAAATTTC
This sequence comes from Sminthopsis crassicaudata, assembly GCF_048593235.1. Taxonomy (NCBI): domain Eukaryota; kingdom Metazoa; phylum Chordata; class Mammalia; order Dasyuromorphia; family Dasyuridae; genus Sminthopsis; species Sminthopsis crassicaudata. The sequence continues at coordinate 235,068,725 of NC_133620.1, read as the reverse complement.
TTTTCTTTTTTATTGATATGGTCAGTTATGATAATAGTATTCCTGATATTGAACCAGCTCTGTATTCCTGTAAATACCAGTTGGTCATAATGTATTTTTTTTCTGCTGATAAGTCTATGTAATCTCTTTCCTAGTATTTTACTTAAATATTTTTGCTTCAAAATTCATTAGGGAGATTGCTGTGTAATTTTCTTTCTCTGTTTTGTCTCTTCCTGGTTTATGTGTCAGGACCATTTGTGCCATAAAAGGAATCTGGCAAGACTGCTTCTTTACCTAATTTTCCAAATAGTTTGCATAGTATTGAAATTAGATTTCCCTGGAATGGAATTCATCTTGCCTTGGAACTTTTGTATTAGGGAGTTCACTAATGACTTGTTCTATTTCTTTTTCTAAAATAGGACTATTTAAGTAATTTATTTCCTCTTCTGTTCATTTGGGCAACTTGTATTTTTGCAAATATACATTTGGAAAAATATCTCCTAATTATTGATTTAATGTCTTTTTCATTGGTGGTAAGTTCATCTTTTTAATTTTTGATGCTGGCAATTTTTTTCCCTTTCCTTTTTCTGTTCAATATAAACAAAGTTTATCTCTTTTGTTGATTTTTTTCATGAATCTAAATTTTAGTTTTATTTATTAGTTCAATTGTTTTCTTAGTTTCAATTTTACTAATAACTCCTTTGAGTTTCAGAATTTCTAATTTGAGAAGAGCAAATTCTTTAAATACATTGAAAATAAATTAGATTTTTTTAAACTTCATATGTTCATGCATGACTCTTTGGAAAAGTCTTATGAAAGTGAAGAAACAAAATATTCCCCTCAAATCATGGAGAAGATGTTATGTTTCTTTCTAATCACTGGGAATGACATTTTTATTTTTCTTTTTTATTATTATTTTATTTATTTATTTACAAAGCATATGAATGGATAATATTTCCAATACTGAACCTTGCAAAACCTTTTGTCCCAAATTTTTCTCTCCTTGCTCCCACACTCTCCCCTAGCTGGCAGGTAGTCCAATACATATTAAATAAGTTGAAATACATGTTAAATTCAATATATTTAAACACATTTATACGGGTATCTTGCTGCACAAGACAAATCACATTAAGAAGGAAAAGAAAAACTGAGAAAGAAAAAATTAAGCAAATCACAACAGCAAGAAAGAGACGTTATGTTGTATTTCAAACTCTGTTCCCACAGTTCTCTCTCTGGGTGTAGGTGACTCTCTCATCACTGAAGAAGTGGAACTGGTTTGAATATTCTCATTGTTAAAGAGAGCTACATCCATAGGAATTGATCATTGTATAGTCTTCTTGTGGCCATGTATAATGATCTCCTGATTCTACTCATTTCACTTAGCATCAGTTCATGTAGGCTTCTCCAAATCTCTCTGAAATCATCCTGCCAGTCATTTATTACACAACAAAAGTAAGGGAATGCTATTTTAAAAAATCCTATTATTGGTTTTAACTGAGATGGCCTAATTGCGAAGAGTGCTAATCTTAAAGGCTAGCAATACCTGGATTCAAGTCCTGCCTGTCCCCCATGCTACTTATGTGAATGATGACAAGATGTTTCATTTCTCAGTGTTCCAGGAAACTAAAACAGAAGAACTGTTTATGTTCATTGGTGGAAAATCTCATGATACCATTAGTTGATAAAAACAAAGGAAATCACACCAATGAAAACTAAGGATTGTTTTTCTTCATTAACTTATTTTCTATTTAGATAACTTTTAAATTGGTCTCTCCATTCTTCAAATAATGGTGACACAAGGTAAGAAATTTTATGGTGCATTGCACAGACTCAGAAAGGATAACCTGACTTTGGATAGGTCATGATTCAGCACCTTACTAAGTGTGGAAGTTGAGCTGCATTAAGAAAGCAGAATTCAGAGAATGGGAGGATAAAGCATAAAGGAGAAGAGCATAGCATCAATCAGGAAAAATGGTTTACATTTTTATTTAATTAGTATATGGAATTCCAGATGAAGAAATGTATAAAGATACCTTTCTTGAAACTTGAAACGTAGTGTTAAAAATTAGGAGAGCAAAGGATAATTTTAGAGAAGGGAGGAATTGATGATCAAGGAAGAACTAGAGAACATTATGAATGATTAAATAGATTACTTTGATTACATTAAATTAAAAAAAGATTTTGCATAAAATTAACAGAAACAAGATTAAAAGGGAATAAAAAGCTGGACAAAGTTTTTTCAGCCAGTATTTATGATAAAGATGTCATTTCTAAAATATATAAAGAATTATGTCAAATTTCTAATAATACAAATCATTTCCCAATTGATAAATAGATAAATGATATGCATAGTTTTTACATGACAAAATTAAAGCCATCTATAGGCATATGAAAAATGCTCTAAATCACTATTTATTAAAGAAATTCAAATCAAAACAACTATGAGGTACTATCCCACACTTCTCAGTTTGACTAAGATGGTAGGAAAAGATAATGATAAATGTCAGAGGGGATGTGGGAAAACTGAAAAACTAATGCATTGTTGGTGGAGTTGTGAAATGATCCAACCATTCTGGAGAGCACTCTTGAGCTATGGGCTGTGCATATCCTTTGACCCATAATGCCACTATTATATCTGTATACCAAGGAAATCATAAAAGAAGGAAAAGGACCCTGGCTATCTAAGTTGTGATACATGAAGGTAATGGAATATTATTGTAGTACAAAAAGTGATGGATAAGTTGATTTTATAAAGGCCTGGAAAAAATTTACATGAACTGATGCTGGGCAAAACAAGCAAAACTAGGAATACATTATGCAACAACAAGAATGTGAATTGGACAACTATGAAAGACTTGGTTCTTCTTAGTGGTTCAGTGATCCAAGGCAATCCCAATAGACTTTGAATAAAAAATTACATTTGCATCCAGACAAAGAACTATGGAGCTTGAATATAAATCAACACATACTATGTTTAGTTCTTTCTGTTTTTTTTTTCCCTCTCCCAGGATTTTTCACTTTTTCTCTGATTTTTCTTTCCCAACATGATTCATAAAGCAATGTGTATTTTCAAAATAAAATAAAATAAAGGCATGGAGTAGAAAAAGAAGAAACTTAGAATTGAGATCTTCAGTGACTTGCCCACTTTGATATGGTCTGTATTTTAAGAGATAATAATTTTTTTTTTTTTTTTTTTTTTTTTAGAGTAGAAAAAAAGAATTAATTATTTTAATGGCTCGCTGCTAGGCTGAAGTAGCACATATGTTCAAATTTGCCAAGGAGATAATAATTTAAATTGAATTGAAAGGTAGGAGTTTAAATCATACCTCTAACCCTAGCTATATCACCCCATGCAAGTCATTTAATTTCTAGAGTCCTCACCATTTATAAAAAGGAGGTCAGTAGTATCTGTTTCATAAGCTTTTCATTTAGACCAAACCAGATAAATGTTATTCAGTTGTTTTAGTGATGCCTGATTCTTTGTGAACCCATTTTTGCTTTTCTTGGCAAAAGTACTGAAATAGTTTGCCATTTTCTTTTCTGGCTCATTTTGCAAATGAGGAACTGAGGCAAATAGGGTTAAGTGATATACCCATATCACACAACTAGGAAGTGTCTAAGTCCCCAGCTCTAGCACTCTATCCATTACATCACCTACTTGCTCCAAGCAGATTTTGTTGTTCAGTTGTTTTTAGCTGTTTGACTCTTAGTGACTCAATTTAGGATTTTCTAGGCAATGGCATGAGGCAAACTCAGGGTTAAAAAACTTGTCCATATTCATACATTTAATATGTTCCTGAGGCTGGATTTGAACTCAGGTTTTCCTGATTCCAAGATAAGATGCTTAATTCACTATGTCGTTTAGTTGACCAAACCAGATATTAATAATTTGAAAACCATTAATTGTTGTTATTGTTGTTGTTATTCCCATAGGATAGTATCCATTAGATAGATTATTAAAATGCCTCATATCTTCCTTCAGCTAAATATAAAAAATATATTGACCAATGTGGATAATTTATTATTATCAGTAATTCCTTCTGATGTTCATTCTTGGCTATTGCCTTCCTTTACAATGAGGCAAAGTATATTTTGTCTGTATTAATTCTTTACAAAGGACAAAGTAACGATCAAGTGAGCCAAGTACCTGTGCTAGGTAATAATTCACTTTGATGGCTCATGGAACTCAATGACCAGCAAAAAAACATCGTTTATATCAAAGGCTTGGCTAAAAGTCCACCCTTTCTAACCTTGTCAAGTGTTACTTTCAATGAGAACTTTTCTTTAGGCCCACTGAGGGAGAAAGTAAATAGGTTCAAAAAGAATAGCTTATTCTACAATGTTTCATTCTCAAATACAGTCTTTTTCTTAAAAAAAAAAAAAAAAAAAAGAAGAAGAAGAAGAAGAAGAAGAAGAAGAAGAAGAAGAAGAAGAAGAAGAAGAAGAAGAAGAAGAAGGAAGAAGAAGAAGAAGGAAGAAGAAGAAGAAGAAGAAGAAGAAGAAGAAGAAGAAGAAGAAGAAGAAGAAGAAGAAGAAGAAGAAGAAGAAGAAGAAGAAGAAGAAGAAGAAGAAGAAGAAGAAGTAAAGTATCAAAGAAGTAAAAACACTCACTGGCTTAGAGCAAGAAAACCTTATTATAAGTTCTGGCTCCTTTACTAACTAGCTTTGTGACTCTAGGTAAATGCTTTAGCTTATAGACACTCCTGTTTCCTGTTACAAAATGAGGAATAATATTTGTGAATACCTTGTAAGTATTATGAATGTGTTGTGTTTTTTTCATAAAACTAAAACGTAACAAAAATATGTTGCTATTTTGAAAGAGTCATGACAGTACTTCCTCCACCAATGATTCAAAGGAAATGTACATACACAGTCCAAAATATTGACAGTAAAAGTCTCAACAACTCTGTTTTCAAGGTGACATTATTCTGATGATAAGCTAGACCTAATATCTCTTTAAAGCCTGTGGAAAGATTGTAATCTCCCTTCAGTGTCTGCAATACTCTCTGTAAGCAAAGGTTTGTGGAATTTATTCAGCAACTTTCTTTCTCTGCCAATAATTTCCACTAAATCACCTGATAATTTCTCACATAACTGAGTTTCTTCTTTTATTTGAACTTGAACAGTGTCAGTGCTTCTGCCTCTTCTAGATTAGTACATCCAGTCCACAACTTTGATCACACCAGCTTAGGGCACAAAATGCTTCAAAAAAGATACATTACTAAGCTTGGTATTGAAAACTTTCTATAATCTGATTTTAACATATCCTTCTAGTTTTATACTAATTTCTTACTTTCATTGCTTTGTAGCAAGAACTATGATAGGTCATAGTAATATAAAAACATAGCAATCAATAAAATGTCCTTGCTCACAATGAACTTAAATTATGTCAAAGGAGACTCCAAGGTTATATATAAGTATATACTATGCCAATAAATACAAAGTATTTACATGTTAGGTAATTTAATGAGGGCATTAGCATTTGACAGAGTCCAGAAAAATTTCACATGTACTTGAGTTACAACTTGACAGGAAGGGGATTCTATAAGAAAAGGGTGATAAAGGAGGGTATTCTAAGTTTAGGAGATAAATGTTGAAAAGACGGGTAGATCTATGGAGAAGAAAGTAATTTGTGTCCAGAGAAGAATTGGAACTCATAACTGAACACCAGATAGATCATTTTGATTACATTAAGTTAAAAATGTTTTGTACAAACAAAATTAATGCAGACAAGATCAGAAGGAAAACAACTTGGCAAATAATTTTCACATTTAAGGGTTCTGATAAAGGCCTCGTTTCTAAAATATATAGAGAATTAACTCAAATTTATAAGAATTCAAGCCATTCTCCAATTGATTAATAGAAATGGATACTATTTTCAGTAGAAAAAAAACTAAAATGATTTCTAATCATATGTAAGTGCTCCAAATCACTATTGATAAGAGAAATGTAAATTAAGACAATTCTGAGATAGCACTACACACCTCACAGATTGGCTAAGATGACAGGAAAAGAAAATGACCAATGTTGTAAGGGATGTGGGAAAATTGGGTCACTAATATATTGTTGGAGTTGTGAATGGATCCAGCCATTCTGGAGGGCAATTTGGAACTATGTTCAAAAAGTGATCAAAGGAAGCATACCTTTTGACCCAGCAGTGTTTCTATTAGACCTATATTCCAATGAAATCTTAAAGGAACCAAAGGAACCCACATGTGCAAAAATGTTTGTGTTAGCCCTTTTAATAGTGGCAAGGAATGAAACTGAGTGGATATCTATCAGTTGGAAAATGGTTGAATAAGTTATGGTATATGAATGTTATGTAATATTATTGTTTTGTAAGAAATGACCAGGAGGATGATTTTAGAGAGGCCTGGAGAGACATGCATGAACTGATGCTAAGTGAAATGAGCAGAGCCAGGAGATCATTGTAGCAACATCAATATTATACAACAATCAATTCTTATGAACATGATTCTTTCCAATAATGAGATGACAAATGCCTGTTCCAATGATCTTGTGATGAAGACAGCCATGTACATCCAGAGAGAATAATGTGGGAACTAAAGATGGATCGTAACATAACATTCTCACTATTTTTGTTGTTGTTCACTTGCATTTTGTTTGATCTGATTTTTTTTTGTTCAGCAAGAGACTTGTATCAATATGTTTATACATATTGGATTTAACATATATTTTAACATGTTTGGGATGTATTGGATTGTTTGCCATCTAATGGGTGAAGGGGAAGAGGAGAAACTCCAAAACATAAGTGTATGTAAGGGTCAATGTTGTCAAATTATCCATGCATATGTTTTGAAAATAAAAAAAAAAGTTCTTAAATAAAGAAAAGGCATGGAGATGGACATCTGAAGGAAAGAAAGAAGGTCAGTATGGATAATAAGCAATACAAATAGAAGATTTTATTTAGACTAAGTTATGAAGGACTTCAAAACTAAGCAAAAAAGTTTATATTTATATGCCTCTGAAATTTGGGAAGAGGAGTAAAGTGGTCAGATCAAGTCTTAAGAAAAAAAAAAACAAGTGTTGTAAATGTACTGAAAGGAGGAGAGATCTGGCAAGTGAAAGAATAAAGAAGTTTTTGTATGTAGTGAGAGAGGTAATAAGGGCTTGATTTTGGATGGTAGCTGAATGAGTGGAGGGAAAGTCAAATGGAGGATATGTTACAAAAATAAAAATGATAAGAATTGGGAACTGATTAGACATGCAAGGTGAGGAAAGGATGAAGACTTGAGGATAACACCAAATTTATGAACCTGGGATACTGGAAGTATGTTGATACTTTTGACAAAAATTGAAAAGTTTTGATAAATAGTCAGTATTGGAGAAAAGATAACATGTTTTGGACATGGTGAGTTTAAAAATTATCTTGGACAACTAGTTTGAAATATTTCATAGGTAACTCGTGATATTTAATTTGAAAAGTTCAGCAGAGAGACTGGGTCTGGATATATAGATGTTGGAGTTACCTACATTGACATGATGATTAAACCCTTGGAAGCTGACAAAATTATACAGAAAAAAAATAGAGAGAGAAGGATGAGTACTTTAGGGCAGAACTTTAGGAATATCCACATATAAAATATATGAAATTGTCTGGAAAAGAACAAGGAGAGACTAGGTTATGAAAGGCCAGAGAGGAGATATTAACTAGCAAGAGAGAATGATCAATAATAAGAATAAGATACAGCAGATAGGTTAAAAAGGATAAAGTTTGAAAAAAAACAAATACAGAGAGAGAATAACATAGTCCAAGTAAACTGGACTGGGTACAATGGAACTTTAGAATGAATACTGGAGCCAAAGATTTGACTTCAACAAGAATGAATCTGACTTCAAATACCAAATTTATGACATGATTTAAAACAAGTAATTTTACTCCTGTGAGTTTCTTTTGTAAGATAAAGGATTTAGTCTAGAAATTGAATGATTGAAATGAGTTAAGTGAATGAATGAAAAGAACATTTACTAAACATTTATTATGTGTCAAATACTATATTAAGTGCTGTTTATAAAAATTCAAAAATGGAGATTTTTATTGTCATTAAAGATCTTACATTCCAATGGGGGAGATAATACAAATAGGTCAATTAGAGCCAGGGAAAGAATTTGTAAAGTTACAGAGATGGTGAGTGAAACCACAAGGAGTGACTTCCAGGGGTGGAGCCAAGATGGTGGAGTGAAGCCAGGAAGCTGTTCAAGCTCTGTCAGTTTCCTTCCAAAATCACATGAAACCAGTAGCTATAAAACACTTTTAACACAAATAAAATGAAGACTAAACAATTGAAAAAATACCAATTGTTCATGGGTAGGCTGAACTAATATAAGAAAAATGACAATTCTGTATAAATTGATCACTTTAGTGAATACCAATCAAACTGCCAAAAATTATTTTATAGAACTAGAAAAAAAATGTTTAAATCATCTGGAAGATCATAAGGGCAAGAATCTCAAGTAAATCAATGAAAAAAATAAAAAGGATTGAAGATTAGCAGTAAGCAGTCTAAAACTCTAGTAGCAGACTTAACCTCTATTATAAAGCATCATTCATCAAAACCATTTGGTACTAGCTAAGAAATAGAGCAGTGAATCAGTGGAATAGATTAGATACACATGACACAATAATCAAGACCTATAGTAATCTAGTATTTGATAACCCCCCAAATTCTAGTTTCTGTGATAAGAACTCACTATTTCAAAAAAAAATAGCTGGGAAAACTGGAAAATAATGTCAGAAACACAGAATACGTCTATACCTCAAACCTCATAAGTAAATAAGATCAAAAAGGATTTATGGTTTGGGCAAAAAGGGTGATACCATTAACATATTAAAAGAGTAAGAACAAGGAAGGAATTTAGCAAATTAGCAAAGAAGTAGAGAACATTATGAAATGCAAAATGGAGAGCTCTGATTACATTAAATTTAAAAAAGATTTTGCATGAACAAAAGTAACAGAAACAAAATTAAAAGGTAAATACAAAGCTGGGACAAAATATTCATAGCCACTGTTTCTGAAAAAGACCTCATTTCTAAAATATATAAAGAACTTTTTCAAATTTATACGAATGCAAGTCATTTCCCAATTGATAAATGGTCAAAGGACAATTTTCAGATCACAAAATTAAAACCATCTATAGTTTTATGGAAAAATGCTCTTAATCTATTAATTAAAGAAATGCAAGTCAAAACAATGCTAAGGCACCATCTTAAATCTCTCAGATTGGCTAAGATGACAGGAAAAGATATGATAAATTTGGAGGGGATGTGAGAAAAATGGGACACTAATGCATTGTTGGTGGTATTATTTAAATGATCCAACCCTTCTGGAGAATAATCAGGAATATTGCCAAAAGGACTATAAAACTGTGCATATACACTTTGACTTAGAAGTGCTATTACTAGGTATGTATCTCAAGGAAGTCATAAAGGAGGGGAAAGCTCCCACATATGCAAAAATGTTTATAGCAGTTCTTTCTGTGATAGCAAAGAATTAAAAAAAAAATAAATAGATACCCTTTAATTAGGGATTGGCTGGAGAAGTTGTGGAATAGTAAGGAAATGGAATACTATTGTTCTGTAAAAATTATAAACAAAATTATTTTACAAAGGCCTTTAAATAGTTACATGAACTGATGCTGAGTGAAATAAACAGAACTAGGGATACATCATGTACAGTAACAACACGAATGTGTGATGATTCACTATGAAATATTTGCTTCTTCTCAGTGGTTCAATGATTCAAGACAATTCCAATAGACTTTAGATAGAAAATGTCATCTATGTGCAGAAAAAGAAGGATGGAGCTTGAATGTAAATTAGCATATGCTTTGTTTACTTCTTTTTTCTGCTTTTTTTCCTCTCACATAGTTTTCCCCTTTTGTCTTGATTTTTCTAATCAATAATGACAACATTCATTTGATTTTTGTCTTTAGAACTGGAAATTGAAGAATCAGGCAGATGTATGTGTTTGTGTGTGTGTGTGTGTGTGTGTGTGTGTGTGTGTGTGTGTTTGTGAGCTATGTGTGTGTTATAGAATTAGTCAGCTAGACAAAAGATAGCTGTGAAATAAATAAGACATGGTTGACAGAGAACCAGGGACAAAAGTTCTGGAGCTCTTCTCAATTTTTGTAGTCTATGATTTCTTTGGAAGCAACAAGAGAAAAAAAAATTATAGTCACCAATAAACTTCCAAATTATAAGGACAATGGTTAATGTTTAGATCAAATGCAGGTCTTCTATGATGTTCCATAGTCCCTGAGAAGAAAGAATAGTTACTAGAGTCTTAACACCTTTTAAATATAATTATTACAAAAACATTTATTTAACTGCTTTTACTTTACTATTCTGTGCACATATCTATAATATATGATCTAAACACCTATGCAAAGTGCTCCTGATTCATACACATTTAAATCTAATTCTGCAGATTTTTATATGCTGAGTTGATTCAGTAAATGATTTCAATGGACTTTTGAGAAGCAGAAAACATCTGATAGTATACCATAGTAACAATAATGATAATAATAATTCTTATCATTAAGATTAGTATTGGACCTGGGATTTCATGTGCAAGAAACACATGATGGTTATCACCTGAGGACCCCTTGGCACAACTCTTGGCATAAGAAATATCTAAATTGGAGTCCTACCTCTGACACTCCTTCTATATAGTGCTGTGCAAGTTCAAGTTATATAATTTCTCAGCATTCAAGGCACTTTTGTAATAATATCAGCAATATATCATCCTTTTCACTTAATACAAATATTCAAAATATTTCTTAATTCATTCAAAAACCATTTGTTAACCACCTACCACATGCATGCCTCTATATGAGGCAGGTACTGGGAATTCAAAGATGTATAATAGCTAACATTTTATATTTTTTCATTTTTCAAGCAGTTTAAAATGTGATGTTATCCTCACAACTTTGAGAAAACTGAGGCAAATAAAACTTAAGTGACTTATACAGGATTGCATAGCTAGCAAGCTTCTGAGACTGGATTTGAACTCAGTCTCTCCTGTCTTCAGGGATGAATGAAATATATTGTAAAGATAGAATCAACAACAATTGCAAGCTGATTTAAATGTATTATAAATTCTAAGTTCATAAACCTAGATAATTAAGGGAGTATTTTTTTAATTCAACACTGGTAGAGACTGCTTTGTACTTTTCAATATTCTTTCAAGTGTATCCATTAAGTTAATTTTTATAGTTCTTTGGGCATCTATACCTAGAACTAAGAAGAGGAGAAATAGATTCTTAGCAGTCTATTGATTGGGGGCTTGTGGGAAGATGGAAACCTGCTAGTACTAGGGACCAAGACGATCTCATTTCCACTTAAAACAGTTTGTCAAGCATGGAGATAAACTACTCTACTGGACAGTAAAAATAATTATCTTGGAATTCTTCCACTACATCCAGCAGTTCTTAGAGTTATTCCCCAAGTTCCTATAGAAATTCTTGAGTAGAAAAGCAAAGGAACAAAACCAAATCTCATCATTCCAGAAGAATGGTTTTGGGGTTTGTGGGCAATCTATTTCAGTACTCCCTGTTCAAGTTCTCCCTAAACTTTTGTCTGATTGCCTTAGTCCAGTTTGGGTAGGAGTAGCATTTGGACTTTCTAGAAAAGTCAAGGAGGAAAACCACACTTTAATGCAGCCCTTGCATAGCACAAAGCATAAAGATGGAGCATTTCAGGAACTTATTGCAAAAGCACATTATAACCCCTTGATTTCTCATCTTGGAAGTATCCTCTTATCCTTTTTTTTGTTGATTTTTCTTTCTTATGGTTTTTCCCATCTCTTCTGATTCTTTTTTCATAATATGACTAATGTAGAAATGGTATGGTACTGCTTATGGAATATGTGTTTTCTTGGTTTTAATCAGTAGGCCAAAATTAGCACAAGTAGTAAAGTATCGACCCATTCATTATTGCCTCTCAGCTTCAGAGGCTATATTGAGTGTACCATCATCTGCAAACAAAAAAAATCATGCACCAACACTCCTTCCATTTTAGTTTTGACTTGTAGCCTTTGCAAATTGAAGAATTTATCATCCATGTGGTAGCTGACATTGATGCCATTTGTCCTTATTGAAGGCATTTGACAGCTTGGTTGAAACATCATGCTAAAAAGCATGAGAGAAAGCACACTTCATTGTTTTAATCCATTGGTGACTGTGAAAACTCAAGAGCGTTGCCCATTGTCAGAGCCTGGATGAATATGCCATCATGAAACTGACATATTATACTAATGAACTTTTCTAGGCAATCCAATTTTGACATAATCTTTCATAAGTCCTTATGACTGGCAGTGTCAAAGGCTTAGTGAGATCTACAAATGTTGTATATATGTCTCTGTTGTGCTCCTGGTATGTCTCCTGGAGTTGATGAGCACCAAACATTATATTAACCATTCCTTGGTCCCTTCTGAAGCCATACTGACTATTTGGTAGATGACCATTTTCCAGGTGAAGGATCAGCCTATTAAGGAGGACTTTGGCAACATTTTGCCGGGAATGACTATGATAGAGATACCCTCCACACCCCTATGATTGTCACAGAACAATTCATTCCCTTTATCTTCATAAAGATGGCCAGTGGAAGTATCCTTGTATTCCTGCGTGATAACTTCCTCTTAGCATATACTAATAAAATTTAAATGAACTTTGGTATGAGCAATAGACCCCTCCTCACATACACACAACTTATAAACCTCAGATATAATAGCCTTAGAACCAGGTGCTTTGTCACATGAAAGGAGCCTCACTTCTTCTTCAGCTGGAATTTGTACTACAGAGTGATTGGTATCAATCTGAAGTAAACAGTCAAGGGCTCCAGCATTGATTGATGATGATCTATTAAGGACCTTATGGAAATCTTCAGTCTGTGTCTCTGTGTCTCAATATGGCTCTACTAGCATGTTAAGATATACCATGGGTCTTTGGCCCATATCTTTCAGTGCATCATAAAAGCTCTTTAGATTGTTACTATAAGTATAAAGCTGAATTTCATCTACCTTTTTCTAAGACAAGAATCCCACATCTCTCTAAGTTTTGAATGAACTTTACTTTTGATAGAATTGAATACTACCTTTTTTAATGTTAAATAAAGTACCCTGCTAATATGCCCTGTGGAATATCCACCAAATGTAGAATCATTGGCTACATCAAAGGAAGAAGTTTTGGTTGCTAAGAATAAATTCAATTATCTTGACAGTATACTTTTCCAGAGATGTCCACATTAATAATGAGGTTGACACACATTGCCAGAGTTAGATTAATTTTGGGGAATCTCCAAAGGAAAATGTGGGAGAGAAAACTGACTACCAAACTAAAGATCTATGAAGCCACTGTGCTGACTTCATTGTTGTATACCTGTGAAACCTGGATGGTATGCCAGTGCCATGCCAGAAAACTGAATCACTTTCATTTGAATTGTCTTAGAAAGATTCTGAAGATGATCAGAAAGGATAAAATACCGGATGTCCTTTCTTGAATTATACTGCCAAGCATTCAAACTATACTGCAGAGAGCACAATGTTGTTGGGCTGGCCACATTGTTTGAATGCCAAATGTACACTTACTAACGACTATTTTATGGAGACCCCATATAGGACAAGTGCTAATGTGGTGGTCAGGAAAAAGATTATAAGTACACTCTCAAAATCTCTCTTAAAAACTTTACAACTGATTGCATTACATGGAAGATACTGGCACAGAAACACTCAGAATGGCATGTCCTTACTAGAGCTATGCTCTCTGAGCAAAGTTTAAGTAAATTGGCTCAGAAAATATATAAGATTCACAGGCAGACAATCTACCCCAAATGTCATTTGTGTACGACCTAAGGCAGAGAATTCTGAGCATGTGTTGGTCTGATCAGTCAGACTTGAACATACTAACTTGACACTAACAAAATGATTTTATTTTGGCCTTCTTCTAGAATGGAAAAACAACAACCAAACAATGTAGAAATAAATTTAATGTGATTTTACATGTATTGGAGAAAGGAGAGGGGAGGGAGAAAGGGAGAAAAAATGGAAATCAAAATCTTATAAAAGTAAATCTTGAAAACTAATAAGTAATTTTTTAAAAAAGAAAAAAAATCTATCATGCACAATATGATTCATATTCTTTATAGCTATTGCTAAGTTAGGCAAGTAGACTGAAGTGGATAGAGCTCTGGGACTGGAGTCAGGAATACTCCTCTTCCTGAGTTCACAACTGACCTCTGACATTCACTGAGTGACCTTGACCAAGTCATGTAACTCTGTTTGATTTAGCTTCCTTATCTGCAAAGATCTGCAAACCACTTCTGTTACTTTGTGTTGCAAATTTCAAATAAGGTCATAAAGAGTGAGACTGGACTCAAATGACTGAATAATAACAACATAAGCTAGGGATAAGGCTGCATATTTGGGTAAAGTCTCAGATTAAGGCCAATGTAAAACACTTTATTTGTCTTTCATGTGTTCTTGCCTGCTTTTCCTTCCTTCATCTTCTTCTTAACAGCAATTCTTCCCTAATGTCAAATGTTTTTTATGCTTCCCTGTAGCTGTCCTTAGATCCTAATGCTGTGCTGTGCTCAGATTTGCCTTCTACAGATAGCCCTTTATGATACAGGATGCTGTCTCTTAACTTGTTCCCATCCAAATTTAATGTCCCTTTGTTCCCTTGCTTCAGAAAATCTTCCCTCATTGTTTTTTTGTTTGTTTGTTTGTTTGTTTTTTTGTAAGTGAATTATCAGATAGGGTCCTACATGATGAAATTTTAATGGTTATTAATGTTAACTTGCTTTGATAGCCACTAAAGGCTATTTTCATTTTTAACAAGAACATAATGTAAATTATTGTTTAATACAGTGCGTTGAATTTGGATTTGGATTTGAAATAAAATGACCTGAATTTAGTTGCTGACTATCCCTGTGCTTTGAGGCAATATTACAGTTTCCTGTGGGCCTGTGTTTCAATATTTGTAAAACAAGGGAATTCAAGTAGATAATCTCCAGGAATCCATTTAGGTCCAGATTATATGATTCTAAAATTAGTCATTTCAGTAAATAAGAGAATTTCAGTCACTATGAGAGACCTAATAAAATACTTTGTTTTATGGTAGTTTTATTGTTTGCTGTTTTGAATTGGCTCCTCAATTCAAAGTCCTAGTGGAAGGAAGGAATGGGGGACAAGACAAAATAGGTAAGCTAAGCTTAATTAGAAATTATTTTTATATTTTATGAATTCTTCTGTCCTAACTTTAATAAATAACAATAAAAACAACAATAATAATTTCAGCTGGCATATAAATAATGTTTCATAGTTTATAAAAATGTTTGATGAATATTTTCTCACATTACACAGATAACAGTCCTATAAGGTAAAAAGAAAGTTCAGTTACTATCTTTCCATTTTACAAAAAAAAAAAAAAAAAAAAAAATGAAACATGGAGAAGGTAAGTCATTGTCATAGAATTTAAAGTACTTAAGAGAACTTGTATTAAAGCTTTGGGCTTTTCCTAATCTAGCACTCTTTCCACTAGCTCTCTAAATTCATATTCATCCAACTCTAAATTCATAATCATTTAAATTTTTCATAGTTACCACAATCATAAAAATTCATTCACATTGGCCAATCTTGTGACAATGGCTTTTCTATATTTAGCAAGGTCATCATTGTCAGGTTTATCCTGGAAGTCTTTCTGGTGTAGTTGCATTTGCCAGAGATGAAACTCTACTGGTAATCCACTATAAAACACATGGCCACCATAATCAGAGGAATATTTCTATAGAGTTACCAAACTTGGAAAAACAAAACAAAATAAAATTCTCCTTGGGAAACTTGTATCAGTGAACAGACTATACTCAGAATTCTTCTAGGAGCAATATTTAATATGTCCCTTAGACAATTATATCAAACTATTAGCTCATTAAAAAAAAAAAAACAGAAGAATAAAGGTTAACTAATAAAAAAAATCAAACTCATCATTGAAGAAAAATATTTTCTAGCAGGCCTAAGATAATTCTTCCTTCTTACTATTTTCTGTATAAGTATTCTGTGCGTACTTACAGATTATTTTCCATCCTGAAACACAATGATTCTCCAAATTAGATATACTGAATTATAATTGCCTGATTTTTTGACATTGGTTGGATTCATAGGATTAAGAAATTAGCTCTGTCATTCCCTGAAATCATCCACAAGCTACCAGCTGTTCTCCTCATTGTCTTTTCCAATCAGGCTTCCACAGTCATTTTAAACTTTTGTTCAATGTAATTATTTTTCTCCAGTTTTTTCTTTGCTTCAATGCCTATTTTGTATATGCTACCATTTTAGGAACTTGAGAATTCCATTTTGAGAGATCATTGTTTTCTTACTTAGGACATTTTTTCCACCTCCATCTTGCTTGTACCCTAGAAGTGACAGACAACAATGGATAAAACCAGGACTCTTCCTTTTGTGAATATTATAAATGAAGAGAATTTTAATGTATTACTACAGGTTTGCTACCTTTCAGATAAGATTTAAAATTAAAAGAGTCCTGACCTCACAAGAGCTCAAAATAGTCTTTTTTACTCTGGGACCACTGAAGAAATCTTAGTCTGCCTGTGGAAAGCTATCAGAATATTTTAATGCAAATTGTCTACTTTAAAAAAAAATTAAAATTCACTTCTCTTTCTGAATATTTGCCACATTTCAGTAAAAAGTAAATAGGAGATTTTAAATTCAGTACTACTATCACTTTAAATATGTTGTTATAATCAACAAAATTCAGTTCTCTGCATTTGGTCTTCATTCTTTCCTAGTTGCTGCCTCCTCCCCATTGAAAAAGATAGAAAAAATCATCCCATTTTAAAATTATGTATAATATTGCAAAATAAATCTCCTCATTGAGCTTGTTTAAAAAAACTCACAATTTATACTGCAAGTCCATCAAAACTCATAAAATATACTCCAAATCCATTGGCTGTCTATAAGGGGCTGGGTAGCATGTTTCATCTATTCATTTGGATTTGTGTCTGGACTTTTAAATCATTAATCAGATAATTACATCTTCTAAATATTTTGAGGCAAATAAAATGTATGGTTTCAAAATGTAGTCAAAGGGGTATTTTATATAACAATTTGCTCAAACCAGAAACACTGATTTATTCCCTTCTGCTAACAATAAAGGGGAAGAGTAGATGCTTTCCAGACTATGACTTTATCATCCTAAAGACTGGGAAAAAAGGAAAACCTTAAGAAAGTTTCCCTGATTCCCTTTTTAGCTCATAAATAGTTGATGGGAGGGGTTTCAACTGATTTCTCCAAAGTGAACTTATAGGCATAATTCAATTGAAAAGGATATTTCTATTAAGTATTATTGTATCATAGCATGAAAGGCCATTTAAAAATAATCTGTATGCTATAGACTTAGATTCATGTTCTTATTTTATAAATGTGAGCAAGCCATTTAATCTCCCTGGTTTATTTGAATATAAAAAGACTGAAGGGCACAGAAATGCTATTAAATGTTTAATAAGCATCTCTAAAAATGCATTCATGCCACACTGCATTTTTTTCACTTTCCTTCATTTCCTCAAATTGAGACAGCCAACAAGACACTGTCAAGCCTTGATTGGTTATGTTTGCTGACTTCCAATTGTAAGTACTCACAGTGAAAACAATTTAAATGGCTTCCTTGAGCTGGTTAGAGCTGGTTTTAGCACATCACTGATATAATGCCATATCGATTTTAAAAATAAAGATTTCTGGTTCATGGTCTTTTTTGATTATATCTTTCTGGACCCCAAAAAACTGTTAATGAGGGGATGGAAGAAAAAAAAAGTATTTTAATCTCTTTTTTATGGCAACTTCACTCACATGTCACCAAGGAGCTGGTGACTCCATCAGAAGAGGCTGAAAAGTGCTCTTAGCTACATTTTCTTCTCTCTTTGTATTTCCTCTCTTTAGTAGTGCAGTGTTGGCAGTGGCAGGAGAAGCTCAGCACAAGAGGTACTGGCTACCATCAAGGGCAGTAGCTGCCAGAAAGTCTGCAATTTCAACAGCAGTGGGATTACTAGACTGATATCAACAAAGTAGTTAGACATTAGAAAAGGAGAACATGGGAAATTAGTATTGTTGGATATTTAATTATATTGTGTTAGAAATGAATTGTAAATGATGATTAGTAGCTTGGGAAAAATTAATCTCCCAATGAGACTTGAATATTAGCCTTATAGATGATTTGCTTTTGTTAGTAATGAATTAAATATATAAAGAATGTGAAGATACTTTTATGCTTGGAAATTCCTTTTCTTTCCATAGAAATAAGCATTTTAATACCTTTAAAATAATTTCCTTTCCCTAATTAGCAATTTTCTCCAGGAAACTAATGAAAGTGAATCTTGGGGGGCCCTATTTGTCCTATTAAAAAATCAGGCTTATCCTACAACTGAATGGGATAAGAAGGTTTTATATAATATTTACTATATATCAAAAAGGTTTTCATTATACTGAGCACTTTACAAATATTCATTTGATCCCCTAGCTACTGTCAGAGATTATTGTTGCTATTATCAGCCACTATCAGAGGTTAAATGACTTAATCAGCAAAATATGGGTAAAATATGAGGCTGGTTTTGAATTCAGTGTTTCCAGATTTCAGATCCAACTCTTATCCACTATTATGTCCTAGCTGCCTCTAACCAAACAACAAGGGATGACAGGTAAAGAACTAAAATTGCAAGTTTGCCAGCCTTGTAGTATCTAGCTAGAGACATTTGTAGATAGGGAGAA
Organism: Sminthopsis crassicaudata; assembly: GCF_048593235.1. Lineage (NCBI taxonomy): Eukaryota > Metazoa > Chordata > Mammalia > Dasyuromorphia > Dasyuridae > Sminthopsis > Sminthopsis crassicaudata. The sequence continues at coordinate 235,049,952 of NC_133620.1, read as the reverse complement.
TTGTTTTTGTTTTTTTTTTAATTCACCAATCAAAATGTCTATCATTTGTCAAGGCATTCTACTAGGTGATGTAGATACAAAATACAAAGCATTTGTTTCTAAGTAGTTTTTATTTTTTAGGTCTTGAAAATGGCTGTTTCATTTCCTTATAAAAGCACTGATTTTCACCCTTAACAAGGATCCCATATTCTTCTCCTGAAATTGTATGTCATCATCAAAATGTATCTGGCATCAAAACAAAGAAGTCTCTGAGGGAAGAGAGCACATATGTTGAAGCAGAGTTTCATTTCAAGTCTGGTTTGTCAGTTTCTTACATGTATCTAGTAACAACAAAGAAACAGGAGAATGTAGAACATGATGATGGGTACACAGAGCTCATCTTTAATAAAATGATCATTATTCCTTCCTTTATGAGGGGTAATAAATCTCAAAGGTTTACCCAGTCTTAAACTAATCATTAACCTCAGGAAGTCCTCTATGATCCTTTGATAGCTGCATATTTGAGAGACTGAATGGAACTATTAAAGCTCCCCTTAACTGTTTTTACTGGGGAACTATTGATGACTATCAAGTCCCAAGTAAATCCCCATTCAAATAAATTATGCCTTCTAAGAGTGGCTTCTATACCTTTCCCTACTTGCTGAATTTCTTGTTTTCAATATTTGAATTATGGTATAGTATATCTCAGGAACTAGGCCTAAGCCAAGTCAACAGACTCTTCATTACTTAGCAGACCTCAATGGATAATAGAAGAATTCAGCTGGAACAGACATCATATGTACTCTAAGGATTCCTGGGGCCTTTTTATGTGTCCTACCTTACAAAAGTACTTAGCATAGTACCTGGCTCATAAAAGGTGTTAAATCTTCCTAGATATGTGTTGTCTCCTCCATTTAAAATTTAAGATTTTTCAAGCAAATAAGTTTTCTATTCTTTTCTGTATTTCTAGCACTTAGTTAAGCTTATCATATAGTAGGCACTTAAAATATGCATTTTTCCACTTCATTTTAAAGGTTTAGAAAATAGTCCAGAAGGATCCAGTAACATAGAGCATAGTAATAAGAACATAGATCAGGTGCTGGAAGCAATCTCAGAAGTTGTATAGTTAACCTCTTTTATTTTATGAATGAGAAACTTGAGGCACAGGGAAAATGATTAATTTCTTCCAGGAGACCTAGGTAGTAAAGCTTCTGGATCCATAAGGTCAAATAATTTGTAGGAGAGTTTGAAAACTCAGTCTTGGATTTAAATAACTTCAAATATATCACTCTTTCTACTGAACAATGCTACTCAAGTCAGGATTCTCCTTTAAATTTTAATAATTAATAAAATATATTTAGAGACCCTTTCAATGAACAAAAATGACAGTGGTAAGATAGAATTATAAATGGTGTGTTAAAAATGGGACATGTTGGTAATATTTGCTATCTCTCCCCTACCCCTTCCTTAAGACAGCAAGCAATCAAATATACATATGCAATTCTTCTAAACATATTTCCATATTTGTCATGCTGTCCAAGAAAAAGCATATCAAAAGGGGAAAATGATAAAGAAAAAATAAGCAAACAATAACAAAATATTATTTTGAAATATTTTGAATATATTATTCAAAGCTTTATTAACTCTGTTGTCATGAGTTATTCAATAATCAGCACATTTTTTCTTTTACATTTTTTCCTACCAACAAACTAGGGCTTAAACCTCTAGTGTCCCTGGTGAATTTTCCTGTTACTTCTCTTTCTTACCTTTAGTACCTTGTGGTTAGCTATGCCTATAGCTACAAATCTAGACATTCTCCTTTCCTATATATTGCTCCATAGAAAAGGTTTATAGGGCTTTTACTAATAAAACCCTACAACATAACAAAGAGCTGCCATTTAGCCCCATTTCTGTGGCAAAGCAACTGATGCTGATTATATTGCAGCTGAGATTTAGAAGGCTAGGAGTTCAATGTTAAAAATGAAATCTTTTTTCAAAAGATGACTGAACTTTGACAGATTATGCCAAAAGAGAATGTTATTCCCATGAGTTCAAAGACACCTCCATTGTTCATCTCTATAAAGGTAAAGAAAATAGACTGTCCTACCCAGGTTACTTATACCTTCGGAATCTAATACTTAATGTGCAACAAGAAAATGTATTTACACACATATATTGTATCTAGGTTATCTGTAACATATGTAAAATGTATGGGATTGCCTGTCATCAAGAGGAGGGAGTAGAGGGATGGAGGGGATAATTTGGAAAAATGAATACAAGGGATAATGTTTTTAAAAAATTACTCATGTATATATACTGTCAAATAAATTATAAATAAATAAAGTTAAAAAAAAAAAGAAAATAGACTGTCCTATAATTATAAGGTGACCTTTCTCTAAATCATTGCTTGCAAAATTTTGTCATATTCTTCCTTAACAGGCTTATACTTTACCTGGAAGATGGTCATCTACCTGAGAGCCAATGTAGCTTCAGAAAGGGCTGAGAAATAATTGATAAAAATGGTTGGGTTACTGCCCAACAACTCTAGAAGAAACAACAGGAACAGAACAGAGGTTTTTACACAATATTAGTTGACTTGACCAAGTCTTTTAATATTGTCAGTTATGAGGGCTTACAAAAAGTCATCAAATTTTTATTGCCTGGAGAAGTTCATCAGTATTGTATATCAATTTCATGATGTTATGCTTGTCTTGGCTTTGGATAATGGATGATCCTCTGATGCTTTCCCAGTCACCAATGAAGTGAAACAAGGCTGTGGATTTGTTCCTATACTTTTAATGTGATATTCTAAGCAATGTTGTCAGACTTCTTCAGTGATAATAAACATGACATAGAGGTCAGCTACCCCATTGGTGGTGAAATATTTAATTAGATAAGGTTACAAGCCAAGAATAAAGTGGAGGGAGAGTTGGTTTATTATTATTATTTAATTTGCAGATGATTATGCACTAAGTGAAGCCTCTGGAGCTGAGATACAGCAAGGAATGGTTCCAATTTTTACTACTTGTGCTAATTTTGGCCAACAATTAATGCCAAGAAAATACAGCTTTTCCAAAAGTCAGAATTACAGCATTCATACGTGGAAGCATCAGTCATAGTGCACAGAGAAATATTAAATACTATGGATAAATTTGCTTACCTAGGCAGTATACTCTCTAGGGAGATAGACATTGATAATGAGGTTGATGCAGGTGGCCAGATTGCTAGATCTACCTCAGTGTTGAGAAGGCTTGAAGATAAGTATGGAAGAGAAAAGTATTAGATGGATTACCAACTTGAATATATACAAAGCTGTTGTGTTGATCTCATTGTAATATGGTTATGAAACCTGGACATGATACCAACACCATGCCAGGAAAGTGAATCACTTCCATTTGAATTGTCTCAGAAAGATTATGAAGATCATCTGTCAAGATAAGGTAAAAGGACACAGATCATTTCTCAAAGTAAACTGCCAAGTATCCAAAATTTATTGCAGAAAATGTAACTTCATTGGGTTGGACACATTGTTCAAATACCAAAATTATGCTTGTCTAAAAGACTATTTTATGAAGAACTCACACAAGTCAAGGGCTCTTTTGGTGATTATAAAAAACAAAATCAAAAACAAAAACAAAACTGTACTCTCAAGGTCTCTCTGAAAACTTTGGTGTTGACTGAATATCATGGGAGACATTGGCACAGAAAAAAATAGCATGTCCTTATCAAAGAAAGAGCTATGTTTGTGTTTTAGCAAAATAGAATTGATGTAGCCCAAATGAAATATTCTGTGCACAAACTTAGAAAAAACACCACACATTTTCACATAGTCTATTTCTAACTGATTTGTAGCATTTAGAGCTCATATTGGTCTGATCAGTCACAGTCAGGCACACTGTCATTTGACTAACACAGTGATATCATTTAGATCTCATACAAGAAAAAAGACAACCACCACTAAATCAAAATCAGAATGAATAAAATGAGGAAAATATAAAACTAATTCAAAACATGTAACACATCCATTAATGAATTGTGAAGCTATGACATTAATTATTAGATACCACTCAGTTCTAAGTTGTACCTGACACCCTGAGTGCCACCTACAGTTCCATGCATGATTATACAAAACTCCTCTTTATATTTTTCTTGCTGTGCCTCTATTTTCCTTTCTCTTCCAAGCTCTTAACTTTTTTCCTTGGGTGAATCATGTTGTTACAATATTTTTTTCAGTATCCATAGTCTACTTGGCTTCATTGGAGTTTTCTGATCCCTAAGTCATTGCATTTCCTTTATTGCTTTGCTAGTTGTGCTTGCTTCCAGTTATGAGGGAAAGATAAGTGGAAGAATCATTAAAACTACACAGCATCAACAACTCCAATTTCTAGTACTGTCAGATCCCTGTCTTTTTTGTTGTTGTTGTTTTGAAATTAATTTTATTAAGAATTTATCAGAATCATTTATTTATTTATTTTTCATTTTTGACACATCAGTTTTGCTATTAATAAAGAATCAAAACACAAATAAGCAGTATGAAGAGCTAAACATATAACTATATATAACTATATAATGGCATATATATATATATATATATATATATATGTAACTATATGACTACATATACTATGCACACACACACACACACACACACACACACACACACACATATATATATATATATATATATATATATATATATTCTTCCCTTGCCCCATACCAAGTTCCAGGTAATGTAGAGTAACATACATAATGACAGGTACAGAATTTGAAAGTGGGAAGGGACTTCAATGGCCATATAATCCAACTCACAGATGAAAGGAATATCCACAATAAGATACTCAACAAGTAGTCATTCAGCTTCTACTTAAAGACATATAATGAGTAGGAGTCCAGCACTTTGTAAGGTAAGCAATCCATTCTACTCTAGGACAACGACAAACTCTGAAGTTTTTCTTGACATCAAGACTAAATCTATCTTTTTGTATCTTCTCTCTGTTGCTCCCAGTTTTATTCTCTGGGATAGAGAAGAACAAGATTGATCCTTTATCTGCCCTTCAAACACTAATTATATTCTCCCATAAGTCTTCTCTTCTTTATTTTTTATAATTTTTTTTTCAAAACATTTGATGGATAATTTAACAACATTGACCCTTGTATAGCCTTGTGTTTCAGATTTTCTCCTCCTTCCCTTCACCCTCTCCCCTAAGTGGCAAACAATTCAATATATGTTAAACATGTTAAAATATTAGTTAAATCCAATATGCATAAACATATTTATATACTTCTTTTTGTTGCAGAAGATAAATCAGATAAAAAAAATAGAGTAAATGAGTAAGAAAACAAAATGCAAGCAAACAACAAAGAGTGAGAATGTTATGTTATGATCCACATTCAGTACCTACAGTCCTCTCTCTCAGTACAGATGGCTGTCTTCATCACAAGATCATTAGAAATGGCATCAATCATCTCATTGTGGAAAGTCATGGTCATCAGGATTGATCATCATATAATATTGATATTGTCATGTACAATGATCTCCTCATTCTTCTCATTTCACTTAGCATCAGTTCATGTAAGTCTCTCCAGGCCTTTCTAAAATTATCCTCCTCATTATTGCTTATAAAACAGTATTCTGTAATATTCATAGACCATAACTTATTCAGCTATTCTCTAACTTATGGACATCTATTCAGTTTCCAGTTTCTTGCCACTATGAAAAGGGCTGACACAAACAATTGTTTTGATCTATATATAGATAACTTGTCCAAATGACTGGAATGTTAAGACTTGATGTCATTCCTATACCTTCTAAGATAGAGAATCAGTGCAGAGAAGCATATAGTTGTAGAAATCATAAAACTGTTTGAAAAGATCTTAATCTTTCCTAATAAATCTGCTCTCTTTTGTCTGATTGAATTTTCTTTTCTATATCTAGACAGACTTCTATTCAGTTCAGTCTAAATTGGATGTAAGGTAAAGTTTTAGGGGTCTAGTTAAGATGAATTTGTCTGGATAATCACCAAGTTGTCTTGACCTTCTGCAAGCTTTTATCAGGTATTTAAAATTGTTGATGATAATACATGCACATATATACTCACAAGCATATATACATGTATAAGTAACTGTGTATGTATATGTTAATCATAAACACATTTTCCAAAGAATGAAAATCATTCTTTTTAATACTGAAGGAAAAATGGAAACACACAACCACACAACTTGTATCTGAGGCCAGATAAGAACTCAGGTTCTCCTGATTTTACTGCACCATTTTAGGTGCCCCTGCCCACTATTTTATTAACCCCCTTTCCCAAACTCAGTATATGTTGTTCTCCCCGAAGTCAAAGGTTGACTTTTTATTGTTTTCTCATGTGGTCATTACATATAGCATTTCTGGATCTTTGACAAGGACTATCCACATGTTTATTTTTATCATATCTGCCTCAAAGAATTCCTTAATTTTTTCACAACTCAAATTAAACAAAATTTTCTCTATGAAGGCCCTTTGTTTATATCTCCAAATATTAGTGTCCTCCACATACAAACTGTATTTTCTTCTTATACTAACATGGACATATTGGATATATAAATGGTAATGTAATGAGAGAAGGAAACATGTTTTTTTTTTTTCTTTGCATTTCTAGTATCTAACACAGTGCCTGTCACACATAGTTGCCGAATATATATTGGGTACAATAGATAACCAGTAGTTGCTAGATTCACAAAACAGACAACTATAAATAATGAAAAGGTGATTTCCTATCAATTCTCACTTCCACTGTGAACCCATGGATTCCCAATGAAACATTTATCAAACTATTAAAATGTTCCAGATATGTGTGATAGGCATTGGGAGTGCAAATACAAAGTAAAACAATCCTTGCTCTCAAGGAATTAATGTTCTAATAGAGGAAACCAACCTATATAAGGGAGTGAATGCATAAACTTAAACAAATATATATTTTGATCATATTTTTTCAGCATATTTGGTTTTCTTTGTAATCCTATGTATTTTTATTTTATGCATTTAAAAATTATTCTGAGAAGTGATCCACATTTAGACAAGTATATTTAATGATATTTAAGATAGTACTGAAATAAAAGTGTTAATAAAGGCATGATGATAATGTCAGAAAGTTAACTGAAAGAAAAAAAAAGAGCTTTCATTTTGTCATCAAAATCAAGAACAAAAAAAATTAAGAATTGCAGTAATAAAACAGATTATTAAGAAAAGTGATCATTTTTAAAAAAGAAAATTAAGTTGAGCCCATGTCAAATTAAAAGAAAACTTCTAGAACCATTTCAAGAATCAACTCAGTAATTATCCAATTAATTAAATAGCTTTTATCTCTTAAACACATCAAAGAAAATGTAAAAGGGAAGCAGTCATCCAAAAAGTTGTTTACAATTACTAGAATTTAATTTGTTAAAAAATAAATCAATGACTGCTGGAATTCAGAGAGCATTCTTAAATAAGCCAGGTGTCTAAGTGAAATTTGTAAAGCTTTGTGTGATGTAATTTTGATAATTTAATTTAGAAAATGGATTATTTACATTTTTCGTCTTCATAAACTTATTAGGTGATATACAGTGGCATGATAGTTACTGCTATTAGAGAGACTGAAAAGGAAGAAAATAAATATTTATGTAGCACCTAATACATTCCAGGATCTGTGATAAATCTTTTTATAAATATTTCATTTATTCTCAAAAGAACTCTGAGAAGTATGTGTTTTTATGATCTTCATTACATAATTGAGAAAACTGAGGCAAAAATGATTAAGTAATTTGACCAGGTTTACAAGCTGATGTCTGATCTACTGCACCATTTAGTTGCCCTTCCTTTTCTGGTAGCTAAAGGTATTCTTGTTAAGACAAAATTTCATGTACAATAAGGATCATATTACAATTCTCTAATGGTTGCTCCTTATTCCATTATAACTGTTATATAGTAATTCAAACATTAATCTATCTAGATAACTCATCTTCTTTCCCTACAACCCCCATGATTTCCTGAATTTGTACCTCTTCTGACCTTTGGCAACCAACTTGTATGACTTTCCTTTTCTAATCACCTGTCTAAGTGACTCTTGCATTACTATCCTTCGGATCATTACAACATTCAGTTATAGGATAAAAGCATAAAATAAATTTATTAAGTGCTTCTTTTCTATCAAGTTCTGGCTATTCTATATACAAGATAATTCATCTCTTGATTCTTCACATTTACAATGCTCACCATTCTCAACTATAATCTAGGTTTCATTAAATCCCAACTAAAAACCCTTTATAAAACAAAACAAACAAACAAACAAACAAAAAAAACTTCTTTGTTTTTTCTAATCCCTAGTGCTTATCTTAGTGGTTGACACACTGTAGGATCTTACTGAAGACTTACTGATTTCCCGTACCCTCAAAGAGCTTATATTCAAATGGGGAAGACAATACATATAGTTATAATTTGATATTAGTGTGATAGACAAGTATGAGTACTATGTCAAGGCATAAAAATGACTGGAAAGGAGTCTACAGGGCCTGAGAATGGCAAAAAAAAAAAAAAAAAAAAAAAAAAAAAAAAAAAAAAAAAAAAAAAAAGTAAAGTGAGAACTCACCAGAGTTTAGTGTAGACTTGAGTTTGTTTCCAGTTTGCACTAAAAAAGAGTTGCTATAAATGTTTTAATACATGTGGATTTCCACCCCTCTTTTATCACTTCAGGGCAAAGATCTAGTAATGCTATTACTAAGGCAAAGAATGATAGTTTAGTGATTACAGAGGAATGTTTTCAAATTGCTTTCTAGAAAAGCTAGAACAATTCATAACCCCATAGAGCATGTGGCTATATTCTTATAGTCCCTTCAACATTTACTTATTTCCTTATTTTTTTTTTTATCATTTGAGCCAATCTGCTAGTGGTGAGGTAAAACCTCAGAGTTGTTTTAATGTGCATGTGCCCAATTATTAATTTTTGGAGCATTAATTCATATCACTATTGATAAGTTATATGTCTTCCTTTGAGAATTATCTAATTATAAGCTTGGATTTTTTTTTTCTTTTGGTGAATGATTCATTACTACATATTTGAATCACCTCCAAATATATTTATTTATCAAATCTTTATTTAAAAAAACTGTTGCAAAAATCCTTCCCTTCTGATACTTTAGAAACTACTGAACAGTTATGAAACTGAGATTTCTTAGAAGCAATCTATTACGCAAAACAGTTTTGTGAAAGAGATAATCATGATACTCTAATTAGGATAGAATTTAGGCTTTTGGATTGTCAGCCAGAATGCCAAAAGTTGCCAGAAAGGACAATAAGAAGAAAAATCTGAAGTATTAAACATTTGACAATGTGGATATAATTCCTTTGGACAATTTAAGTGCTTTTTTGTTATTATGAGACTATCTTATAGTTCTTTCTCTCTTCTAAATTAACAACAATCAAGGATAACTATAACCATTTTTCAAATACATTGAATAATGTTTTCATGTTGCTAAGTGACTCCCCAGCCTTCTATTTGAATATTTTCGTTTTCTTGTTTTTAGGAAACCTATTGTCTTAAAGTTATGGAATCCATATGTTGACAAATATTTGCTCAGAACAATTGATGCCAGATGATTTTTGGTTTCTTAGCTCTAACAAACAACATACATCTCTAAAGACATTGTGATTTCAAAGAATAATTGCAACTGATTATGACAATTCCTTTGCCATATAACTAATTGGTTTTGGATCTGAATAGCATATATTAAATTTATATGCTCTTGAACTATTTTTTTTTAAAAAAGCAGTTAAAATGCCAATTCAAGTTCAAATTTATTTAATTATTACTTTTATTATTTTTCCTTTTTTATCCTTTCAAATTCTTAAAGAGCTCATCACACGCCAACCACCTTTCAAAACAAACTTCCTACAATTCTTTGTAAGATTATAATTCTTATTTTTTTTTATTTTCAAAATGTATGCATGGATAATTTTTCAACATTGACCCCTAAAAAACATTGTGTTTCAAATTTCTCCCCTGCCCTTCACCCCTCCACTAGCAAGGAATCCCATATATATTAAATATACTAAAATATATGCTAAATTCAATATATGCATACATATTTGTACAGCTATGTAAGATTATAACTTTAAGGACTTGTTGGTACTCTATTAAGTTTACTTTGGCCAGGAAATCTTTTGGTCTTACAGAGAATTTTTTTTAAATTTTTTATTAGTTTTATAATTATAACATTTTTTGACAGTACATATGCATAGGTAATTTTTTACAACAATCTCTTGTACTACCTTCTGTTCCAAATGTTTCCCTTCCTTCCCTCCACCCCCTCCCCTAGATGGCAAGCATTCCCATACATATTAAATATGTTATACTATATCCTAGGTACAATATATATGTGCAGAACCAAATTTTGGTTGTTGTTGCAAAGGAAGAATTGGATTTGGAAGGTAAAAATAATCTGGGGAGAAAAAAAATGCTAATAGTTTACACTCAATTCCCAGTATTCCTTTTATAGGTGTAGCATGTCTCTGAGTTGAAGATATCCACTTCCATCAGAATACATCCTCATAAGGTATCATTGTTGAAGTGTAAAATGATCTCCTAGTTCTGCTCATTTCACTATATATAAGTCTCTGCAAGCTTCTTTGTATTCATCCTATTGGTCATTTCTTACAGAACAATACTATTCCATAACCTTCATATACCATAATTTACCCAACCATTCTCCAAATGATGGGCATTCGTTCATTTTCCAATTTCTAGCCACTACATTCATCATTATTTGTTCCTGTCATCTTAGCCAATCGGAAAGGTGTGTAGTGGTATCTCAGAGTTGTCTTAATTTGCATTTCTCTGATCAATAGTGATTTGGAACACTCTTTCATATGAGTGGAAATAGTTTCAATTTCATCATCTGAAAATTGTCTGTTCATATCCTTTGACCATTTATCAATTGTAGAATGGCTTGATTTCTTATACATTAAAGTCAATTCTCTGTATATTTTGGAGATGAGACATTAATCAGAACCTTTAACTGTAAAAATGTTTTCCCAATTTGTTACTTCCCTTCTAATCTTGTTTGCATTAGTTTTGTTTGTACAAAAGCTTTTTAATTTGATGTAATCAAAATTTTCTATTTTGTGATCAATAATGGTCTCTAGTCCTCCTTTTGTCCCAAAGTCCTTCCTCCTCCACAAGTCTGAGAGGTAAACTATCCTATGTTCCTCTAATTTATTTATGATCTTGTTCTTTATGCCTAAATCATGGACCCATTTTGATCTTATCTTAGTATGTGGTGTTAAGTGTGGATCCATGCTTAGTTTCTGCCATACTAATTTCTAGTTTTCCCAGCAGTTTTTGTCAAATAATGAATTCTTATCCCAAAAGTTTGGATCTTTGGGTTTGTCAAACACTAGATTGCTATTTTTATTCACTATCTTGCCTTGTGAACATAATCTATTCCACTGATCAACTAATCTATTTCTTAGCCAATACCAAATGGTTTTGGTGACTGCTGCTTCATAATATAGTTCTAAGTCAGGTATAGTTAGGCCACCTTCATTTAATTTTTTTTTCATTACTTCCCTTGAAATTCTCGACCTTTTGTTCTTCCATATGAATTTTGTTGTTATTTTTTCTAGGTCATTAAAATAGTTTCTTGGGCATCTGATTGGTATAGCACTAAATAAATAGATTAGTTTAGGGAGTATTGTCATCTTGATTATATTCACTCAGCCTATCCAAGAGCACTTAATGTCTTTCCAATTATTTAAATCTGACTTTATTTTTGTGGCAAGTGTTTTGTAATTTTGCTCATATAATTCTGACTTTCCTTTGGTAGATATATTCCCAAATATTTTATACTATCGAATGTTATTTTGACTGGAATTTCTCTTTGTATCTCTTGCTGTTGGATTATTTTGGTAATGTATAAAAATGTTGAGGATTTATGTGCATTTATTTTGTATCCTGCAACTTTGCTAAAGTTCTGAATTATTTCTAATAGCTTTTTAGCAGAGTCTTTGGGGTTCTCTAAGTATACCATCATGTCATCTGCAAAGAGTGAAAGTTTGATTTCCTCATTACCTACTCTCATTCCTTGAATCTCTTTCTTGGCTCTTATTGCCCTGGCTAGTGTTTCTAGTACAATAATGAATAATAATGGTGATAATGGGCAACCTTGTTTCACTCCTGATCTCACTGTGAAAGGTTCCAGTTTATCTCCATTACATATATGTTTACTGATGGTTTTAAATATATGCTCCTTATTATTTTAAGGAATAGTCAATTTATTCCTATACTCTCAAGTGTTTTTAGTAGGAATGCATGTTGGATTTTATCAAATGCTTTTTCTGCATCTATTGAGATGATCATATGGTTTTTCTTAATTTGGTTATTGATATAGTTGATTATGTTAATAATTTTCCTAATATTGAACTAGCACTGCATTCCTGGTAAACATCCAATTTAGTCATAGTGTATTATCCTGGGGATGAATTTCTGTAATCTTTTTGCTAATATTTTATTTAAGATTTTAGCATTGATATTCATTAGGGAGATTGGTCAATAATTTTCTTTCTCTGTTTTTAGCCTACCTGGTTTAGGTATCAGTACCATGTCTGTGTCATAAAAGAAATTTGGTAGGACTTCTTCAATCCCTATTTTTTCAAATAGTTTATATAGCATTGGAATTAGTTGTTTTTTAAATGTTTGAAGAATACATATGTAAATCCATCTGGTAATGGGGATTTATATTTAGGGAGTTGGTTAATAGCTTTCTCTATTTCTTTTTCTGATATGGGACTATTTAGACTATTTACTTCTTCTGTTAATCTGGGTTAATCAAGGTATATATATATTTTTTTTTCCCTTTAAAATTTTTATTTTTGGCTCTTTCCTTTTTTTAAATTTTTTTTTATTTTTTTATTAATAATTTTTATTATATATATATTTTTATAATATTATCCCTTGTATTCATTTTTCCAAATTATCCTCCCTCCCTCTACTCCCTCCCCCCGATGACAGGCAATCCCATACATTTTACATGTGTTACAATATAACCTAGATACAATACATGTGTGTAAATACCATTTTCTTGTTGCACAATAAGCATTAGATTCCGATGGTACATGTAACCTGGGCAGACAGATATTAGTGCTAACAATTTACATTCACTTCCCAGTGTTTCTTCTCTGGGTGTAGATACCTCTGTCCATCATTGATCAACTGGAAGTGAGTTGGATCTTCTTTATGTTGAAGATTTCCACTTCCATCAGAATACATCCTCATACAGCATTGTTGTTGAAGTGTACAGTGATCTTCTGGTTCTGCTCATTTCACTCAGCATCAGTTGATTTAAGTCTCTCCAGGCCTCTCTGTATTCCTCCTGCTGGTCATTTCTTACAGAGCAATAATATTCCATAACCTTCATATACCATAATTTACCCAACCATTCTCCAACTGATGGACATCCATTCATCTTCCAGTTTCTAGCTACAACAAAAAGAGCTGCCATAAACATTTTGGCACATATATGTCTCTTTCCGCTCTTTAGTATTTCTTTGGGATATAAGCCCAGTAGTTGCACTGCTGGGTCAAAGGGTACGCACAGTTTGATAACTTTTTGGGCATAGTTCCAAATTGCTCTCCAGAATGGCTGGATTCTTTCACAACTCCACCAGCAATGTATTAGTTTCCCAGTTTTACCACATCCCCTCCAACATTCATCATTATTTGTTCATGTCATCTTAGCCAATCTGACAGGTGTATAGTGGTATCTCAGAGTTGTCTTAATTTGCATTTCTCTGATCAGTAGTGATTTGGAACACTCTTTCATGTGAGTGGATATGGTTTCAATTTCTTCATCTGAGAATTGTCTGTTCATATCCTTTGACCATTTATCAATTGGAGAATGGTTCAGTTTCTTATAAATTAGCTATATATTTTGGAAATGAGACCTTTGTCAGAACCTTTACTTTTAAAAATATTTTCCCAATTTGTTACTTCCCTTCTAATCTTGTTTGCATTAGTATTATTTGTACAGAAAATTTTTAGTTTGATGTAATCGAAATCTTCTATTTTGTGATCAATAATGATCTCTAGTTCTCCTCTGGTCATAAATTCCTTCCTCCTCCACAGGTCTGAGAGATAGACTATCCTCTGTTCCTCTAATCTATTTATAATCTTCCTCTTTATGCCTAAATCATGGACCCATTTTGATCTTATCTTGGTATATGGTGTTAAGTGTGGATCCATATCTAATTTCTGCCATATTAGTTTCCAGTTTTCCCAACAGTTTTTTCCAAATAATGAATTTTTATCCCTAATGTTGGTATCTTTGGGATCGTCAAAGATTAGATTGCTATAGATGTACCCTTTTTTGTCCTTTGTATCTAATCTGTTACACTGATCTACCGGTCTATTTCTTAGCCAATACCAAATGGTTTTGGTGACTGCTGCTATATAATTTAGCTTCAGATCAGGTACACTTAGACCACCTTCCTCTGAGTTTTTTTTTCATTAGTTCCCTTGCAATTCTCGACCTTTTATTCTTCCATATGAATTTTGTTGTTATTTTTTCTAGGTCATTGAAATAGTTTCTTGGGAGTCTGATTGGTATAGCACTAAATAAATAGATTAGTTTGGGGAGTATTGTCATCTTTATTATATTCGTTCGGCCTATCCAAGAGCACTGAATGTCTTTCCAATTATTTAAATCTGACTTTATTTTTGTGGCAAGTGTTTTGTAATTTTTCTCATATAATTCCTAACTTTTCTTTGGTAGATAGATTCCCAAATACTTTATACTATCAACATTTGTTTGGAATGGAATTTCTCTTTGTATCTCTTGCTGTTACATTTTGTTAGTGATATATAAGAATGCTGAGGATTTATGTGGATTTATTTTGTATCCTGCCACTTTGCTGAAATTTTGAATTATTTCTAGTAGCTTTTTAGCAGAGTCTTTGGGGTTCTCTAAGTATACCATCATGTCATCTGCAAAAAGTGATAGTTTGATTTCCTCATTTCCTACTCTAATTCCTTGAATCTCTTTCTCGGCTCTTATTGACAAGGCTAGCCTTTCTAGTACTATATTGAATAGTAATGGTCATAGTGGGCAAACTTGTTTCACTCCTGATCTTATTGGGAAAGGTTGCAGTTTATTTCTATTGCATATTATGCTTACTGACAGTCTTAAATATATGCTCCTGATTATTCTAAGGAATAGTCCATTTATTCCTATTCTCTCAAGAGTTTTTAGTAGGAATGAATGTTGGATTTTGTCAAATGCTTTTTCTGCATCTATTGAGATGATCATATGGTTCCTATTAATTTGATTATTAATATGGTCAATTATATTAATAGTTTTCCTAATATTAAACCAGCCCTGCATTCCTGGAATAAATCCTACTTGATCATAGTGTATTATCCTTGGGATGATTTTCTGAAGTCTTTTTGCTAATATCTTATTTAAGATTTTAGCATCAATATTCATTAAGGAAATTGGTCTATAATTTTCTTTCTCAGTTTTCGATCGACCTGGTTTAGGTATCAGTACCATGTCTGTGTCATAAAAGGAGTTTGGTAGGACTCCTTCATCCCCTATTTTTTCAAATAATTTATATAACATTGGGGCTAATTGTTCTTTAAATGTTTGGTAGAATTCACATGTGAATCCATTTGGTCCTGGGGATTTTTTCCTGGGGAGATGATTAATAGCTTGTTCTATTTCTTTTTCTGAAATGGGACTATTTAAGCAATTTATCTCCTTCTCTGTTAATCTAGGGAGCCTATATTTTTGGAGGAAGTCATCCATTTCACTTAAGTTATCAAATTTATTGGCATAAAGTTGGGCAAAGTAACAGAGCGAATATAATAAAGATGACAATACTCCCCAAACTAATCTATTTATTTAGTGCTATACCAATCAGACTCCCAAGAAACTATTTCAATGACCTAGAAAAAATAACAACAAAATTCATATGGAAGAATAAAAGATCGAGAATTGCAAGGGATCAAATGAAAAAAAAAAACTCAGAGGAAGGTGGTCTAAGTGTACCTGATCTAAAGCTATATTATATAGCAGCACTCACCAAAACCATTTGGTATTGGTTAAGAAATAGACCGGTAGATCAGTGGAACAGATTAGATACAAAGGTCAAAAAAGGGTACATCTATAGCAATCTAATCTTTGACAAACCCAAAGATACCAACATTAGGGTAAAAATTCATTATTCGGAAAAAACTGTTGGGAAAACTGGAAATTAGTATGGCCGAAATTAGATATGGATCCACACTTAACACCATATACCAAGATAAGATTAAAACGGGTCCATGATTTAGGCATAAAGAGGGAGATAATAAATAGATTAGAGGAACAGAGGATAATCTACCTCTCAGACTTGTGGAGGAGGAAGGAATTTATGATCAGAGGAGAACTAGAGATCATTATTGATCACAAAATAGAAGATTTCGATTACATCAAACTAAAAATTTTCTGTACAAATAATACTAATGCAAACAAGATTAGAAGGGAAGTAACAAATTGGGAAAATATTTTTAAAAGTAAAGGTTCTGACAAAGGTCTCATTTCCAAAATATATAGAGAACTGACCCTAATTTATAAGAAACCGAACCATTCTCCAATTGATAAATGGTCAAAGGATATGAACAGACAATTCTCAGATGAAGAAAGTGAATCCATATCCACTCACATGAAAGAGTGTTCCAAATCACTACTGATCAGAGAAATCAGATGACTGCAGCAGGTGATGTGAAAAGCCCCTGCGCTCAAACTGGAAGTGTCTGCCAGAAACTGGGGTCCCTAGTTCAAAGGTTCCGCTTCTCTGGGACTTCAGGAGCTGAGTTCCACACCCTCCAGCTGAGCTAGGCAGTGTGTGTTGCCTTGGGCCGTATCCATCCACTTCTCAATCTTTTAACTAGTCTCAGGTGGGAGCTAGGGGCCACACCCCCCGGTGCCGAGATCTGCTGAGTCACCCCCAGGATCCGGGAAAATCTAATCTATCTGAATTTTTAAAGTAGTTTAGATTTCTCTTCTGAACTGCTATATTATAAGCAGAGAAGAGCTAATAGCCTGTGCCAGATTCCTTTATCTCAGTGGCTTCTCTGATCCCAGAGCGCGATAGGCACAGTGTGCTAGCACCCAGCCGTCTGTGCTGACCTCTCTTCTTTCTCCCCTGCAAACTGACCTTTTCTGTTGAAACTCCAGATTCTCTTCAGCTGGTAAGTGGTGCTTCCAGTCCTTGTGGTATCTATCAGTCCAGCGCTATTTCTGAGGCTGATTTATCTAAATTGGTTGTGAGGGAGTAAGGACGTTCACAGAGTCATGTGTTTCTTCTCCGCCATCTTGGCTCCGCCCCCAATCAAGGTATATTTTTGAAGGGATTCTTCCATTTCATTAAAGTTATTGAATTGATTGGCATAAATTTGACCAAAGTAGTTCCTAACTATTGTTCTAATTTTCTCTTCATTAGTGGTGAGTTCTCCCTTTTCATTTTTAAGACTAACAATTTGCATTTCCTCTTTCCTTTTTTTAATCAGATTTACTAAGGGTTTGTCTATTTGTTGGTTTTTTCATAGAACCAACTCTTAGTTTTATTAATTAATTCAATAGTTTTTTTACTTTCAATTTTATTAATCTCACCTTTTATTTTTAGAATTTCAAGTTTCGTGTTTGGGTGGGGGCACGCTGCGACTATTGCGCTGGGGAGGGCTCTGGGATCAGAGAAGCCACTGAGATAGAAGAATCTGGCACAGGCTGTTAGCTCTTCTCTGCTTATAAAACAGCAGTTCAGAGGAGAAATCAAAGCCAGTTTAAAATTTAAAACCAGAGACTGGATCTTCCCTGAGCCTGGGGGTGACTCAGCAGATCTCGGCACTGTGGGTGTGGCCAACTTAGGGTGTCCGGGCTTTCACCTGGGGGTAGTTAAGAGATTGAGAAGTGGGCAGACACAGCCCAAGGAAACACACAGTGTCTTGCTTGGCTGGAGGCTGTGGAACTCAGCCCTGGGAAGTCCCAGAGAAGAGAAACCTTTGAACTAGGGAACGTGGTTTCAGGGCAGACACTTCCAGTTTGAGCTCAGGGGCTTTTCATGTCATCTGTTGTTGACATCCACGCCCCACTGGGACGCATAGGCTAGGCTTTGTGTCGCCTTTACTGTTCAGTATCAAACCTCAGGGAAGCCACTAGGACACATAGTGCTGCCGTCAAAGCACAGCAGTGCTAATCCCTGGGAGGCACTTCCAGGAAGGGGGTGAGGAACTCTCTCCCAGCTCTCTTTCTTAGCTCAGGTGCAGGAGCCACTGCATCCATCCAATCTCGGAGGAAGCTGGTAAAGAAATAAATAAATAATTTCCTACCCCAGTGACAGACTCCAAAAGATTTTTTAAGTATGAGTAAAAAGCAAAAAAGAACCATTTACTCATTCTACACAGAGAAACAGGGAGAGAGGCAGAGAGAAGCACTGAGACAAAAACACTGTCATTCTATTGAGTGCAGAAGGAAAAAAAAATTGGCAAGACATTTCTAGAAAACCATGTAATTATTTTTTTGGAACAAAGGTCAAGGAAATTACAGGATCATCAGAAAATGATGATCAGAAAAATATTTGCACACCATATTTTAGGATATCAGAAAAAATTTACCAATCACTCAGAAATATAGAAGAAAACAAAAGGAGGAAAAATATCTATCACCTCACAATATTTTGTTTACAATTTTTTTTTTTAAACAGAAAGAATGAAACTCTATATTAATTTAGAGCTAAAATGAGGTACTGGAGCAAAATGTATTATACTTTAGCTGAATTCAAAAGGGAAGAGGTAGGACATCATTTTGGGGTCTCAGCTATTACCCTATCCAAGAGAGAAAAGAGGAAGCCCAAATTAATTTTAACTTGACTTCTCCCTCAGATATTCAGGGAATGGAAAAGGACAAGATAGAACCTTTAGCCATTCAGAAGAGGAAAATCCCTGGAGGTATTATTAACAAGGGTTGCTATATCAAGTACTTCAGGCCATAGTCAGTATTTCTGTGAGACTATTCTATACTCTCCCCAAGCCATGGATTAAGGAATTCACATGCTTCTGCTTTTCCACCTCCACATCCCTTTCATCCTCCCCTTTTTCCTCTTCCTTCTTTTCTAACACAGAAATTAGATTTGTTTATTACCTGTTAATTGGCTATTTATTGTCTGTTCAAGGAAGAGAAGGAGGGTTGATGGGCCTCTTCAAGTTTCCAAACTCAGCAGCTACCTGGAAGTAATGGGAAGGATCCCCTTCTAACTCCACACTCCCCATATTACAGCCAGATCATCTCTAAGTTCCCAATGGAACATTCTGAGAAACAATCAGACATGGTGGGAAAGATTGGGAAGATGGCTGGTTTGGCAAGAGTCTCAGTGAGCATCTGTCCACATCCTGGCCAGATATGCTGCAGATGGAATATAATAATGATGACAATACTCTCCATACTAATCTATTTATTTAGTGCTATACCAATCAGACTCCCAAGAAACTGTTTTAATGACCTAGAAAAAATAACAACAAAATTCATATGGAAGAATAAAATGTCGAGAATTGCAAGGGAACTAATGAAAAAAAAGTCAGAGGAAGGTGGTCTAAGTGTACCTGATCTAAAGCTATATTATATAGCAGCAGTCACCAAAACCATTTGGTATTGGCTAAGAAATAGACCAGTTGATCAGTGGAACAGATTAGATACAAAGGACAAAAAAGAGTACATCTATAGCAATCTAATCTTTGACAAACCCAAAGATACCAACATTAGTGATAAAAATTCATCATTTGGAAAAAACTGTTGGGAAAACTGGAAATTAGTATGGCCGAAATTAGATATGGATCCACACTTAACACCA
The DNA here is from genome assembly GCF_048593235.1 of Sminthopsis crassicaudata. Lineage (NCBI taxonomy): Eukaryota > Metazoa > Chordata > Mammalia > Dasyuromorphia > Dasyuridae > Sminthopsis > Sminthopsis crassicaudata. The sequence goes on along the minus strand of NC_133620.1, from coordinate 235,030,073 downwards.
TATACCAAGATAAGATCACAATGGGTCCATGACTTAGGCATAAAGAATGAGATCATAAATAGATTAGAGGAACAGAGAATAGTCTACCTCTCAGACCTGTGGAGGAAGAAGGAATTTATTACCAGAGGAGAACTAGAGATCATTATTGATCACAAAAAAAAGATTTTGATTACATCAAACTAAAAAGTTTCTGTACAAACAATACTAATGCAAACAAGATTAGAAGGGAAGTAACAAATTGGGAAAATATTTTTAAAGTTAAAGGTTCTGACAAAGGTCTCATTTCCAAAATATATAGAGAACTGACCCTAATTTAGAAGAAACCAAACCATTCTCCAATTGACAAATGGTCAAAGGATATGAACAGACAATTCTGAGATGATGAAATTGAAATTATATCCACTCATATGAAAGTGTTCCAAATCACTACTGATCAGAGAAATGCAAATTAAGACAACTCTGTAATACCACTACACACCTGTGAGATTGCCTAAGATGACAGGAACAAATAATGATGAATGTTGGAGGGGATGTGGGAAAACTGGGACACTGATACATTGTTGGTGGAGTTGTGAAAGAATCCAGCCATTCTGGAGAGCAATTTGGAACTATGCCCCAAAAGTTATCAAACTGTGCATACCCTTTGACCCAGCCATACTACTACTAGGCTTATATCCCAAAGAAATACTAAACAAGGGAAAGGGACCTGTATTTGCCAAAATGTTTGTGGCAGTTCTTTTTGTTGTAGCTAGAAACTGGAAGTTGAATGGATGTCCATCAATTGGAGAAAGGTTGGGTAAATTATGGTATATGAAGGTTATGGAATACTATTGTTCTGTAAGAAATAACCAGCAGGAGGAATATAGAGAGGCTTGGAGAGACTTACATCAACTGATGCTGAGTGAAATGAATAGAACCAGAAGATCGCTGTACACTTCAATGCTGTATGAAGATATATTCTGATGGAAGTGGATATTTTCAACATAAAGAAGAACCAACTCACTTCCAGTTGATGAATGATGGACAGAAATAACTACACCCAGAGATGGAACACTAGGAAGTGAATGTAAATTGTTAGCACTACTGTCTATCTACCTGGATTACTTATACCTTCGGAACCTAATACTTAATGTGCAACAAGAAAATGGTATTTACACATATATATTGTATCTAGGTTTTATTGTAACACATGTAAAATTTATGGGATTGCCTGTCATTGGGGGGAGGGAATGGAGGGAGGGGGGGAATAATTTGGAAAAATGAATACAAGGGATAATATTATTTAAAAAATTACATATATACTGTAAAAAAAATTTCTAAATAAAAAAAAAAAAAGAAATTGATGCATTTACTATTTCTGCCTTACTGCATTTGATTTTGAGGTTTTTATGCCTTTGTATAAGATGAATTTTTGTTTAGGTTCCATGAATTGCTGAGAAGAAAGTATAGTGCTTTCTGTCTCCATTTAGCTTTCACCAAAGATCTATCATATCAAACTTTTCTAGAGTTACCTCTTTGACTTCTTTCTTATTTTGTGTTTTGATTTATCCAATTATGAGAGTGCAATGTTGAGATTATAGTTTTGCTGTCTATTTCTTCTTGCAGCTCTCTTAATTTCTCTTTTAAGAATTTAGATGCTGCACCACTTGGTGCATATCTGTTCAATATTGATACTGCTTCATTATCTATGCTACCCTTTAGCAAGATATAATGCCCTTCCTTATCTCTTTTAATTAGATCAATTTTTGTTTTTGCTTGATCTAAGAACAGGGTGGCTACCCCTGCTTTTTTGGCTTCACCTGAAGCATAGTAGATTCTGCTCCACCCTTTTACTTTAATTCTGAATGTATCACCCTGTTTCAGGTGTATTTCCTGTAAACAACATATAGTAGGATTCTGGCTTTTAATCCAGTCTGCCAACTGCTTCCTCTTTATGGGGTAGTTTACCCCATTCTCATTTAGAGATCTCACCCCTCCTGCCTCAGGTCTGCACAGCGTGAGATGCTTGCCTTGCTCTGGCTGCTTGCCCTCAGTCTGTGCCCAGTCTGTTCGTCCCCTCCCCTGAGCAAACACAGACCTTTTCTGGCGAATTTCAAGGATTTCTTCTGTTGGTGATTATTTGTGGGGGGGTTTTCCGGTCAAGCATTAATTCCGAGGCTTGTCATGAAGTAAATTCTGAGAGAAAATGCGGAGCTCAAGCAGCTGTATGCCTCTACACCGCCATCTTGGCCGGAACAGCCCTCTTACAGAGAATTTAACATTAAAGGCATTGTGGTTAAAAGATTTGTCCTAATGTCCCACCCTCTCTATAAGAGTTATTAAAACAGGAACTTTATAGTATTTGATGTTTTGTCTTCTCTTTTTCATTAAAAATTGTATAACAAAGAAACTTTTTATTTAAAAAAAACATAAATGTTTATTTCCCAGAGCTATATTTGCTATATTTAGAGAAATATGCTAATTACCTATGCCTTTGTGGCATTGGACAATTTGGCAACTTTAATTAATCAAAAACTTGATCACGTGTCTCTTTTCCATGAGTCAACCAAAGCAGTGCAACATATTAGGGATTTGATAAGTTAAAGAGCAATGAGAACTCTAAATATGAAGGTAAAATAAGAATTGTTTTTTACTGTTAATTGATTTTTTTAACCTCAGCCTTTCATTACTACTCTTCTTTTTCACTACTAATAGTTGATAAAGTAATATAAATGCCAGTGTTTTGCTTTTGACTAAGTAATAAGAATATATAAGGATAAAGAATTACTTTTTACTTCAATCTAATCATTATTCCTGTTAATTGACTTATCAACTACAAAAACAAATTTTTAAATACATAGACAAAAAACAGAATGACTAACCCAGCACCTAAAACCATATACCAAGATAAGGTTGAAATGAGTTCATGATTCAGACAGAAAGAGTGGTATTATAAGCAAATTAGAGGGGGCGGAGCCAAGATGGCGGAGAAGAAACACACGACTCTGTGAACGTCCTTACTCCCTCACAACCAATTAGATAAATAGCCACAGAAATAGCTCTGGACTGATAGATACCACAAGGACTGGAAGCATGACTTACCAGCTGAAGAAAATCTGGAGTTTCAACAGAAAAGGTCAGTCCCCAGGGGAGGAAGAAGAGAGGCCAGCACAGACGGCTGGGTGCTAGCACACTGCGCTGATTGCGCTGGGAAGGGCTCTGGGATCAGAGAAGCCACTGAGATAAAGGAATCTGGCACAGGCTGTTAGCTCTTCTCTGATTATAATATAGCAGTTCAGAAGAGAAAGCTAAAATACCTTAAAAATTCAGATAGATTAGATTTTCCCAGGTCACGGGGGTGACTCAGCAGATCTCAGCACCAGCGGGCGTGGCCCCTAGCTCCCACTTGAGACTAGTTAAAGAGATTGAGAAGTGGATGGATACGGCCCAAGGCAACACACACTGCCTAGCTCAGCTGAAGGGAGTGGAACTCAGCTCCAGGAAGTCCCAGAGAAGTAGAACCTTTGAACTAGGGGCCATGGTTTCTGGCAGACACTTCCAGCTTGAGCACAGGGGCTTTTCACGTCACCTGCTGCAGACATCCACGCCCCACCTAGACGCATAGGCTGGGTTTGTGCCGTCTTTACTTCAATCTCAAAAGTCAGGGAAGCCGCTAGAACACAACACCCTCAAGGGACAGCAGTGCTAGTCACCTCTGAGGCACTTCCAGGGAGGGGGTGGGGAACTCTATCCCAGAGCTCTATCTTAGCTCAGGCGCAAGAACCGCTGCATCCATCCTGTCTGGGAGGAAGCTGGTAAAGAAGTAAATAAATAATTTCCTACCCCAGGGACAGACCCCAAAAGATTTTTCAAGTATGAGTAAGAAGCCCAGAAAAACCATAGATTCCTTCTACACAGAGAAAGAGCGGGTATCAAACCCCGAGGAAGTCAACAGCAGAGAGACAGTAGATAACAACCTAAAAGGGAACAATTCCTGCCCCCCATCACATAACTCTCTCCTAGAAGACACTATTAAAAAGTTAAGGCAGTTTGAAGAAAAATGGGGAAAGGAAAGGGAAGCTATGATAGAGAATAACAACGTCCTGAAATTGGAGTTGGAAAAAATAAAGAATTCACAGGAGATGCAGGGAAACAAAATTTATGAATTAGAAAAAGTTTAAAAATCACAGGAAAGTAGGATTTCTGAATTGGAAAAGATAAAAAAGTCTCAAGAAAATAGAATTTCTGAATTGGAAAAAGAAAATAATTCTCAAAAAAAATTAGGGAAATGGAAAAAATTTCAATAGAGCAAAATAATTCATTTAAAAACAAAATTGGGCATTTACAAAAAGAACTAAAAACTGTGAAAGAAGAAAATAACTGACTTCCGGCCAAGATGGCGGCGTGGAGGCAGACAGCTGCTTGAGCTCCTCGTTTTCTCTCAGAACTTACTTCATGACAAGCCTCTGACTTAATGCTTGACCCAGAAAGAAATCCACAAATTATAACCAAGAGAAGACATCCTTGAAAGTCGCCAGAAAAGGTCTGTGTTTGTTCGGGGGAGGGTCAATCAGACTGGGCGCAGACTGAGGGCAGACAGCCAGAGCAAGACAGGCAGCTCACACAGCTCAGACCGGAGGGGGAGGGGTGTGATCTCTGCAGTTTCTGTGAAAGGGCTTTTGCCCCAGTGTGGATGCTCCGTCTTGGCAACAAGCCAGGAGCGGTGGAGAGGGTGTAAACACTGGAGGTGAAGATTAAAACCCCAGAAAGCCAGCATCTCTCAGAGCCCGGCCACCCCCAACCCCCACCTGGACTGACTCGGTGCGTTCTCGGAGCCTCAGAGCGCAGACTCAGTACAGTCATTGCTGTTCTGTTAGTGGCTCTCTGCTGCCCTACCCCCAGTCTGTAGAGGAAGCCCATTAATACCATCCAGCCCTATCCCCCGCAAAACAGACCAATTGTTTCTCTTGTCAGTTTGTTTTCTTTGATTCCTACTCTGACAAAATGAACAAAAAATTCAAAAGGGCTCTAACCATTGACAGCTTCTGTGTGGAGAGGGAGCAGACTTCAAATGCTGAGGAGACTAGGAACAGACTGTCCCCAGATGTATCCCCTGGGAGGGATATAAGCTGCTCCTCAATACAAAAGAACCTCATAGAGGAAATCAAAAAGGCTCTCACAAGAGAGCTGGAGGAGAAATGGGAAAAGGAAAGGGAAGCTTGGCAAGAGAGCCTGGAGAAGTCATCCCATGCATTCAAAGACAGAGTGGATAAAGAAATCAAATCATTGAGAAACAAGATTAGTGAGCTGGAAAAGGTAAACAACTCCAAGGAAAACAGGATTAGAGAGCTGGAAAAAGAAATCAGCTCTCTAAAAAATACAATGGAAAAAAATTCCATAGAAGATAAAAACTCAATTGGACAATTACAAAAAGATATAAAAAAAGTGAGTGAAGAAAATACATCATTGAAAATTAGACTGGAACAAGTAGAAATGAATGACTCAAGGAGAAACCAAGAGGGAGTCAAGCAAAACCAGAGAAATGAGACAATTGAAAAGACTGTCAAGTACCTTACCAGAAAGACAACAGACCTGGAAAACAGATCCAGGAGAGACAATTTGAGAATAATCGGACTCCCTGAAAAATGGGAGGAAAAAAAGAGCTTGGACACCATTTTCGAGGAAATTATAAAAGAGAACTGCCCAGACGTTTTGGAAACAGAGGGTAAAATAGACATTGAGAAAATTCATCGATCACCTACTGAAAGGGACCCTAAAATCAAAACGCCAAGAAATATAGTGGCCAAGTTCAAGAACCATCAGACAAAGGAAAAGATATTGGAAGCTGCTAGAAAAAAACAATTCAGATATGGAGGATCCACAATAAGGATAACACAGGATCTAGCAGCGTCCACATTAAAAGAACGCAGGGCCTGGAACATGATATTCCGAAAGGCTAAGGAACTTGGTATGCAGCCAAGAGTGACTTACCCAGCAAGAATGAGCATCATTTTCCAGGGAAGAAGATGGACATTTAACGAAATAAATGAATTCCATCTATTTTTGATGAAAAAACCAGACCTACATAAAAGGTTTAATCTTCAAATACAGAACTCAAGAGACTTCTAAAAAAGGTAAAAAGAATCTTGAGAACTATACTTCTGTCAAAAAAATATGTAAAGAACATATGTACAATTTGTCTTAGAAACTAGAGGTGGAAAGGAGATTATATCATAAAAAAGTATAAAGTGGTGGTACTACATCTCATGAAGAGGCAAAGGTAACCTATTATATCTGAGAGAAAGAAAGGAGGGAGATGAACATAGCGTGTATCAATAGACATATTCGATTTATGGTGAAACTTCTTCCACTTCATTGAAAAGTGAAAGGGAAGGAGTAAGCTAAGGGGAAGGGAATACAGTAATTTCGAGGAAAAGGGATAAAATAAGGGGAGGATCTTTAAGGTGGGGGAGGGATCCTAAAAAGGGAGGGCTGTGAAAAGCAAGTGGTGTTTACCAGTTTAATACTGGATAGGAGGGTAAAAGGGAAGGAAAGGGGAAAAGCATAAGCAGGGGTTAATAGGATGGCAAGCAATATAGAATTAGTCCTTCTAACCATAAATGTGAATGGGGCAAACTGCCTCATAAAGAGGAAGCAGTTAGCAGACTGGATTAAAAGTCAGAATCCTACTATATGTTGTTTACAGGAAACACACCTGAAACAGGATGAGACATTCAAACTAAAAGTAAAAGGGTGGAGCAGAATCTATTATGCTTCAGGCAAAACCAAAAAAGCAGGAGTAGCCATCCTCATCTCAGATCAAGCAAAAACAAAAATTGATCTAATTAAAAGAGATAAGGAAGGGCATTATATCCTGCTAAAGGGAAGCATCAATAGTGAAGCCCTATCAATATTAAACATGTATGCACCAAGTGGTGCAGCATCTAAATTCTTAAAAGAGAAATTAAGAGAGCTGCAAGAGGAAATAGATAGCAAAACTATAATAGCGGGAGATCTCAACCTTGCACTATCAGAATTAGATAAATCAAACCACAAAATAAATAAGAAAGAAGTCAAAGAGGTAAATAGAATACTAGAAAAGTTTGATATGATAGATCTTTGGCGAAAGCTAAATGGAGACAGAAAGGAATATACTTTCTTCTCAGCAGTTCATGGAACCTATACAAAAATTGATCATATACTAGGGCATAAAAACCTCAAAATCAAATGCAGTAAGGCAGAAATAGTAAATGCATCCTTTTCAGACCATAATGCAATCAAAATAACATTTAATAAAAAGACAGGGGAAAATAGACCAAAAAATAATTGGAAACTAAATAATCTTATACTAAAGAATGATTGGGTAAAACAGCAAATCATAGACATAATTAATAACCTCACCCAAGAAAATGACAATAATGAGACATCATACCAAAATGTGTGGGATACAGCCAAAGCAGTAATTAGGGGAAGTTTTATATCTCTACAGGCCTACTTGCATAAAATAGAGAAAGAGAGGGCCAACGAATTGGGTTTACAACTAAAATTGCTAGAAAAGGAACAAATTAAAAACCCCCAGACAAACACAAAACTTGAAATTCAAAAAATAAAAGGTGAGATTAATAAAATTGAAAGTAAAAAAACTATTGAATTAATTAATAAAACTAAGAGTTGGTTTTATGAAAAAACCAACAAAATAGACAAACCCTTAGTAAACCTGATTAAAAAAAGGAAAGAGAAAAAGCAAATTGATAGTCTTGAAAATGAAAAGGGTGAACTCACCACTAATGAAGAGGAAATTAGAACAATAGTTAGGAGCTACTTTGCTCAACTTTATGCCGATAAATTTGATAACTTAAATGAAATGGAAGAATACCTTCAAAAATATAGCTTGCCCAGATTAACAGAGGAAGAAGTAAGTAGTCTAAATAGTCCCATCTCAGAAAAAGAAATAGACCAAGCTATTAACCAACTTCCTAAGAAAAAGTCCCCAGGACCAGATGGATTTACAGGTGAATTCTACCAAACATTTAAAGAACAACTAACTCCAATGCTATGTAAACTATTTGAAAAAATAGGGATTGAAGGAGTCCTACCAAATTCCTTCTATGACACAGACATGGTACTGATACTTAAACCAGGTAGATCGAAAACTGAGAAAGAAAACTATAGACCAATTTCCTTAATGAATATTGATGCTAAAATCTTAAATAAGATATTAGCAAATAGACTTCAGAAAATCATCCCCAGAATAATACACTATGACCAAGTGGGATTTATACCAGGAATGCAGGGCTGGTTTAATATTAGGAAAACTATTAGTATAATTGACCATATTAATAATCAAATTAATAAAAACCATATGATCATCTCAATAGATGCAGAAAAGGCATTTGATAAAATCCAACATCCATTCCTACTAAAAACGCTTGAGAGTATAGGAATAAATGGACTATTCCTTAAAATAATAAGGAGCATATATTTAAAACCTTCAGTAAACATCATATGTAATGGTGATAAACTAGAACCTTTCCCTGTTAGATCAGGAGTGAAACAAGGTTGCCCACTATCACCATTACTATTCAATATAGTACTAGAAACTCTAGCCTTGGCAATAAGAGCCGAGAAAGAGATCCAAGGAATTAGAGTAGGAAATGAAGAAATCAAATTGTCACTTTTCGCAGATGACATGATGGTATACTTAGAGAACCCCAAAGACTCTGCTAAAAAGCTATTAGAAATAATTCAGAATTTTAGCAAAGTCGCAGGATACAAAATAAATCCACATAAATCCTCAGGATTTTTATACATTACCAACACAATCCAACAGCAAGAGATACAAAGAGAAATTCCATTCAAAATAACAGTCGATAGTATCAAATATTTGGGAATATATCTACCAAAGGAGAGTCAGGAATTATATGAGCAAAATTACAAAACACTTGCCACAAAAATAAAGTCAGATTTAAATAATTGGAAAGACATTCAATGTTCTTGGATAGGCCGAGCGAATATAATAAAGATGACAATACTCCCCAAACTAATCTATTTATTTAGTGCTATACCAATCAGACTCCCAAGAAACTATTTTAATGACCTAGAAAAAATAACAACAAAATTCATATGGAAGAATAAAAGGTCGAGAATTGCAAGGGAACTAATGAAAAAAAAGTCAGAGGAAGGTGGTCTAAGTGTACCTGATTTAAAGCTATATTATAAAGCAACAGTCACCAAAACCATTTGGTATTGGCTAAGAAATAGACTAGCTGATCAGTGGCATAGGTTAGGTTCACAGGACAAGATAGTGAATAAAAATAGCAATCTAATCTTTGACAAACCCAAAGATCCCAAATTTTGGGATAAGAATTCATTATTTGACAAAAACTGCTGGGAAAACTGGAAATTAGTATGGCAGAAACTAGGCATGGACCCACATTTAACACCACATACTAAGATTAGATCAAAATGGGTCCAAGATTTAGGCATAAAGAACGAAATCATAAATAAATTGGAGGAACATGGGATGGTTTACCTCTCAGACTTGTGGAGGAGGAAGGAGTTTGTGTCCAAGGGAGAACTAGAGACCATTATTGATCACAAAATAGAACATTTTGATTACACCAAATTAAAGAGTTTCTGCACAAACAAAACTAATGCAAACAAGATTAGAAGGGAAGTAACAAATTGGGAAATAATTTTTACAGTTAAAGGTTCTGATAAAGGCCTCATCTCCAAAATATACAGAGAATTGACTTTAATCTATAAGAAATCAAGCCATTCTCCAATTGATAAATGGTCAAAGGATATGAACAGACAATTTTCAGATGATGAAATTAAAACTATTTCCACTCATATGAAAGAGTGTTCCAAATCACTATTGATCAGAGAAATGCAAATTAAGACAACTCTGAGGTATCATTACACACCTGTCAGATTGGCTAAGATGACAGGAACAAATAACGATGAATGTTGGAGGGGCTGTGGGAAAACTGGGACACTGATGCATTGTTGGTGGAGTTGTGAAAGAATCCAACCATTCTGGAGAGCAATCTGGAATTATGCCCAAAAAGTTATCAAAATGTGCATACCCTTTGACCCAGCCATACTACTACTGGGCTTATACCCCAAGGAACTACTAGAGAAGGGAAAGGGTCCTCTATGTGCCAAAATGTTTGTGGCAGCCCTTTTCATAGTGGCTAGAAGCTGGAAGATGAATGGATGTCCATCAATTGGAGAATGGTTGGGTAAACTATGGTATATGAATGTTATGGAATATTATTGTTCTATAAGAAATGACCAACAGGAGAAATATAGAGAGGCTTGGAGAGACTTACATCAACTGATGCTGAGTGAAACGAGCAGAACCAGAAGATCATTATACACTTCAACAATGATACTGTACGAGGATGTATGCTGATGGAAGTGGATTTCTTCAACATAGAGAAGAGCTAATCCAATTCCAATTGATTAATGATGGAAAGAACCAGCTACATCCAGAAAAGGAACAATGGGAAATTAATGTAAACTGTTATTTTTACCTTCTGAATCCAATTCTTCCTGTGCAACAAAAAATTCGGTTCTACACACATATATTGTATCTAAATTATACTGTAATATATTTAACATATATAAGACTGCTTGCCATCTGGGGGAGGGGTTTGGGGGAGGAAGGGAAAAAATCTGAATAGAAGTAAGTGCAAGGGATAATGTTGTAAAAAATTACCCATGCATATGTACTGTTAAAAAAATGTTATAATTATAAAATAAAATAAAAATTAAAAAAAAAAAAGAAAATGAATTCAAAGACTAAAGGATGAAAAAAAAAAAAAAAAAAAAAAAAAGAAGAAAATAACTCCTTAAAAGTCAGGATGGAACAAATAGAAATGAATGATTCACAGAGAACCCAAGAATCAGTCAAACAAAACAAAAAAAATGAGAAGCTGGAGAACAACGTCAAATACTTACTGGGAAAATCTATAGACCTGGAAAATAGATCTAGGAGAGATAATCTGCGGATCATTGGACTTCCTGAAAACTATGACCAAAAAAAGAGCCTAGATTCTATTTTACAGGAAATTATCAAAGAGAACTATCCAGAGATAATAGAAACAGAAGGGAAAGTAGATGTGGAAAGAATTCATCAAACTCCTTCTGAAATAGACCCTAAAAAAAGAACACCACGGAATATAGTGGCTAAGCTGCAGAATTACCACACAAAGGAGAAAATCCTGCAAGCAGCTAGAAAAAAACAATTTAAATACCAAGGTGCCACAATAAGGGTCACTCAAGATCTGGCTGCCTCCACACTAAAAGAAAGAAAGGCCTGGAACCTGATATTCCGTAAGGCAAAAGATCAAGGACTGCAACCAAGAATGAACTTCCCAGCTAAGTTTAGCATCTTTTTCCATGGAAGAAGATGGTCATTCAATGAAATAGAGGAATTCTATATGTTTCTAAGAATAAAACCAGACTTAAACAAAAAATTTGATCTACATCCACAAGACTGAAGAGAAACAGAAAAAGGTACACAGAACCCTTGAGAACTGTAACTCTGTTGTGGGTATATAAAAACTACTCAAGGATAATTTGATTTTACTGATATAAAAGAAAAAAAGGAGGGTGTAGTAAAGGGAAGGAGGCCGTTTCAGAAAAATGGGAAGGAAAGATAAAAAGAGGGAAACTACATCCCAGTAAGAGGCATAGAAAATACACCATATCTGAGGGAATTTAGTAAGGGGGAGAATCATTGTGTGAATCTTACTCTCATCAGGAGAGGCTCAAAGAGTAAATAATTAACATATTTGTTTTTCAGAGAATTTTCTCTTACCTCATTAAAAGGGGTAGAGAAAAAGGGAAAAGGAAAAGGAGAATAAGTGAAGGGACTTGGAGGGAGGGGGGAGGGATACTAAAAAAAAAAAAAGGGAGGGTTGCGCATCACAAGGGGTGTCTGTAAATTAAATATCGGGGAGGGGGATCAGGGGGGTCAAGGGAAAAAGCATAATCTGGGGATAATATGATGGCAGGAAATACAGAATTAATAATTTTAACTGTAAATGTGAATGGGATGAACGATCCCATCAAACGGAGACGGATAGCAGATTGGATCAAAAATCAGAATCCTACAATATTTTGTCTGCAGGAAACACACTTAAAGCAGGGAGATACATACAGAGTAAAGGTAAAAGGTTGGAGCAGAATCTATTATGCTTCAGGTAAAGCCAAAAAAGCAGGGGTAGCTATCCTTATCTCAGATCAAGCAAAAGTAGAAGTTGATCTAATTAAAAGAGATAAGGAAGGAAACTATATCCTGCTGAAAGGTAGCATAAATAATGAAGCCATATAGATATTAAACATATATGCACCAAGTGGTATAGCATCTAACTTTCTAAAGGAAAAGTTAAGAGAGTTGCAAGAAGAAATAGACAGTAAAACTATAATAGCGGGAGATCTCAACCTTGCACTCTCAGATTTTGACAAATCAAACCACAAAACAAACAAGAAAGAAATTAATAAAGTAAATAGAACATTAGAAAAACTAGGTATGATAGACCTTTGGAGAAAACTGAATGGCAATAGAAAGGAATATACTTTCTTCTCAGCAGTTCATGGATCCTATACAAAAATTGACCATATATTGGGACATAAAGATCTCAAAATTAAATGTAGGAAGGCAGAAATAATAAATGCCTTCTTCTCAGACCGCAATGCAATAAAAGCTACATTCAGTAAAAAGTTAGGGATAAATAGACCAAAAAGTAATTGGAAACTCAATAATCTCATCTTAAAGAATGACTGGGTGAAAGAGCAAATTATAGAAACAATTAATAATTTCACCCAAGATAATGACAATGATGAGACATCATACCAAAATCTGTGGGATGCAGCTAAATCAGTAATAAGGGGAAATTTTATATCTTTAGAGGCTTATTTGAAGAAAATAGAGAAAGAGAAGATTAACGAATTGGGCTTGCAACTTAAAAGGCTAGAAAAAGACCAAATTAAAAACCCCCAACCAAATACTAAACTTGAAATACAAAAATTAAAAGGAGAAATCAATAATATTGAAAGTAAAAAAACTATTGAATTAATAAATAAAACCAAGAGTTGGTTTTATGAAAAAGCCAATAAAATAGATAAACCTTTGGTAAATCTGATCAGAAAAAAGAAAGAAGAAAATCAAATTGATAGTCTTACAAATGAAAAGGGAGATCTTTCCACCAATGAAGAGGAAATTAGAGAAATAATAAGGAGTTACTTTGCCCAACTTTATGCCAATAAATTTGATAACTTAAGTGAAATGGATGACTTCCTCCAAAAATATAGGCTCCCGAGATTAACAGAGGAGGAAATAAATTGCTTAAATAGTCCCATTTCAGAAAAAGAAATAGAACAAGCTATTAATCAACTCCCCAGGAAAAAATCCCCAGGACCAGATGGATTCACATGTGAATTCTACCAAACATTTAAAGAACAATTAGCCCCAATGTTATATAAATTATTTGAAAAAATAGGGGATGAAGGAGTCCTACCAAACTCCTTTTATGACACAGACATGGTACTGATACCTAAACCAGGTCGATCGAAAACTGAGAAAGAAAATTATAGACCAATTTCCTTAATGAATATTGATGCTAAAATCTTAAATAAGATATTAGCAAAAAGACTTCAGAAAATCATCTCCAGGATAATACACTATGATCAAGTAGGATTTATTCCAGGAATGCAGAGCTGGTTTAATATTAGGAAAACTATTAGTATAATTGACCATATTAATAATCAAATTAATAAAAACCATATGATCATCTCAATAGATGCATAAAAAGCATTTGACAAAATCCAACATCCATTCCTACTAAAAACTCTTGAGAGTATAGGAATAAATGGACTATTCCTTAGAATAATCAGGAGCATATATTTAAGACCATCAGTAAGCATAATATGCAATAGAAATAAACTGCAACCTTTCCCAGTAAGATCAGGAGTGAAACAAGGTTGCCCACTATCACCATTACTATTCAATATAGTACTAGAAACGCTAGCCTCGGCAATAAGAGCCAAGAAAGAGATTCAAGGAATTAGAGTAGGAAATGAGGAAATCAAACTATCACTTTTTGCAGATGACATGATGGTATACTTAGAGAACCCCAAAGACTCTGCTAAAAAGCTACTAGAAATAATTCAAAATTTCCGCAAAGTGGCACGATACAAAATAAATCCACATAAATCCTCAGCATTTTTATATATCACTAACAAAATGCAACAACAAGAAATACAAAGAGAAATTCCATTCCAAACAAATGTTGAGAGTATAAAGTATTTGTGAATCCATCTACCAAAGAAAAGCCAGGAATTATATGAGAAAAATTACAAAACACTTGCCACAAAAATAAAGGCAGATTTAAATAATTGGAAAGACATTCAGTGCTCTTGGATAGGCTGAGCGAATATAATAAAGATGACAATACTCCCCAAACTAATCTATTTATTTAGTGCTATACCAATCAGACTCCCAAGAAACTATTTCAATGACCTAGAAAAAATAACAAGAAAATTCATATGGAAGAATAAAAGGTCGAGAATTGCAAGGGATCAAATGAAAAAAAAACTCAGAGGAAGGTGGTCTAAGTGTACCTGATCTAAAGCTATATTATATAGCAGCAGTCACCAAAACCATTTGGTATTGGCTAAGAAATAGACCGGTAGATCAGTGGAACAGATTAGGTACAAAGGACAAAAAAGGGTACATCTATAGCAATCTAATCTTTGACAAACCCAAAGATACCAACATTAGGGATAAAAATTCATTATTTGTAAAAAAAACTTTTGGGAAAACTGGAAACTAATATGGCAGAAATTAGATATGGATCCACACTTAACACCATATACCAAGATAAGATCAAAATGCGTCCATGATTTAGGCATAAAGAGGAAAATTATAAATAGATTAGAGGAACAGAGGATAGTCTATCTCTCAGACCTGTGGAGGAGGAAGGAATTTATGACCAGAGGAGAACTAGAGATCATCATTGATCACAAAATAGAAGATTTCGATTACATCAAACTAAAAATTTTCTGTACAAATAATACTAATGCAAACAAGATTAGAAGGGAAGTAACAAATTGGGAAAATATTTTTAAAAGCAAAGGTTCTGACAAAGGTCTCATTTCCAAAATATATAGAGAACTGACCCTAATTTATAAGAAACCGAACCATTCTCCAATTGATAAATGGTCAAAGGATATGAACAGACAATTCTCTAATGAAGAAATTGAAACTATATCCACTCACATGAAAGAGTGTTCCAAATCACTACTGATTAGAGAAATGCAAATTAAGACGACTCTGAGATACCACTATACACCTGTCAGATTGGCTAAGATGACAGTAACAAATAATGATGAATGTTGTAGGGGATGTGGGAAAATTGGGACACTGCTACATTGCTGGTGGAGTTGTGAAAGAATCCAGCCATTCTGGAGAGCAATTTGGAACTATGCCCCAAAAGTTATCAAACTGTGCATACCCTTTGACCCAGCAGTGCTACTACTGGGCTTATATCCCAAAGAAATACTAAAGAGCGGAAAGAGACATCTATGTGCCAAAATGTTTGTGGCAGCTCTTTTTGTTGTAGTTAGAAACTGGAAGATGAATGGATATCCATCAGTTGGAAAATGGTTGGGTAAATTATGGTATATGAAGGTTATGGAATATTATTGCTCTGTAAGAAATGACCAACAGGAGGAATACAGAGAGGCTTGGAGAGACTTACATGAACTGTTGCTGAGTGAAATGAGCAGAACCAGAAGATCACTGTACACTTCAACAACAATGCTGTATGAGGATGTATTCTGATGGAAGGGGAAATCTTCAACATAAAGAAGAGCCAACTCACTTCCAGTTGATCAATGATGGACAGAGGTAGCTACACCCAGAGAAGAAACACTGGGAAATGAATGTAAATTGTTAGCACTACTGTCTATCTACCCAGGTTACATGTACCTTCGGAATCTAATGCTTATTGTACAACAAGAAAATGGTATTTACACACATGTATTGTATCTAGGTTATATTGTAACACAAGTAAAATGTATGGGA
The DNA here is from genome assembly GCF_048593235.1 of Sminthopsis crassicaudata. NCBI lineage: Eukaryota > Metazoa > Chordata > Mammalia > Dasyuromorphia > Dasyuridae > Sminthopsis > Sminthopsis crassicaudata. The sequence continues at coordinate 235,013,998 of NC_133620.1, read as the reverse complement.
TAGCCTGTCATTGGGGGGAGGGAATAGAGGGGGGGGATAATTTGGAAAAAGGAATACAAGGGATAATATTATAAAAAATATATATAATAAAAAAATTTTAAAAAATAAGCAAATTAGAAATTTTATCTCTCAAATCTGTGGAGAAGTCAGGGATTTGCGACCAAAGAAGAACTGGAAATATTATTGAACACAAAAAGATAATTTTGATCATATTAATTTTAAAAAGTTTTGTACAAACAAAACCAATGCAGACAAGATTAGAGGGGAAGCAACAAACTGGGAAAGTTATATATTCAAAGGTTCTGATAACAGCCTGGTTCTAAAACATACAGAGAATTGACTCAAATTTAGAAGAATTCGAGCTATTCTCCAATTGATAGATGGTCAATTGAAATAATTGACAATTTTCAGATGAAGACATTAAAACCATTTCTAGTCATATGAAAAAGTGCTCTAAATCACTATTCATCAGAGAAATGTAAATTAAAACAACTCTGAGGTATTACTATACACCTCTAAGATTGCCTAAGATGACAGGAAAAGATGATGAATGTTGGAGAGGATATTGTAAAACTGGAGCACTAATGCATTATTGGTGGAATTGTGAACTGATCCAACCACTCTGGAGAACAATGTGGAATTATGCCCTAAGGGTTATCAAACTGTGCATACTCTTTGAACCAGCAGTGTTTCTACAGGATATTATCCCAACAAAAATGTTTGTGGCAGCACTTTTTATAGTGGCAAGAAACTGGAAACTGAGTAGATGCCTATCAGTTAGAAAACGGCTGAATAAGTTATGGTATATGAAAGTTATGGAATATTATTAGTCTATAAGAAATGATCAGCTGAATGATTTCAGAAAGGCTTGGAGAGACTTACAGGATCTGATGACAAATGAAATGAGCAGAACCAGGAGATCATTGTACATAGCAACACAATTATATACAATGATCAATTCTAATGGATGTGGCTTCTTTCAACAAGAGATAATTCAGATCAGTTCTAATGATATTGTGATAATAAGAGCCATCTACATCCAGAGAGGGGATTATGGGAACTGAGTGTGGATCACAATATAGCATTTTCACTTTTTTTTGTTGTTGTTTGCTTAAATTTTATTTTCTTTCTCATTTTTCTTCCTTTTTGATCAGATTTTCCTTGTTCAGCAAAATAAATGTGTAAGTATGTGTACCTATATTTGATTTGGATATATGTTTACCATGTTTAACATATACTGGATTATTTGTGATCTGGGGAGGGAGTAGAGAGAAGGGGGGTTATTGGAACAAAAGTTTTGCAACAGTCAGTATGTTTTGAAAATGAAAAGCTTCAATTAAAAAAAATAAATGATAGATAATAAGCACAATATTTTTTATCACTAAACAAAGTTTGTTATAAAATCTGGTTTAATTCTCTGGAGGGACTCAGGAAAAGTCAGAGTCCAGATAGATTAAAGTCATTGGTCCCCCTCCTTAGGGGGAGAAGTGAAAGAGGCAGGCAAGCTGCATGCTTGCCAAAGATGGAACCTGGACTCTGGAGTCCAGAGCCTCAAGCCCCTCTCCTCCTCGTCCAGCAGCCCTCCAACTCTCTCCCTCAGCCATCCAATCCTTGCCTACAATTACCTCACCACCACAATTCAGCAAACACCAATGGTGAGGAGAGCCATCACATCATCATTTCATCTAAATATATGTATATAGAACCATTATCTTACATTGAATTGGTAATTAGCTTTAAGTGTTCTGTGATCTCAGATTCAGAGTTTCAGAGTTTCAGCCCTCTACAATTTGTGATTTTGAAGATGAAGTATGTTGTCAGAGAATATCTGAAAAGCCTATCTTTTCAATTTTCATCTAGAATTACCTTTTTAACAAGTATTGGACATCTTCATTGTGATTCTGTAAGGATGAGAAATAACCATACAGTATCTCTTCCATGTTACCTTTTAATTATATATTAATGCTATCTGATTATTTTGCCTCATGCTTATGGCATCTTTTCCTTTGTGAAATTTATTGGAACTCAGTTTCTAGGTATGTTGCTTTTAAAGAATGTTTTCACCATCATTAACTTACTTTATATATGTAACTAGAATTGGTTACTCAAACTAAACAAGAATTCCATTGATCAGACATTCTCAACTTATTTATTACATGCTCACAGGACTCAGAGCAAGAAGAAAAGAAAACATACTCCAATCAATGTTGTTAAAGATGAAGACATTAGGTAAAGTCCAATATCACATATGTATCAATATTCATAAGATTATAGATTTAGAATTGGAAGGGACCACTGAATTTATTTAGATCAATTTTCTCATTCTATAGCATGCAAACAAAAATAAATATGAAACAATTCTTAATAACATCAAAAACCTGATGCTCAGATCTTACATATAAGTGCAAATAACCAAGATTTCATATGCAATATTTAAGAAATATTTGATTTGAATCTAAATCATTTGATTCACTCATAATTCATTAATGTCACTCATATTCTTTCCATTGTGCCACATTTTCTATATTGGAGAATAAGGCATTTGATTTTCAAGTAATATTTTGCTGTTTTGCACAATGAGTAGCTACTCGAACATAGACATTAACAACAATAAAATTTAACACTTTGACACTAAACTTCATTTTATAGCCTTTAAAAAATTTTGTGCTGGGCAATCTACTTCTCTTGTATCTCCTCTTCATTAGTATAGGGATAGCTGCTCTTTTTCTTTACTATATGCTTTCCTTTCTATATGATTAAATTGTCTTGAAGAAAATTTCCCAAATTTATGACAAAACTAAACAATTTTAATGGTTACTAAAATTCATTTTGCAAATTCAGAAATAAGTTAAAGAGAAGGCCAATTAAATTCATTAATTACATACATATATTCAAAAAACTGGCTACAGAAACATTCAGATATTTCTTTAACTGTAATTAATTGCTAGATGATGCTGTGATTCAAACAAAATTCAATAAATTTAAAAAAAATTGAGACCATATTACATGCACAATATGTCTAAGACCTCATAAATTTTATACACTCACATATGCAAACACATACGTGTGTGTGTGTGTGTGTATCGATGTATATCTGTCTATAAGGAATCTGGGATTTTTTGCCCCCTAAAGCACATTCATTTTCCAGTGTTCTTTCCATTGTATTATATTGCCTATGTTGGAGAATTAAACATTATTTCCAGCAATATGTTAACTATACACATTTAGTCATTGCTAGAGCATAGACATTAATGGCAATAAACTTTTAAAATTCAATGTTCAATGATTTTTAAAAGACTGAAAAGATGTGTCCTTGCATTTAAAAGCTTATCTTGATTAACCAAATCTTTACCTATTTAGAGGGACAGGTTAAAACAACTGACCTTTTTTCTACTCAGATATTGGCAGAACAATGGGTTTCAACAAAGTGTCACATGATATGGCTAAAATAAAATTAAGATTTTCTGTTTAAAGCAGAGCATATCCTAGTTGATTCAAGACTGATTTGTTTTAATGGAGACATCTATATTTGATTTGTCCTTAAATTTGGCATATATATTAGAATTTCACAGATATGAACATTTCCTTTTCCTTTGATTACTAAAAAGCAGACAGCTTCAATCACCTAAGAATCTGTCACTACAATGACCTAATTATATAGAAATTTCTTGAAGAGTCTCTATCTTTCCTAATTTCTTCTCGTAAAGAGGAAGAAGAGAGCAGTGCTTTTCTTTATCTTATGTGCACATGATGGATTCAGGGGAGTGAGGAGGAGGATGGACAATAGTTCTTAACTTTTCTGTAAGACCTTTCCTTATGAGGAGATGAGTATACTTTATTGATTCCGTCTTTTGACTAACCCCCCTTTTCTCCTGTCCAAAGAAACTTTGTAATGATTCAGGAAAGATGATTTAATTCTATGAGTTAAATATAGGGAATGGTTCTAGAGTGAGAAGACCCAAAATTTCCCAACTTTCAGAACCTCAATTTCCTTGTCTATAAGTGACATTAGATTATATGACTTCTAAGTTTTCTTCTGGCTCTAGATCTTCATCCTCGATGAATTATGTTACACATATAATGGGCCTTTATAGATCTTTTTTATTTTAGGAATATTGGCTAGATTTATATTTGAATGTGTAGAAATGATTTCAAAAAAAATTCTGTATTTCTTGCAGGGATAGAATTCTTCTTGAAATTCTTTATGATTGCTAGCCATTCAGTGACCTCTTCCCCTCAAGTAAAATTTGTTGATCTGGTAGGGATCATAAACTGTGTTTCTCCTTTGCTAAAAAAAAAAAAAAAAAAAGAGAGATAGAAGAGAGAGAGATAGTCTGAGAGAGAGAGGAGAGAGAGAGACAGTATCAGCATTAACAGGATTGTTGGAGAAATTTAGCCAGAGAGTTTTAAAGAAATATCTGATGTCCCTTTAACAATGTTGATGAGAAATCTTAGCAAAAGTTTTTTTTTAATTTTTTAAATTTTTTATTAAATACTTATATAAAAATAGGACTAGTTTCAAAAGGAATGTCAGGAATCATTTATTTTAATTTCTTCCTTTTACAGATAAGAAAAATGAGATCTGAGGAATTTGAGGCACTTGCCCAAAGTCACATGATTAAAAAAGTTGTCAAGGGTAGCATTTTGAACTCAGGTCTTTCTTTTACCCTTGTCTCATATGTTTAACGTTTAAATAAGGCAGAGTTGTGCAAAGTCGCCAGCCTTACTTTCTCCTCCAGAGCCATCTGGGACCAGACTGGCGAGATATAGATCAAGATGACTGGAGATGCCCTCTATAATGGGTAGAAGTAATAGTGCAAGAGGAAAGAATATGTGAGCATATACCAGAACTGGTAATGACAGAAGAAGGAGAAGGCATTGTTAGGGATGAGTAGGGAATGGATTTCTAAACTTAGAATTCATGACCAAGAAGGTCAAGAGGTAATGCCTCTGACTCTAAAGTCAGGGTTCTTTCCACTGTGCTTGGCTGTATCTCAAGATGAAGAACCTGAAGTCTAAAGGGGAAAAGTCATTTGATTATGTCAGGGGTAGGAGATTAAGTCATATAAAGTTTGCCACTTTAAATTATAAAAGGTACAAAACCTTGTTTGTTTTCAATGATGAAAACAAATAATTGTTGGCATGATAATTCAGATACACAGAACAGCTTGTAGTAGTTGTTATTCAGTTATTCAGTTGTGTACAATTCTTTGTGACCTTTTAGGCAATACTGTCCATCGGATTTTCTGGCAAAGGCAAAGGAGTGGCTTACCATTTCCTTCTGCTGTAGACTGAGACAAACAGAGATTAAGAGTCTTGCCCAAACCTACACTGTCTGGAGCCAGATTTGAACTCATTTTCCTACCTTCAGTCCCAGTTGTCCTATCCACTGAGTAATTTAGCTGCCCACATAGAAAGAAACATTTTTTCCTGGTAACTGTGTGATACCATCTCTCAGAAAGAAAAGTGTATGTAGGGCACATTTTAAACTTTAATTTTTCTTATTAACATGTTCTCCATTATTTTCTTAATGACTAACTACAATATACCACAATATACTACAATAACCACAAAATAAATCAAACTCAATCTCCTTTTATAGTTTTAGCCAATTTTAAGGTGTAAATAAATGCTAACAATGAACATTTAAAACTGACCTCATGAAAAAATGTAAACTGTTTTTATTATAACTTTATTACAGATGAAACAAATACACCAATATGTTATAAGCAAGCACTTGCATTTTTCATCTTTCTTGATTTCTTCATCTGTAATCCGAGAGTATTTAAACTAAGTCATCTCAAAGGAATCTGAATCCTAAAACTACTTTGTATGCTCAGAATTACTGAAATGATCATCTTAGTTTCTTTTCTCCTATTCTTTTTAGTTGTTTAGATTTACTCTTTATTTTCAGATTTAGTCTCACACCATATACTGGATCCATGGCAGGGAGAAGATAGAACTTGAAAGCATTTAATACAGTACCTGACAAATAGTAGAGGCTATATAAAATATGTATTCCCTTCCTTTTTCAGCCTAATGATAGAGCATTAATCTATTTTTAAAATTTTGTGCATAAATCCCCATATTTATGTCTTGCCCCATTTACCCCCATGCTTCCACAATCAGATAACTCTATGGCATTTAATACATTCCATTTTCCATTTATATCAGATATTCACCACATAATAGTACAGATCCAACATGAAAATTTCTTATATGACTAGAGGCCTTACTTTAGGTTAATATTGATCTGGTTTCAGAAATTTCCTAGCCATGTGATCCTGGACAATCATTTGGCTTTGCCTTAGTTTCTTCGACTGTAAAATGGAAGAAATAATAATAAAGCAATTACCTCTTGAGTTATTGTGGGGATCAAATAGAATAACAATTGTAAGCATTTAGCACAGGGCCTGATACATTGTAAACATATAAATAATAGTTTCATTCCTTTTATTTTCATCCTTCAGCTTAAGAACAAAAATTATTTTAACTTGATATCACCAAGGTTTAACATAGTGCTTTTCATGCAGCATTAATATATGCTTACTGAATGAAATGCTCATTGAGGGACAATTTCATTTTTATCCTTGCATTCACGAGATAAGTAGACATATAATTGAATTATCAATTCATGGTTTGACTGATTGAGTAGAGAAGATATAAATGAAACAGATGAGTATTCCTATGTTGTCTCACCCATAAATCTTTAAAATCACATATCATTTCCCTAGCAGATAAATTATATTTTTGTTATTCCCATATCCTCTCCAATTGATAAATGGTCAAAGGATATGAACAGACAATTTTCAGATCATGAAATTGAAACTATTTTTATTCATATGAAAGGGTGTTCCAAATCATTATTAATCAGAGAAATGCAAATTAAGATAACTCTGAGATAACACTACACACCTGTCAGATTGGCTAAGATGACAGGTAAAGATAATTGGAGAATAGCTTGATTTCTTATAAATCTCATCATAACTTTTTGCACTTAATGCCTATTTCACTAGGAAAGAAACTAATGCTCAAAAAGTTAAATAACTCATTAGAATGAGTGTCTGGAATCAGAATCTGTGTCTGGGGCAGCATTTCAACCCAGGTCTTTCGTTTGTTTGTTTTTTAAAAGTCTTTATTTATACAATTGTACACTGGTTACCCTATAGAATAGGAACTTGGAATCAATACTTGTTCTTTTTAATACATGAATTTAGGTCCTCTATGAAGCTGAACTGCCAAGCTATCAAAATCTACTGCAAGGTATACAACATTGATGAGGAGGCTTCATAGTCTCTATGGCAATATACATTTACCAAAAAAAAAAAAAAAAAAAAAAAAAAAAGATTTACCAAAAAAAAAAAAAAAAACCCTGGATAATTCACACAAGGCAAATACTTACACAGGGATCATTCTCAAGATCTCTTTGAATAATTTTAGTAGCAATTGTAAGTCATAGGAATCACTAGAAGAGGACTTCCCAGCATGGTGTGCCTGAATCAAAGAAGATTCTGTGCTATATGAGTAAAGTAAAATTGCACTAGCACAAATAAAACATGAGTTGTGCAAAACTAACAACTCCATCCCAAATATTCACATCTATTATTTGTGCCTGACACTTCTGAACTCATATGAACTTATTAAGCACTCATACTCATCACTAGACCACATAGTACCTTGTCCTCAACTTTGTGAAATCATTGCTTCTCCTCCACTACTAAGGAAAAATAATATGTAACCTAACTGTCCTCACTCGATTGATATACAAAAAAAACTCAGCAAAGTGTAAGTTCAGCCTATTAGTGTAAACTCTAGCAAGTTAGCTAATAGGGACTGGGAGAGAACTGAACACAGGTATGGTGCTGAATCAAACCAATAGATAACTGAGTTCAGTAGTTTTAAATATACAATATAAACCAGTGAAAACCAGTTGAACTGGTATGGTATTGTACTATTTCCAGGATGCATATATGCTAAGGACAATAAGCCAATTGACTAACCATTGATTCACTAGATTAAGGACACAGGTTCATTTCTGGGAAATAATTTATTTCTTTGCTTTTTGTTACATTCATAATTAGGTAATTTAGACTGAGATGAGAACATCTCAGTCATCCAAGTTACCTCTGTATCTTATGATTGGCCATAAATGCCGCATCATTTTTTTGTCTAAAACTCTATATAAGCTTGAGCTCTGTGTGATTCTAATGTTCTGCAGACCCCATTCTGATCTGCCCTTGGACTAAAGGCAATGGAAGCTGTATTCCAATGTTGTAATTCTTTGGCATCTGTCCTTCTTCCCAAGCATTTAGCAGTAAAATTTCATAATTGCTATCACTCTATGATACTGCTATGCCTCATTTGAACTACTTCCTCACTCTCTGCACTGTGAAAAAAGATAGGAAGCCTTGATATACATGTAGAAAATTGTAACATAATTAGAGAGGAAAGATAGAAATATTTTTTAAAAAATATATCACAGGTCAAGATATATAACAATGGAAATTATTCTATATACCCTTAACTTGATGTCTAGGACACAGTAAACAACATAAATATGCTTATTTCCTTTCCCTTTTCCTTTCATTCCCATGTATAAGCCATGTGCATTATTATCAACACAAAAACTCTGGATATCAGAGGAGGAAAAACTACTTTAGGATCTTAAAGGTGGTCAAGTAAGGCTTTATTGATGTAAATCCACTTTACTTCAAATTACACAAAGAAAATAGAATTTTTCCAGTTTCATCTTAAGAATAAGTTAAGATAGAGTGGCATGGTAGACTGGAGTATGGTACTTTAAAGTCAGAAAGACTTCATCCAAATCACAAGTGCAATATATGTTTTGGGACTCATTATGTCACTTAAACTTTCTTAGCCTCATTTTTCTTACCTTTAAAATGAGAATAATAATACTTGTAATAAAAGAAAACATTACGTTATGATTTTGAGGATGAACTGAAATAATATAGATGAAGTATTTGCTAAACTTTAAAGAAATTCTAGCAAAAGTTTTAGTACAATTTTAAAGCATTAAAACTTAAAACTATACTAATATTGTGAGATTTAATATATATATATATAAATAGAAATATATATCTATATATATGTGCACATATGCATATATTTTTATGAACAAATATATATATACAATATATGTTATTTCTATATGGATACTATATGTGTTCTGTGTATAAATATATATTAAAACAAACATATTTATAGTTTTCATATATGCATATTTTACAATAGGGCAGTTAGAATTGAGTACCAATTCTGAAGTCAGGAACACTTAACTTCCTGAATTCAAACCTAGCCTAAGACATGTATTAGCTGTGTGGCCCTGGGCAAGTCATTTAATCTTATTTATCTCAGTTTTCTCATATATAAATGAATTGGAGAAAAAATTGGTAAACCATTCCAGTATTATTGCCATGAAAACCCAAAAAGGCTTTCATGAAGATTCGGATATTACTGCAATGTCAGAACAACAACAAATAGTTCACAATGCATTTATATTTACACAATATATACACAAATATTTATGCATATATAAATATTTGTACTTGTAGACATACATGCACACATAACTCCATAAATGCATACATAAAGAACAAATACAATTTAGATGGGCAGAAATAACAAAGAAAAGGCTTTTGCTGAGTGGAATGGTATTTACAAGATTAAGATTTACCCAATCTATTGTAAATGCTATAAAATCATTGTCTGTACATCTTTAAAGCTGTATGATTCATGATAGATAGATAGATAGATAGATAGATAGATAGATAGATAGATAGATATTTTGTATATGAATACTTAAATACTTCTTTTTATTAGTTGGAAAAGTAACTGTTAAATTATTGTGTTAATAAATCCAATGACAACATTCTAATCTTATCAAGAAGTCAGTAATATTTAATATCAAGAGAGACATGAGCTTTGTAATAAATCTTACTTGGTGTTTCATTGTCTTTTGTCTAATTGATACTTGGTTTTTCCTTCCAAAGATGACTGATCTCATTCATATTTTTGGCAGTTTTTCCTTTGAAAATATGTACTTTGCATTACTTTATTTTTTAATGTATATGAGTTCTGGCTTCCTCTTTCTCCCAATAAGATTCTATCTTTAGCTTCCACATCCTTTGATCCATCAGTGTTCCTACTGAGCTTATAGCCCAAAGAGATCATAAAGAATGGAAAGGGATCCACATGTGCAAAAATGTTGTGGGGACCCTTTTTGTAGTGTCAAGAAACTGGAATATGAGTGGATGCCCATCAGCTGGAGAATGGCTGAATAAGTCATGGTGTTTGAATGAAATGGGATATTATTTTTTTATAAGAAATGATCAGCAAGATGATTTCAGAGAGGCCTGGAGAGGCTTACATGAACTGATGCTGAGTGAAACGAGCAGGACTGGGAGATCATTACATATAGTAACAACAAGATTTTAGGAAGATCAATTCTGATGGATGTGGCTCTTTTCAACAATGAGATGATTCAGGTCAGTTCCAATGATCTTGTGAAGAAAGCCATCTACACCCAGAGAGAGGACTATGGGAACTGAGTGTGGATCACAACATAACATTTTCACTATTTTTATTATTGTTTGCTTACATTGTTTTCTTTCTCATTTCCTTTTTGATCTGATTTTTCTTGTGCAGTACTATAATTATATAAATATGCATACATGTATTGGATCTAACAAATAAATTTTAGCCTGTTTAACATGTTGAATTACTTGCCATCTAGAGGAGGGGGTAAGGAGGCAGGGGGAGGGAATTTGGAACACAAGGATTTGCAAAGGTCAGTGTTGAAAAATTATCTATAAATATGTTTTGAAAATAAAAGTTTTAATAAAAAAATAAGCAAAAGTAGAAGAATGAAAAATAAATTGTAGGTAGGAAGAACTTTCCATGAATCTAATAGTATTCATTTTTTTTAAAAAATCCTTGATCACCTAATCACCAAATTGCAATTTTTAGTCATAAAATACGTATATTCATTAATATTTTCCTTCAGTGCCATGAAAATAGTAGTCTTTCAATAAAACTATGACATATTAAATTGAAAAACACACACACAAAAGAGTTTATGTTTATAATTTTGTACACATTCTAAGTCATAATGTGTTATTAAAGATCTTTGTTTCAGGTTAGCATTGAAATTATTTATTAGGAAAAGATCACTCTAGCGCAGGTGGTTTTTTCTTAACTAGTTGAAAAGTATGTTATGATGGAAAGAATATTGCATGGGCAATCCAAATGGTTGTTTTAGAAATCATTCTGCTAGTAACTGACTAAGTAATTGACCTTGAGCAAACCACTTAAGTTCTCCAAGCTTAAGGTATAGCATTGGTGAAATAAAAGTAATAATGACTGTACAACCTATCTCCCTTGATTGATGTGAATATCAAATGAGATAAAAATCAAATGTTATAAAAAGGAAGTATGATAACTCATTTCCTTTTTTGATAAGGTTACTTGTAATGGATCAAATTTCTGGAGAAATGTACTTGAAACAAGGATTCTTTCAGTTAATTCAGTGGATTTGATAAAACAATGATTATCTAGTTTAACATATGAGTTCTCTAGTTCAGTATAATTGATTTAATTTCACAACAAATAATGGTTCCCTAATGATATAATGATTGGTTTATATTCAGTATACTGTAATGATATAATTGTAATAGAGTATATAAACTGAGGACAAAGTCAGCCACAGAGATTCCATCCTGGACCAGCTTCTAATGGCTCTCCTGCCTCCTGAATTTCCTTCAGTGAAACCAAGACCCATTCTGGAGGGCCTCCAGAAAGCTAACCAGCACCCAGGTGAAGGAGACAGAATGTGAAGGAGATAATAAAGACTCTGGACTTTATTCCTGACTATTCTTGTGATGATTATTCTGCTGAAACCAAGGCTGGTCCTGAGACCTCCAGAAAGTTAACCAGAACCTAACAGTTACCAGATATAATCAAAGATTTTATCTGGATTTTATCTGGATTTTGGTATAACATTTTCCAATGACCCTCTGTTATTTTTGTGGCAACATATCTTTGATTTTACAAACAAAGCTCTAGAGCTAGAATTTGCCCAATTTCAGAAGCCCAATTTTACATATGAGGAAATTAGCATCAAGGGAGATTAAGTGCTTATTATATGAGAGAGAGAATTTGAACTGACTTCAAACTCAGGGGTGTTCTTTGCTTTGTGGCTAAATAAGTATCACAGATTCATAGCTGGTTAAATAGTAGTGTGAAAATTGTTGATTAGTAAATAGATAAAAATGTAAAGGGAAATCTTGTTATTACATATCTATCCTCAAATGTATACTCAATATTGCTATGATTTGAATGAAGAGAGAAGACATATCGCTACAATTTGCAAATGATGCCATACTGGAAAAAGATTTTTCAAATGTTGGGATTCAAAGAATCAATATTGTAAATGGTCTCAATTAGTTGTGACAATTGGCCAAATCTAATAGAAGGGCATTTAATAAAGGCAAATGTAAAACTCTGCATTTTGATTTTAAGAGATCATTGCCTATTGATAAGAGTTAGAACTAGAAGTGGGGGGAGTAGTTGACCACAAGCTCAATTTGAATTGCTTAAAAAGAAATAAACCAATACAAAAATTATGCTAATATTTCTTCTATACAAAAGTGTTTCAAATATCTGAGAACAGATATCATAACATTTTCCTTCTACTCCATCTTGCCATGTTCTTGAATTTCTTTCTCTAGAATTACTAATGCTATTATACTTGTTTTTTGAGGTATTCTTCAATTCTAATCCTTCTTCAGTTTTCATGGAAATTTTTTTTTAGTTCCTCTTGCCACCTTAGTCATCTGTATTATACAGATTTGGATACAAAACTTTGACTATAGGTTAGAATAAAGCAAGGTCACTTGCCTTTTCTTTCTTTCGAGGCACTTTATATGAATTCTTCCTAAGATTGCCTTAGTTCTTCTCACAGCTGTATAACACTATTGACTCAAACTGAGTTTGCAATTCACTAAAACTCAGAAATGTTATTCACATGAATTTCTTTCATAAGATGATCCCTCCTGATCCTGTTTATGTCCTGTTTATATTTTATGACTAAAAAATTGCAATTTGGTGATTATGTGATCAAAGATTTTTTTTTAAAAATGAATACTATTAGATTCATGGAAAGATCTTCACATCCTACCTACAATTTACTTTTCATTCTTCTACTTTTGCTTATAGCTTTAACTTTTAAATTTTTATTAAAACTTTTATTTTCAAAACAAGACAAAAATGGATTGTATAACTTCCTCATTGATTTCAACTTACCATTTAACTCTGATGATATCTTTTTAGATACTTATTCTGTCATCCAGTTTACATTATCTTTCATTGCTTTATCCTATCTATCAATTAGTAAGTATGCTTTCCTACAAATCATGTGTAAAGATGTTGAACCAAATTAAATTAAATAGACCCTTTCCTATAGAGTGACATCTCCTTATTAATAATTATTTTCCGAGCCTTGTAAATTAAAGATTTTGAAAGCCATCTGATTATAGTTTAATCAAAATCTTTTTAAAATACTGGTAAAAATATAAGAGAAAACTTGTCAAATGTCTTGATGCAATCCATATGCACTATAAGTATCTCAAGCCTTCTGCTTAGATATTCCTTTAGAAATCTAGAGGAAGAAAATAAGGTTAGTCAGACATATGTCAGACTCAAGAGATATGGATGAAGGGGTCATACTTGTATTCCTGAAACTGTGAGGAGGGTGGAACTACTTAAATTTACTGATGATGTACAGAGCATATTGAAACCATTTTAAATGCATCATATATGGAAGGAACTTTAAGAGACAGTAAGCATTGTTAAGAAGGGTAACTTAGAATAAAGTAGAGTAGAGTAGAACTTGAGAAGATGAAGGTGGATGAGTGCATCAAACAGCAGTTCACAGAAACAATAATTTCATTCAAGAGAATGACAATAATGGGAGAATATACCAAAACTTATTGGATTCACTCAAGCCAGTACTTAGGGGAAATTTTATATCTCTAGATACTCATATTAATAAAATTAAAGGGGAAACATGAAATGAACATGCAACTAAAAAAGCTAGAAAAAATTTAAGCCTCTCAATTAAATACAAATTAGAAATTCTGAAAATTAAAAGAGAGATGAATAAAATTGAAAGGAAGAAAACCATTAAACACATAAATAAAACCATGAGTTTGTTTTACGAATAGAAAAACCAACAAGATAGAAAAAGGAAAAAAGAAAATGAAATTTAAAAAATGGAAAGGATGACTCTAATTCTAAAAAGGAGAAAATTAAACCAATAATTAAAAGCTATTTTGCCCAACTGTATGTCAATAAAGCTGACAGTCTAAGTAAAATAGGCAAATATTTACATATCAACAGAAAAGAAAATAAAGGATTCAAATAACTTTCTTTTAGTAAAAGAAATTGAGCAAACTATAAATGAATTTCCTATGAAAAATCTCCAGGACCAGATTAATTTACAAGAATTTACATAATAATTAATTCCAATACTATATAAACTATTTTTTTAAATAGGCAACATAAACTGAGGTACTGTATGAACACAATTATGAAACACTTTACAAAACCAAAGACAGATCTAGATTTAAACAATTGAAAAAAAATCAATTGTCCGTCAGTAGGCCAAGCTAATATAATAAAATGACAACTGTACTTAAATTAATCTATTATAAGTGACAAATCAATAAAACTTTTTAAAAAGTTTTTATGAAACTAAAAAAAATGATAAATTTCATAAGAAAGTTTAAAAAAAAGGTTAAAAATATACAGGGAATCAATGAAAAAAATGCAAAGAAAGTTGGCTTGGTTATACCAGAACAAAAACTATATTATAAAACAGCAGAAATCAAAAACATTTGGTATTGGTAAGAAATAGAGTAATGAATCAGTAGAATAGGTGAGGTTCATAAGACACAACAGTCAATGACTATGGTAATCTCTTGTTAGATAAACCTAAAAACTCCAGTTTCTGGGATTAAAATAAACACTGTATTTCACAAAAAAATGTAAGTTAAAAACCTGAAAAAGAGTATGGAAAAAACTAGAAATAGACTAAGATGTCACGTCCTAAACCAATATAAGATTCAAATTGATTTATGGTTTATACTTATGGTGGTACTATAAGCAAATTAGGAGAACAAGGGCTTTCCCTTATTTATCTCTTAGATCTTTGCAAAAGGGAAGAATTTATGACCAAGCAAGAAATAAAGAACATTATAAAATGCAAAATGGATAATTTTGATTATATCAAAATTTAAAAAGTGTTTAAAACTATCTTTACATGTAATTTGAAAAATAAGTAAAATATTGAAAATACTATTGAAAATTTAAAAAAAAAAGAAAATGGGGGTGTAGTAATAGTTCTATAAATTAGAGAAAAAAGAAAAAGAAAAATGAGTATGGGCACAGGTGGAAAGAGAGAGAGAGAGAGAAAGAGAAAGATGTGAATTCTTTGAAAACATGGAAAACATGGTGGTAGTGATGATGGTGATGGTAGAGCAAGAGGAAGAAGAGGATAGAAGGATAAAACTCTGGAGTTGGAATCAATAATCAATTCAAATTCAAATCCATTCTCAGATATTGATTAGCTGTGTGATTCTGGTATGTCACTTAACCCTGTTTCACTCATTGCCATTGATCTGTAAAATAAACTGAAGAAAGAACAAATATATTTTCCAAGAAAAACCCAAATTATGGGTCTTATGAAGAATTGGACATGACTGAAATGAGTGAACAACAACAAATATTTGTTAAATTTCAAAAGTATAGGAATGTGGTTAGATCCAATCTTGAAACCATACCAGGGGCATTACTATAAAGTATTTTATAGCATTTGATATTTTCTTTGATTTGGTCATATCAAATGTTATAAAATACTTTATAATAAAAAAGCTTACTCAAAGAGTAAGTATTACAAAGAAGAGCATTTCTTCATAAGTCCAAGTAGAACTCAGAGAAACAAACATATCTTAAAGAAAAATACTACCTTTCATTACCTATAAGTTCTTTCAGAGCAAGAAATAATTTCTGTCTTTCCTTGTCTTCCCAGCATTTAGCATTGTCCTAACATACAGTAGGTACTTAATAGATGCGTATTGAAATGAAATCAAAACTTGAACACCAAAATATGAGCCCATCCATATGCTTAGCAAAGCATAAAAAAATATTTACAGAAAAAGCAGAATGTCTAAATCATGCCACCTGCTTCTTTTTAAAAATATGTACTCTCATTTGCACCCAGAGCGAGGACTGTAGAGAATGAATATAACACAGTATTTTCACTCTTTGTTTTGTTGTATGCTTGCATTTTGTTTTATTTCATATTTTTCCATTTTATCTGATTTTTCTTGTGCAAAATGAAAATTATGGAAATATTCATAAAATTGCATGTTTAATGTATATTGGATTACTTGCCATTTGAAAGAGGGCATAGGGAAGGGGAAGGAAAAAATTTGCAGCACAAGACTTTACACAGGTGAATGATGAACATTATCTATGCATATGTTTTAAAAATAAAAACCTTTAATAATAAAAAACACAAAAATATATGCTTTATTTCCAAAATTGACTTTCCCATCTATGCCTCTTAACTTAACTACTCTTCTCTTTTATGTATTTTAAAATATTTTGATTACATATCTTTCTTTTGCAAAACCATCACCAACCTCATTCTCTAGCAACCAGAAATCAGAAGAAAAAAGGAAGAAAAATATTGAAAATGAACACAGAACTTAATTGTGCTTATTTCCCCACCTTAGTTCAGGTGACATGAACACACTGAAGTTGCTGGGTACTTTCATACTTCTTTTCAATAATGAGATGACTTAAGACATTTCCAATAGACTTGTGATAAAAAAAAGCCATCTACATACAGAGAAAGGAATATGGGGACTGAATGTAAATCACAACATGATGTTTTTACGTTTTTGTTGTTGCTTGCTTGTTTATTTTTCTCTTTCTTTCTTTCTTTTTCTTTTGATTTGATTTTTATTATTTAGCATGATAAATTTGAAAATATATTTATACGAATTGCACATTTTAAGCCTATATTGGATTGTTTGCTATATAGGGGAGTGGGGGAGGAGGGAGATAGTATCAGAAAAAGGGAAAAGGGGAGAAAAAAGAGGGAAATTACATCACACGAAGAGGTAAAAGGAAATCTATCCTTTCTGAGGGAATTTAGAAAGGGGGAAAGCATTGTGTCTCATCAAATTTGGCTCAAAGAGAAAATAACTGACATATTGGTTTACAGAGAAACTTCTCTCACCTCATTAAAAAGTTGGAGAGGAAAAGGGAAAAGGAAAAGAGTAATAAGGAAAAGTATAAGAAAGGGGTATTCAAAGGGGGTGGGAGGAACTATAAAGAAGGAGAGCTGTGTGAGGCAAATTGTGCCCATAAGTTTAATACTGGGGAGGAGGATAAGAGAGGTAAGAAAAAAAAAAAAAAGCATAATCTGGGGATAACAAGAGGGAAGAAAATACAGAATTAATAATTTTAACTGTAAACATGAATAGGATGAACTCTCCCATAAAGTGGAGGCAGATAGCAGACTGGATCAAAAGCCAGAACCCTACAATATGTTGTTTACAGGAAACACATTTAAAGCAAGGTGATACATACAAAGTAAAGATAAAAAGCTGGAGCATAATCTACTATGCTTCAGGTGAGGGGTACCCATCCTGATCTCAGATCAAGCAAAAGCAAAAATTGATCTAATTAAAAGAGATATGGAATGAAATTATATCTTGCTAAAGGGTAGGATAGAAAATGAAGCAATATTAATACTAAACACATATGCACCAAGTGGTATAGCATCTAAATTCTTAAAGGAAAAGTTAAGAGAGTTGCAAGAAGAAATAGACAACAAAATTATAATAGTGAGAGATCTCAACCTTGCACTCTCAGTATTAGATAAGTGAAACCACAAAACAAATAAGAAAGAAGCTGAAGAGAT
Organism: Sminthopsis crassicaudata; assembly: GCF_048593235.1. NCBI lineage: Eukaryota > Metazoa > Chordata > Mammalia > Dasyuromorphia > Dasyuridae > Sminthopsis > Sminthopsis crassicaudata. The sequence continues at coordinate 234,995,988 of NC_133620.1, read as the reverse complement.
AAACAGAGTATTAGAAAAGCTAGGTTTGATAGCTCTTTGGAGAATGGAGACAAAAAGAAGTACACTTTCTTCTCAGCAGTTCATGGAACCTATACAAGAATTGACCATATATTAGGACATAAAGACCTCAAAATTAAATGCAGAAAGGCAGAAATAGTAAATGCATTCTTTTCAGATCACAATGCAATAAAAACTACAGTCAACAAAAATCTAGGGGTAAATAGACCAAAAAGAAATTGGAAACTAAATAATTTCATCTTAAAGAATGATTGGGACTTCCGGCCAAGATGGCGGCATGGAGGCAGACAGCTGCTTGAACTCTGTGTTTTCTCTCAGGACTTACTTCATGACAAGCCTTGGAGTTAATGCTTGCCAGGAAAAGAAACCCACAAACAGAAGACATCCTTGAAATTCGCCAGATAAGGTCTGTGTTTGCTCGAGGGAGGGGACGAGCAGACTGGGCCCAGACTGAGGGCAGGCAGTGAGAGTAAGACAGGCAGTTGAAAAAGCTCGCACCAGAGTGGGTAGGGGTACAATTGCTTCTGTTTCTGCAAAAAGACTTTTACCCAGTGTGGATACTCCAACTTGGCAGCAAGCCAGGAGCAGCAGAGAGGGTGTAAACAACGGAGATGAAAAATAAAACCCTGGAAAGCCAGTGTCTCTCAGAACCAGGCCACCCCTACCCACACCTGGAGTGACTCAGCACTTTCGTAGACCCTCAGAGCACAGATGCAGCACAGCCATCACTGTCCTGTTAATATCTCACCTCTGTCTCCCCCAATCTGTAGAGGAAGCCCAGTAACACCATTCAGCCCCATCCCCCCCAGAAACAGAACAATTATTTCTCTTGACAATTTGTGTTCTTTGATTCTCTGACAAAATGAACAAAAAATTTAAAAGGGCTCTAACCATTGACAGCTTCTGTATGGAGAGAGAGTAGACTTGAAATACTGAGGACACTAAAAGCAGATAGTCCCCAGAGGAATCTCCTAAGGGGGATATGAGCTGCTCCTCAATACATAAGACTCTCATAGAGGAAATCAAAAAAGCTCTCACAAGAGAGCTAGAAGAGAAATGGGAAAAGGAAAGGGAAGCTTGGCAAGAGAGTCTGGAGAAGTTATCCAGAGTGGATAAAGAGATCAAATCATTGAGAAATAAAATTAGTGAATTAGAAAAGGTAAACAACTCCAAGGAAAACAGGATTAGTGAACTGGAAAAAGAAAACAGCTCCTTTAAAAATAAAATGGATGAAATGGAAAAAAAAATTCCATAGAAGATAAAAACACAATTGGACAATTACAAAAAGATATAAAAAAGTGAGTGAAGAAAATGCATCATTGAAAATTAGACTCGAACAAGTAGAAATGAATGACTCAAGGAGAAACCAAGAGGTAGTCAAGCAAAACCAGAGAAATGAAACAATTGAAAAGAATATAAAGTACCTTATTAGAAAGACAACAGACCTGGAAAACAGATCCAGGAGAGACAATTTGAGAATAACTGGACTCCCTGAAAAATGTGAGGAGAAAAAGAGCTTGGACACTATTTTCGAGGAAATTATCAAAGAGAACTGCCCAGACGTTTTGGAAACAGAGGGTAAAATAGACATTGAAAAAATTCATCAATCACCTACTGAAAGGGACCCTAAAATCAAAATGCCAAGAAATATAGTGGCCAAGTTCAAGAACCATCAGACAAAGGAAAAAATACTGGAAGCTGCTAGAAAAAAGCAATTCAGATGTGGAGGAGCCAGAATAAGGATAATCCAGGATCTAGCAGTGTCTACATTAAAAGAATGCAGGGCCTGGAACATGATATTCAGAAAGGCTAAGGAACTTGGTATGCAGCCAAGAATAACTTACCCAGCAAAAATGAGCATCGTTTTCCAGGGAAGAAGATGGACCTTTAGTGAAATAAATGAATTCCATCTATTCTTGATGAAAAAACCAGACCTACACAAAATGTTTGATCTTCAAATACAGAATTCAAGAGATTTCTAAAAAGGTAAAAAGAAATCTTGAGAACTATATTTCTGCCATAAAGATATGTAAAGAACACATATATAATTTGTCCTAGAAACTAGAGGTGGAAAGGAAATTATATCATAAAAAAGGGTAAAGTGGTGGTACTACATCTCATGAAGAGACAAAGGTAACCATTATATCTGAGAGAAAGAAAGGAGGGAGATGAACACAGTGTTTATCAATAAACATATTTAATTTATGGTAAAATTTCTTCCACTTCATTGAAAAGTGAGAGGGAAGGAGTAAGCTAAGGGGAAGGGAATACAGAAATTGTGAGGAAAATAAGGAGAGGAACTTTAAGGTGGGGGAGGGATACTAAAAAGGGAGGGCTGTGAAAAGCAAGTGGTGTTCACAAGTTTAATACTGGGTAGGGAGGTAAGAGGGAAGGAAAAACATAAGCAGGGATTTACAGGATGGCAAGCAATATAGAATTAGTCATTCTAACCAAGAATGATTGGGTGAAACAGCAGCTCATAGACATAATTAATAATTTCACCCAAGAGAATGATAACAATGTGAAAACATACCAAAATTTGTGGGATGTAGCCAAAGCAGTAATAAGGGGAAATTTCATATCTTTATAGGCTTACTTGAGTAAAATAGAGAAAGAGAAGATCAATAAATTGGGGTTGCAACTTAAAAAAAATAGAAAAAGACCAAATTAAAACGCCCCAATCAAATACTAAAAACTGGAAATTCTAAAATTAAAAGTTCAAATTGATAAAATTGAGCGTAAAAAATATTAAAGTAATAAATAAAACTAAGAATTGGTTTTATGAAAAAACCAATAAAATAGATAAACCTTTGGTTAATCTAATTAGAAAAAGGAAAGAGGACAATGAAATTGTTAGATTTAAAAATGAAAAGGAAAAACTTTCCACCAATGAAGAGGAAATTAGAGCAGTAAATAGGAGTTACTTTGCTCCACTTTATACCAATAAATTTGATAACCTAAGTGAAATGGATGACTACCTTCAAAAATATCGGCTTCCCATATTAACAGAGGAGGAAATAAATTGCTTAAACAGTCTCATTTTAGAAAAAAGAAGTGGAACAAACTCTTAACTTCCTAAGAAAAAATCCCCAGGACCAGATGTATTTATATGTGAATTCTACCAAATATTTAAAGAACAATTAAGTACAATACTATATAAACTATTTGAAAAAATAGGAAATGAAGACTCCTACCAAATTCCTTTTATGACACAGAGATGGTACTGATACCTAACCCAGGTAGGTTGAAAACAGAAAAAGAAAACTATAGACCAATCTTCCTAATGAATATTGATGCAAAAATCTTAAATAAAATATTAGCAAAAAGATTACAAAAAAATCATCCCCAGGATAATACACCACAACCCCAAGCAGGAGTTGTACCAGGAATGCAGGGTTGGTTCAATATTAGGAAAACTATTACTATTATTGACCATATCAATAACCAATTTAACAAAAAAACATATGATCATCTCAATAGATGCAGAAAAAGCATTTGATAAAATCCAACATCCATTTCTATTAAAATACTTGACAGTATAAAAATATATGACTTTTTCCTTAAAATAGTCAGTAGTATCTATTTAAAACCATCAATAAGCATCATATGTAATGGGGATAAAATGGAATTCAGTAAGATCAGGATTGAAACAAGGTTGCCCACCATCACCATTACTTGGGAAAGCCTAGATATCTTAGAATAAGCCGAATGTTGAGACCCTGGATATCTTAGAATCAGCTGGAGTCAGGATAAACAAAAGTCTTCATTCTTGGTCTTTTGGGGTCACCATCAGGGGATTAGATATAGGCATCTCCATACCTCCTTCCTCTCTCTCCACCACCAAACAATGATACTGCTTCTCCCGTTCCATCCTCTGATCTCTCCTCCCTTCTCTGTCCACACCCACAGATCAAGCCAGCACAGAGTTGAATAAGGTCATCCTTCAAACATGTTAATAGAGAATTATCCAATTCATAATTAGCCTTAAGTGCTAGGTTATCTAGGTTAAGTGCATCTGCTCAGAGTTTTAGCCCTTTACAATTACTATTCAATATTGTACTAGAAATTTGGCAATAAGAGTTGAGAAAAAGAGTAAAGGAATTAAAGTAGGTAATGAGGAAACCAAATGATCACTCTTTGCTGATGATATGATGGTACAGTTAGAGAACCCTAGAGATTCTACTAAAAAGCTATTAGAAATAATCCACATCTTTAGCAAAGTTGCAGGAGACAAAATAAACCCACATAAATCATCAGCATTCTTATATGTCACTAACAAAATCCAACTTTTAGAATTACAAAGAGAAATTCCATTTAAAGTAACTACTGGTAGCATAACATATTTAAGAATCTATCTGCCAAGGGAAAATCAGGAACTATACTAGCAAAACTACAAAACACTTTCCACACAAATAAAGTCAGATCTAACCAATCAGAAAAATATTAAATGTTCTTGGATAGGGAGAGCAAATATAATAAAAATGACAATACTACCTAAACTCATCTATTTTTATTTAGTGCTATACCAATCAGACTCCCAAAAACTGTTTTAATGATCTAGAAAAAATAACAATAAAGTTCATACAGAAAAACAAAAGTTCAAGAATTTCAAGTGAACTAATGAAAAAAAAAATCAAATGAAGGTGGTCTGGTTGTGCCAGAACTAAAATTATATTATAAAGCACTGGTTACCAAAACCATTTGGTACTGGCTAAGAAATAGACTAGTTGATTAGTGGAATAAGTTAAGTTCAAAGGACAAAATTGTCAATTTAATAATCTAGTTTGACAAACCTAAAGACCCCAGCTTTTGGGATAAGAACTCACTGTTTGACAAAAACTGCTGGAAAATTGGAAATTAATATCGCAGAAACTTGGCATTGTCCCACACTTAACATCATACACCAAGATAAAGTCATAATGGGCGCATGACTTAAGCATAAAGAATGAGATTATAAATAAATTAGAAGAACGTAGGATAGTTTACCTCTCAGACCTGTGGAAGGGGAAGGTATTTATGACCAAAAAAGAACTTGAGATCACTATTGATCACAAAATAGAAAATTTTGATTATATCACATTGATAAGTTTTTGTACAAACAAAACTAATGAAGATAAGATTAGAAGGGAAACAATAAACTGGGAAAACATTTTTAGAGTCAAAGGTTCTGATAAAGGTCTCATTTTCAAAATATATTGAGAATGGACTCTAATTTATAAGAAATCAAGCCATTCTCCAATTGATAAATGGTCAAAGGATATGAATAGACAACTCTAAGATGAAGATATTGAAACTATTTCTATCCATATGAAAAGATTCTCCAAGTCATTATTAATCAAAGGAATGCAATCAAGACAACTCTGAGATACCACTACACACCTGTCAGATTGGCTAGAATGACAGGGAAAGATAATGCATAATGTTGGAGGGGATGTGGGAAAACTGGGACACTGATACATTGTTGGTGGAATTGTGAATATATTCAGCCCTTCTGGAGAGCAATTTCAAACTATGCGCAAAAAAGTTATCAAACTGTGTATACTGTTTGATCCAGCTGTGTTAATACTGGACTTATATCCCAAAGGTAAAGAGACCCGTATGTGCAAGAAGTTTGTGGCAGCCCTTTTTGTAATGGTCAGAGACTGGAAACTGAGTGGATGCCCATTAATTGGAGAATGGCTAAATAAATTGCGGTATATGAATATTATGGAATATTATTTTCTGTAAGAAATAACCAGCAGGATGATTTCAGAAAGGCCTGGAGAGACTTACATGAACTAATGATGAATTAAATGAGCAGGACAAGGAGATCATTATATACTTCAACAACAATACTATATGATGATCAATTCTGGTGGACGAGGCTCTCTTCCACAAATCAGTTCCATTTATTCAATAATGAATAGAACCAGCTATACCCAGCAAAAGAACTCTGGGAAATGAATGTGAACCACTACATAGCAATTCCAATCCTATTTTTGTCCATTTGTATTTTTTTATTTCCTTCACAGGTCAATTGTACATTATTTCAAAATCCGATTCTTCTTGTGCAGCAAAATAACTGTATGGATATGTATACATATACTGCATTTAACATATACTTTAACATATTTGACATGTATTGGTCTAACTGCCATCTTGGGGAGGGGTGGGGGAAAGGAGGGGAACATTGAAACAAAAGATTTTGCAATTGTCAATGCTGAAAAATTACCCATTCATATATCTTGTAAATAAAAAGCTATAATAATAATTTTTAAAAGACAGTTACCAGACCTTGACTATAATCTAAAAAAGCCATCACATCCTAAGTGAAAAAGAAGCTTATGATTTTCTATATTCCACTGATCTGGGAAGCAGTAGCAGAAAGTTAGCTGCAAGTTTGTTTTTATTGGTCCTTCAGCATGTTATAACTCCTCCTGAAAAAACATAGAGTTCCATTATTGGACCTAGCTTCTTTAATGGGGATCACAATGGCATGCTCCCTCCCCCATGTAGGTGCAATTATTAATAGGTTAAGTTCTTATCCATGGACCTACTTGATAGTTATGGAAAGGTCTGTAGGACAGTCAGATATGTCAGGGAAAATATCACCTTAATGAGTTCAGAAGCTAAGAATTACATGTAAAACTTTGTGGATCTTTCCAATCCTAACCTTTATTAATCAATAAAGGAGTGAGATGGTATAAAAGGATAAGAGAAGAGGGAGAAGGAAAAAAGGGGGAAAGGGACCAGATACAAATTAATACAGAATAAAGCTCACATACAGCTGGTACTTCAGTGGAGAGCTCAGAGATATTTTCACTAATCTGGGAAAGTGTGCTTCTGCTGCAAGGGGATGTATGTTACTATTGATGGTAGTATATTTACATCTTGATTTTAGTGGCTGCCCAGACCTGTCTATTTGGAAAGTCAGGATTTAGGCACTCAGGAGATTTTTTGGGTAGACAGAGAGAAAAACAAAGATTGGAGATTATATTATGTTGTTGTATTTACCTGTATCAATCTTAAAACATTATTGTTATTATTTTTCATTGCCTAGATTCCATAAATTGCATTTTCTCTTAAGTGGAAATTGTTGTGGTGGTCTCGGGACTAGGTTAATTTTATAACAAACTTCTTTTGTTTTCTGATGTAATTTATTGCAAGAATTATAATATACATTTACTTTAGATTCTCCAAGATCATGCAAACTTGGTTGTAAGAGAATGATTTCATATTTAAAGTGTCTCTTGTTATGTTATCTGTAATACCAGATTTTTAGACTATCTTCTTCTGTGTAACTCAGCAGTAGATGACCCTTATGAGACTGAACAGCTGGATCCCAGCATATGGTAGCTGAGTGCAACTTTCTGACAATGAGATCAGAAGAGATATCCAGTGGAGACACTTTAGTAGGAACTAGAAATCCTGTATTCAGAGAATACAATGTGATGCATGGTAGAGAAAAAAGTAGAACGACATCACCAGAGAACATTGGCAGTTCTGAAGTATTCAACATGACACTTTAAATGATAACACACAAGTTCAATATCTTGACATGAATATTTATCATGTATTTGTCATGACACACATGCTTTCTAGTCAAACATGTTCTCTATATGTGTACACTAAATGTGTGTTTTGGCAGCTCATATTCTGAGTATATATGCCTTTTTCTACTAGTTTGTATCATAAACTGTAAGAGATGTAATTTACCTGTGGATGATAGAAACTTTTCTTATTATTCAATTCCATATGATTAAAATGTTTGTACTTTAGTTGATCAGTAAAAGCATATCTATTTGCAAAGAAGTTATGATTCTCAGTGGGAGCTAATACAGAGTGCCTTAAACTTGTACTTGAGGTTTTAAATTTCAGAGAGCTCACATCATGGTAGCTGTGGAGGTTGGGTTTAACAACTTATAATAGAATTACTTTCTTCAAAGCTCTTCATGAAATTGTTTTTTTGAACAACTTTCATGTAAAGAAACAATGTTTTATAGAAAAATGTGCTACTGCATTTACAAGCAAGAGGCCTACTTCTTAGCTCATGTGGATCACAGGAAAATTACTTAACCACTCAGAGTCAGTTTTCTTATCAGAAAAAAAAATAAGAATAGTAATTGTTGTGGTACCTATTTTGTAAGGTTGTATTGAGGAAAGTGCTTTTCAAATCTCAAAGCATAAGATAAATTTTAATTGTTGTCATGAATTTAACAAATATTTTTTAAGCACTTACCCTTTTCAGAGCATCTTCCAGACACTGTAGTATATACAAACAAATAAAGCACAGACACGGCCCTCAAATAACTCCCCTGGACTTGGAATTAGAATCAATTGAGTGAGTTTTACCTTTAGTGGTTATGTGAATGTCATCTAGTCATTTAACCTTTTTTTTTTTTCCCTGATGTCTTCATAAAATGGAAATAATAACATTTACATAACAATATTGTCATGTGGACTAAATGAGTTTATATTTATAAAACATTTCACAAACATTAAATTATTGTATTAATGTGAACTATTATTATGATTAAGCCTAGAAAAATATGATGTTTCAATAGGGGGATTTGGCATATACTAATATATTTTTTTGAATTTTTCACAATATGAAAAGTCAATTTCAAACACAGGATTCAGTATCCATAGCATTATTGATGATGACCTTCCACTTATTTTTTCTGATTTTTATATATATAGCAAGAGTCATATATGATATGTAATACAGGGTTATCAGAGTCACTTGTTGGACCAGAAGGACTTCATATAAGAATTGGATAAGCTAGTCATTTCTGAAGTTTTTGACCATTGTATTTACTGTGTTCATAAGAAAGGCCACGTGGTTTAAGACCTCACCAACTGTGTTATTTCCATTTTAGGTACATATTGACTAATTAACACTGAATTAACCTTAGCAGGAAATTTGCTTCAAAGACTTTAAAAAAATAAACATGCACATATTTCTCTGACTACCTCAGGGTGCTAATCTCTAATATACTCCTAAAGTTTTTGAAGAAGAATTAACCTCATAGTTTATCACAGTTTCTTTAATAAAACACTATTACTAAAGTATGTATCATAGTTTTGGCTTATACTAAGTACTTAATAAATTCTACCTTTTCCTCCTTCCTTCCCTCCTTCCTTTATTTCTTCTTTCTTTCCTTCCCTCCCTTCCTTCTATCCTTCCTTCCTCCCTCCCTTCCTCCTTCCCTTCCTTCTTCCCTTTCTCCCTTCCTTCCTTCCTTGCTTCCTTCCTTCCTTCCTTCCTTTCTTCCTTCCTTCCTTCCTTCTTCCTTCCACTAGCCCCATCAAGTTAAATTCCAAAATCTATTTGGGCTAATTTGCCCAGAACTTTACTTTCCAGGGCATCATTGATAGAGTGACTTTAATACTTCATCCAAATTCCTAGACTCCTTGATCCCCATGTCTTAAGATTATGGGTTACAGAGTCCACTTTCTGCACTAAGTATGAAAATGGATAAAAGAAAACACCTGTACTTCAATACCCTTTTCTGGGGCCATGTGGCCTAAAAGGAATGAATAGAGAAATACCATTCAAGTCCTTCTCTCTTATTGCATGGTATCAGTGAAGAAATCCATCATCAGACATGAGACAGGAGTGATAAGAAAAGTATTTGAATTTCTGAGTCAATTTTTTAAGAGAAATTGGTTCTGCAATATAGCCAATGGGGGAAAAAGCTGCACCAAAGTATTTGGTAGGGAAGAGGTGAAGGGAATAAATATTTATTAAGTATCTACTACATGCCAGGTATTGTGCTAAGTTCTTTACAAATATTATGTTATTTCATAATAGACCAATATAGAATCTATGCATGCTCCTTTCCATCATTATCCTACAAGCAAATCCTCTAGCTTCTCTCATGCTTCTTTAGGCAATGTCAAAACTTTTTATATGTCAGGCTAGTTTTTCCTTAAAAAAAATAATAAAGCCATCTTTACAGTTTGTCAGAGAACCCAAGAGGTTCAAATTGACATATCTTTCAGACCAAACAGAAAGAAAAAAAAATATCTTCTTGCTCTTTTCCTCTCCCTCTTCCTTTTCTTTTCCCTCTTCCTATCCCTGCCCTTTTCTCTTCCCTTCCTTCCCCCTTCTTCCCGCTTCCCTCCTTCTCTCCCTCTCCCTCCATCTCTCTCTCATACTTAGATAACACAATTAACTAGGTGACTCAGGCTAGGGAACTTTACTCAACTAGACCAACCTGGAATGACCTTCATGAATTTTTTTTCCTACAATTTGGAACTATTCTAAAAAATTATAAAACTGTGCAGAATTTTTGACTCAGTAATACCACTATGAAGCCTATATTCCAAAGAGACAAAAATGTTAGGTATGTGGGGAAAATTACTTATCTGTAGACAAAGCTCCTTTTTTAGCGGAAAAGAACCAGAAATTGTGAGGATGCCCATCAGTTGGGGAATGGCTGAACAAGTTGTAGCATATAGTTGTGATAGAATGTTACTATAATATACAAATATTGGTGGGGCTAATTAAAAGTACAGGGCAGAAAACAGGTGTGTATTAGTAAAGAAAAGTGGAGATGATGGAAAAATTGTCAGACTGTGGAACCAAATATAACTAAGCCATCAATAATAATAATAATAATAATAACAATAAATAAAGAATTCCTGTGCTACAATTTCTTTGTTATTAACATACACAGTAGCTACTTTGTGTCTTGTATGTATATAATTGTTTGCATATTAATTTTATCATTAGAATATAAGCTTGTTAAGGATAGGGAACACGTTTTTGGTTTTCTTTTCTTAGACAAGTGGCTGAGTTGGTCCTTAAAATAGTTAGCACTTAAAAAAATTACTTGCTTATAATCTGAACACAAATCCCAAGACCATAGTTTCACTTATCAATATATTACATGGAGAAAAATCTCCACTAATCCTTGCAAGGGAAGAGATACAGTTGACCCATAAATCCTTTTTTATGTTAAAGAATTCAAAATGCTTTTGGAAAGTCTGGTAATGTGGAAGAATACAAGTTCTGCCATGAGAGACTGTGGATTTCAATTCTGGCAGGGCTACTTAATATTTTGTTCCTGGTACCTCTTTTTTCCAATTGGCAAAATAATCATTTTGATTTCTATAATCCTGTGTTTTTATAAGTCTGGCAGTACTTGGATATTAATATAGAGAATAAATGAAGCAGAAAAATATTGTAATTATTCTGGGTACCAAATGCCGATCTATCCTGCCTTCCAGGTTATATATCTATATGCTTTGTGCTGTGCCTCAATATGCTTATCATCCTCTTATGAAAATTGAAATCCCATAAAAACTCACAGAAAAGTGACTGAGGGAAAGCTCAATGGATTCAATAGATTACTGATTTTTTTAAAGCAAGATGTTTAATAAATCTTCATGAAATCCTGAATTGTATATGGATATACAATTCAGAAAAAAATACTACAAAAATAAATGCTTAAATAAGAATAAAAAATGAATTTACTGAACTTTCTTAAAGAACAATTTTTCTACTTACAAAATTGTAAGTGAATTCAAACAGAACAAAATATCAGATCATATACAGAAGTTTAAAGAATCATTATGCATGGGATAAGAGTTTATTACTGGATATAGAGTTAAAAATCTTAATCTGGGGCCCATGAACATCAATGAAATGTGTGGAATGATTTTGGAAAATCCATTTTAAAAATATATCTTTGGTCTATGTAATTTGTTTTCTTTATAATTCTAAGTAATTAACTTGATTCACTTAAATATTATATCACTTAATATTATTATATAACTTAATATTATTATGAATACAGGTATATAGGTCTTACCAAAGTGCCAAAGATATTTTGACACAAAAAATTAAGCAATTTTGGACTAGAGACATTTTTAATTTGGAAAAAAAAATTCTTTGTTATATTCTGCAGAATGGATATAAAAAGATGAACTCTGCCAAAAAGAATCCTTTTTTTTTTTCCTTCAAGGAACCTCTTACACGATTACTTTTCCAGCTCTCCTAAATGCTAGAACACTTCACCTAAATATTAAGGTAAATAAATATATTAACTTCTTGGCATTGATTCATATTTGTGGTCTTTATATTTGTTATATAAGCAGTATGCTTATATATGTATATATGTATATACACACACACATATATATATGTGTGTGTGTGTGTATACACATATGTACACACACACATACACACACACACATATGACCTCTATAGATATTTTTATCTCAAGCAAGATAGCAGAGTACTATGACTGAATCTTGTTTCCCAGAAGCATGGAAAAATAGAACAATATTCAAATTAAATAATGAATGGGGTATACATAGAAAAGAAGCCCTAATTTAAATGACATGAATTTAATAATTAAACTTTATAGTTAACTCTGAAAAGTGACTTTTATATACGTGTTAGAAACTTCCAGTTTTCTGTTCATACTCTTTGATCCAGCAGTATCTCTCCCAGGCCTGTATCCCAAAAAGATTAATAAAAAAAAGGAGAAAAGACCTATTCTTGCAAAATGTGTTTAGCAGCCCTTTTTGTAGTGTCAAGGAACTGGAAACTGAGTGGATGTCCATCTGTTAGAGAATGTCTGAATAAGTTGTAGTATATGAATATCATGGCACATCATTGTTCTATAAGAAATAATGAGTAGGATGATTTCAAAAAGACCTGGAAAGACTTGCATGAACTGATGCTAAGTAAAGTGAGGAAAACTAAGAGAACACTTTACACAGCAACAAGAAGAGTATTCTTCTTGTTAATCTATATGATTAATTCTGGTGGATATGGCTCTTTTCAACAGTGAGATGACTCAGGACACTTTAATGGTCTTGTGATGGAGAGATCCATCTGCAACCAGAGAGAGGGTTGTGGGGACTGAGTGTGTATCATAACATAGTATTTTCACTCTTTGGTTGTTGTTTGCTTGCATTTTGTTTTCTTTCTCATTTTTTTTTCTTTTTGATCTGATTTTTCTTGTGTAACATGATAATAACATGGTATAGAAGAGTTGCATATGTTTAATATATGTTGACTTACTTGCTGTCTAGGTTTGGGAGTGGGAGGCACGAGAAGGAGAAAACATTTGAAACAAGTATGAATATTGAAAACTGCATGTATTTGAAAATGTTTTTTTTTAAAGAAAAAGAAACTTCCATTTGCTTGCAGATATACATATGAGACAAAGGTTTTAAACAAAGAATAAATGAGTGTTTGCTTAAAATATTTAAATGGTGTAAAGGATAGAAACATAATGGCCTCATTGAATTACTACTATATAAGCTAGACAGAAAGTCAACTATGGATAAAAAAACCAAAATTTAAGGTAAATTCTTCTTCAAATAAAAACATCTCAATAAGTATAAGAAACTTTATTCTTATAAAAGAAAAAAAAATCAATGAATGAAAGAGACAACTTGATACAAAATAAAAAGGACTGATTATAGAGCATTCTAGGGTAGTTTGGGATATATATATATATATATATATATATATATATATATATATAAACAGAGAGAGAGAGAGAGAGAGAGAGAGAGAGAGAGAGAGAGAGAGAGAGAGAGAGAGAGAGAGAGATATTACTGAAAAACTGGCTAAAACTCCCTAGGAATTACTTTTTGCATCTGATACATGTTAACTGAACATGTTACATGTTTGTTAATAATTAGACAAACTTAAAGAAAGAATTAGACTTAAATGGGGACTAAATAATGTAATGCTAAATAATGAGCAAATGAACAAGTCAAAGGAAAAATCATAGGCATAATAATTCACAAGGAAAACATAACAGTAGAAAAACATAACTAGAAAAGTAAAAAAGCTAAAATGATTTTAGGTAATAATTATAAATAGGACAATGATGCGTAGAAAAAGAAAAAAATGAATTGATCAAACAATTTTTTTTTTAAATAGGAATCCAAATGACAGCGTGGAGACAGACAGCTTCTTAAGCTCCGCATTTTCTCTCAGAATTTACATCATGACAAGCCTCCAAATTAATGCTTGACTGGAAAAGAAACCCACAAATAATCACCAAGAGAAGACATCCTTGAAATTCCCCACAGAAGGTCTGTGTTTGCATGAGGGGGGGGGGGGTTGAACAGACTGGGCACAAACTGAGGGCAAGCAGAGAGAGCTAAGCAGACAGCTTACACTGCTCAGACCTGAGGGGGGAGGGGGCAGATCTCTTCCATTTCTGCTAAAACATTTTTACCCCAGTATTGATGTTCCATCTTGGCAGCAAGCCAGTAACAGTGGAGAGGGTGAAAATACCAGAGGTGAAGAATAAAACTCCAGAAAGCTAGGATCTCTCGGAACCAGGCCATCCCACCCACACCCACTTTCTTAGAGCCTCAGAGCACAGATGAAGCACAGCCATCACTGTCCTGTAAGTGCCTCACTGCTGTCTCCCACAGTCTGTAGAGTAAGCACAGGAACACCATCCAGCCCCATCCACCCCCCCAAAAAAACAAACCAATTGTTTCTCTTGTCAATTTGTTTTCTTTGATTCCTGCTCTGACAAAATGAACAAAAAGTTTAAAAGGGCTCTAACCATTGACAGCTTCTGTATGGAGAGAGAGCAGACTTCAAATACTGAGGAGACTGAAAACAGACTGGCCCCGGAGGAATCCCCTAAGGGGTATATGATCTGCTCGTCAATACAAAAGAATCTCATAGAGGAAATCAAAAAGGCTCTCACAAGAGAGCTAGAAGAGAAATGTAAAAAGTAAAGGGAAGCTTGGCAAGTGAGTCTTGAGAAGTTATCCAGAGTAGATAAAGAGATCAAATCATCGAGAAATAAAATTAGTGAATTAGAAAAGGTAAACAACTCCAATGAAAAAGAAAACAGCTCTCTAAATAATAAAATGGATAAAATAGAAAAAAATTCCATAGAAGAAAAAAACTCACTTAAATATTCAATTGCACAATTATAAAAAGATATAAATAAAGTGAGTGAAGAAAATACATCATTGAAACTTAGACTCAAACAAGTACCAATGAATGACTCAAGGAGAAACCAAGGAGTAGTCAAGCAAAACCAGAAAAATTAAACAATTTAAAAGAAGGTCAAGTACCTTATTGGAAAGACAACAGACCTGGAAAACAGATCCAGGAGAGACAATTTGTGAATAATTGGACTCCCTGAAAAATGTGAGGAAAAAAAAGAGCCTGAACACTATTTTCCAGGAAATTATCAAAGAGAACTGTCCAGAGGTTTTGGAAACAGAGGGTAAAATAGACATTGAAAAAATTCATCAATCACTTATTGAAAGGGACCCTAAAATCAAAATGCCAAGAAATATACTGGCCAAGTTCAAAAAACATCAGACAAAGGAAAAAATACTGGAAGCTGTAAAAAAAAAAAGCAATTCAGATATGGAGAAGCCACAATAAGAATAACCTAGGATCTAGCAGCATCCACATTAAAAGAATGAAGGGCCTGGAATATGATATTCCAAAAGGCTAAAGAACTTGGTATGCAGCCAAGAATAATTTACCCAGCAAAAATGAGCATCGTTTTCCAGGAAAGAAGATGGACCTTTAGTGAAATACATGAATTCCATCTATTCTTGATGAAAAAACCAGATCTACACAAAATGTTTGATCTTCAAATACAGAACCCAAGAGATTTCTTAAAAAGGTAAAAAGAAATCTTAAGAACTATGTTTCTGCCATAAAGATATGTAAAGAACATATATATAATTTGTCCTAGAAACTAGAGATAGAAAGGAAATTATATCCTAAAAAGGAAAAGGTGGTGGTACGAAATCTCATGAAGAGGCAAAGGTAACCTATTACATCTGAGAGAAAGAAAGGACAGAGATGAACATAGTGTGTATCAAGAGACATATTCAATTTATGGTGAAACTTCTTCCACTTCATTGAAAAGTGAGATGGAAGGAGTAAGCTAAGGGAAAGGGAATACAGAAAATGTGAGAAAAAGGGATGAATTAGGAAGAGGAACTTTAAGGTGGGGGAAGGATACTAAAAAGGGAAGGCTGTGGTATACATAAGTTTAATACTGTGTAGGGGGTAAGAGAAAGGAAAGGAGAAAAGCATAAGCAGGGGTTAACAGGATGGCAAGCAATATAGAATTAGTCATTCTAACCATGAATGTGAATTGGGTAAACTCCCCCTTAAAGAAAAAGCAGATAAGCAGGCTGAAATAAAAGCCAGAATCCTACTATATGTTGTTTACAGGAAACACACCTGAAACAGAGTGAAATGTTCAAAATGAAAGTAAAAGGGCAGAGCAGAATCTACTATGCTTCAGGTGAAGCCACAAAAGCAGTGGTAGCTAATCCTCATCTCAGATAAAGCAAAAACAAAATTTGATCTAATTAAAAGAAATAAGAAAGGACATTATATCCTGCTAAATTGTAGTATAGATAATGAAGCAGTAACAATATTAAACTTATACACACCAAGTGGTGCAGCATCTAAACTCTTAAAAGAGAAATTAATAGAGCTGCAAGAAGAAATAGACAGAAAAACTATAATAGTGGGAGATCACTACCTCGCACTCTCAGAATTAGATAAATCAAACCACAAAATAAATAAGAAAGAAGTCAGAGGTAAATAGAATACTAGAAAAGTTTAATATGATAGAGCTTTGGTGAAAGCTAAATGGAAAAAGAAAGGAGTGCACTTTCTTCTCAAGAGTTCATGGAACCTATACAAAAACTGATCATATACTAGGACATAAAAACCTCAAAATCAAATGCAGTAAGGCAGAAATGTAAATGCACCATTTTCAGACCACAATGCAATGAAAATTGCATTTAATAAAAAGCCAGGGGGAAATATACCAAAAAGTAATTGGAAACTAAATAATCTTATACTAAAGAATGATTGGGTAAAACAGCAAATCATAGACATAATTAATAACTTCACCCAAGAAAATAACAATAAGGAGACATCATACCAAAAATGTGTGGGATACAGCCAAAGCAGTTGTAATGGGAAGTTTTATATTTCTAGAGGCCTACTTGCATAAAATAGAGAAAGAGAGGGTCAATGAATTGGGCTTACAACTAAAATTGCTAGAAAAGGAACAAATTAAAACCCCCCAGACAAACATGAAACTTGAAATTCTAAAAATAAAAGGTGATCTAAATAAAATTTAAAGTAAAAAAAAAACAAAAAAAAAAAAAACAAAAACAAAAACAAACAAACAAAAAAAAACATTAGATTAATTAATACAACTAAGAGTTGGTTCTATTAAAAAAAAAAAAATACAAAAACCCTTAGTAAATCTGATTTAAAAAAAGGAAAGAGGAAATGCAAATTGTTAGTCTTGAAAATGAAAAGGGAGAACTCACCACTAATGAAGAGGAAATTAGAACAAAAGTTAGGAGCTACTTTGCTCAACTTTATGCCAATAAATTCGATAACTTAAATGAAATGGAAGAATACCTTCAAAAATATACCTTGATTAACCCAGATTAACAGAGGAAGAAGTAAATAGTCTAAATAGTCCCATTTCAGAAAAAGAAATAGAACAAGCTATTAAGCAAGTCCCTAAGAAAAAATCCCCAGAACCAGATGGATTTACATGTGAATTCTACCAAACATTTAAAGAACAACTAACTCCAATACTATATAAACTATTTGAAAAAATAGGGATTGAAAGAGTCCTGCCAAATTCATTTTATGACACAGACATGGTACTGATACCTAAACCAGGTAGGCTGAAAACTGAGAAAAAAAAAATTATAGACCAATCTCCCTAATGAATATTGATGCTAAAATATTAAATAAAATATTAGGAAAAAGAATACAGAAAATCATCCCCAGGATAATACACTATGAACAAGTAGGATTTATACCAGGAATGCAGGGCTGGTTTAATATTAGGAAAACTATTAGTATAATTGACCATATTAATAATCAAATTAATAAAAACCATATGATCACCTCAATAGATGCAGAAAAAGCATTTGATAAAATCTAACATCCATTCCTATTAAAAACGCTTGAGAGTATAGGAATAAATGGACTATTCCTTAAAATAATAACGAGCATATATTTAAAACCTTCAGTAAACATCATATGTAATGGCGATAAACTAGAACCTTTCCCTGTAAGATCAGGAGTGAAACAAGGTTGCCCACTATCACCATTACTATTCAATATATTACTAGAAACTCTAGCCTCGGCAATAAGAGGTGAGAAAGAGATTCAAGGAATTAGAGTAGGAAAAGAGGAAATCAAACTATCACTCTTTGCATATGACATGATGGCATTCTTAAAGAATCCCAAAGACTCTGCTAAAAAGCTATTAGAAATAATTCAGAACTTTAGCAAAGTTGCAGGATACAAAATAAATCCACATAAATCCTCAGCATTTTTATACATTGCCAACATAATCCAACAGCAAGAGATACAAAGAGAAATTCCATTCAAAATAATGGTAAATAGTATAAAATATTTGGGAATATATCTATCAAAGGAAAGTCAGGAATTATATGAGCAAAATTATAAAACACTTGCCACAAAAATTAAGTCAGATTTAAATAATTGGAAAGACATTAAGTACTCTTGGATAGGTAGAGCAAACATAATTTAGATGACAATACTTCCTAAACTAATCTATTTATTTAGTGCTATACCAATAAGACTCCCAAGAAACTATTTTAATGACATAGAAAAAATAACAACAGAATTCATATGGAAGAACAAAAGGTCGAGAATTTCAAGGGAAGTAATGAAAAAAAAATCAAATGAAGGTGGCCTAGCTGTACCTGATCTAGAACTATAATATAAAGCAGCAGTCACCAAAACCCTTTGGTATTGGCTAAGAAATAGACTAGTTGATGAGTGGAACATGGCAAGATAGTGAATAAAAATAGCAATCTAGTGTTTGAAAAACCCAAAGATCCCAACTTTTGGGATAAGTATTCATCATTTGACAAAAACAGCTGGAAAAACTGGAAATTAGTATGCCAGAAATTTGGTACGGACCCACATTGAACACCACATTGTAAGATAATATCCAAATTGGTCCAAGATTTAGGCATAAAGAATGAGATCATATATAAATTAGAGGAACATAGAATAGTGTACCTCTCAGACTTGTGGAGGAGGAAGGAATTTGTGTCCAAAAGAGAACTAGAGATCCTTATTGATCACAAAATAGCAAATTTTAATTACATCAAATTAAAAAGCTTTTGCACAAACAAAACTAATGCAAACAAGAATAGAAGGGAAGTAACAAATTGGATTAACATTTTTTTTCAGTTAAAGGTTCTGATAAAGGCCTCATCTCCAAAATATACAGAGAAATGACTTTAATTTATAAGAAATCAAGCCATTCTCCAATTGATAAATGGTCAAAGGATATGAACAGACAATTTTCAGATGATGAAATTGAAACTATTTCCACATATGAAAGAGTGTTCCAAATCACTATTGATCAGAGAAATGCAAATTAAGACAACTCTGAGATATCATTACACACCTGTCAGATTGGCTAAGATGACAGGAACTAATAACTATGAATATTGGAGGAGCTGTCGGAAAACTGGGACACTGATGCATTGTTCGTGGAGTTGTGAAAGAATCCAACCATTCTGGAGAGCAATCTGGAATTATGCCAAAATGTTATGAAACTGTGCATACACTTTGATCCAGCAGTGCTACTACTGGGCTTATATGCTAATGATATATTAAAGAAGGGAAAGGGACATGAATGTGCCAAAATGTTTGCGGCAGCTTTTTTTGTATTGGCTAGAAACTGGAAAATGAATAGATGTCCATCAATTGGAGAATGGTTGGGTAAATTATGGCATATGAATGTTATGGAATATTATTGTTCTGTAAGAAATGTCCAACAAGATGAATCCAGAGATGCTTGCAGAGACTTACATCATCTGATGCTGAGTGAAACAAGCAGAACTAGGAGATCATTATAAACTTTAACAATGATACTGTATGAGGATGTGTTCTGATGGAAGTGGATATCTTCAACATAGAGAAGAGCTAATCCAATTCCAATTGATCAATGACAGACAGAATCAGCTATGCCCAGAAAAGGAGCAGTGGGAAATAAGTGTAAACTGCTATCATTTTTTGTTTTTCTCCCCAGATTATTTTTAGCTTCTGAATATAATTCTTCCTTTGCAACAACAACAACAACAAAAATTCGGTTCTGCATATATATATATGTATGTATGTATGTGTGTATATATATATATATATATATATATATATATATATATATATATATATATATATATATATATATATTGTACCTAGCATATACTTTAATATATTTAATATGTTTGAAAATGCCTGCCATCTAGGGGAGAGGGTAGAGGGAAGGAGGGGAAAAATTCAGAACAGAAGGGAGTTCAAGGGATAGTATTGTAAAAAAAATTACCTATGCATATGTACTGTCAAAAAAAAAAAAAATGTTATAGACTTCCGGCCAAGATGGTGGTGTGGAGGCAGACAGCTGCTTGAGGTCCTCGTTTTCTCTCAGAACTTATTTCATGACAAGCCTCAGAATTAATGCTTGATCAGAAAAGAAACCCATGAATAATAACCAAGAGAAGACATCCTTGAAATTCGCCAGAGAAGGTCTGTGTTTGCTTGGGGAAGGGTTGAACAGACTGGGCGCAGATTGAGGGCAGGCAGCCAGAGCAATACAGACAGCACACACAGCTCAGACCAGAGAGGTGAGGGGTACTATCTCTGCCATTTCTGCAAAAAGACTTTTACCCCAATGTAGATACTCTGTCTTGGCAGCAAGCCAGGAGCAGCAGAGAGGGTGTAATCATCTGAGGTGAGGATTAAAACCCTGAAAAGCTAGCATCTCTCAGAACTGGCCATCCCCAACCCCCACCAGGACTGACTCAGGGCGTTCTCTGAGCCTCAGAGCATAGCCATCTCTGTCCTGTTAGTGGCTCTCTTCTGCCCTACCCCCAGTCTGTAGAGGAAGCCCATTAACACCATCCAGCCCCATCCCCCCCAAAACAGACCAATTGTTTCTCTTGTCAATTTGTTTTCTTTGATTCCTGCTCTGACAAAATGAACAAAAATTTCAAAAGGGCTCTAACCATTGACAGCTTCTGTGTGGAGAGAGAGCAGACTTCAAATACTGAGGAGACTATAAACAGACTGTCCCCAGAGGAATCCCCTAAGGGGGATATGATCTGCTCCTCAATATAAAAGAACCTCATAGAGGAAATGAAAAAGGCACTCACAAGAGATCTAGAAGAGAAATGGGAAAAGGAAATGGAAGCTTGGAAAAAGATCCTGGAGAAATCATCCAGAGTGGATAAAAAGATCAAATCATTGAGAAACAAAATTAGTGAATTAGAAAAAGCAAACAACTCCAAGGAAAACAGGATTAGTGAGCTGGATAAAGAAATCATCTCTCTAAAAAATAAAATGGATAAAATGGAAAAAAAAATTCCATAGAAGATAAAAACACAATTGGACAATTACAAAAAGATATTAAAAAAGTGAGTGAAGAAAATACATCATTGAAAATTAGACTCGAACAAGTAGAAATGAATGACTCAAGGAGAAACCAAGAGGTAGTCAAGCAAAACCAGAGAAATGAAACAATTGAAAAGAATGTCAAGTACCTTATTAGGAAGACAACAGACCTGGAAAACAGATCCAGGAGAGACAATTTGATAATAATCGGACTCCCTGAAAAATGTGAGAAAAAAAGAGCTTGGACAATATTTTCAAGGAAATTATCAAAGAGAACTGTCCAGAGGTTTTGGAAACAGAGGGTAAAATAGACATTGAAAAAATTCATCGATCACATACTGAAAGGGACCCTAAAATCAAAACGCCAAGAAATATAGTGGCCAACTTCAAGAACCATCAGACAAAGAAAAAGATATTAGAAGCTGCTAGAAAAAAGCAATTCAGATATGTAGGATCCACAATAAGGATAACCCAGGATCTAGCAGCATCCATATTAAAAGAACGAAGAGCCTGGAACATAATATTCAGAAAGGCTAAGGAACTTGGTATGCAGCCATGAATAACTTACCCAGCAAGAATGAGCATCGTTTTCCAGGGAAGAAGATGGACATTTAACGAAATAAATGAATTCCATCTATTTTTGATGAAAAAAACAGAACTACATAAAATGTTTGATCTTCAAATACAGAACTCAAGATATTTCTAAAAAGGTAAAAAGAAATCTTGAGAACTATACTTCTGCCATAAAAATATGTAAAGAACATATGTATAATTTGTCCTAGAAACTAGAGGTGGAAAAGAAATTATATCATAAAAAAATTTAAAGTGATGGTACTATATCTCATGAAGAGGCAAAGCTAACCTATTCTATCTGAGAGAAAGAAAGGAGGGAGATAAACATAGTGTGTATCAATAGACATATTCTATTTAGGGTGAAACTTCTTCCACTTCATTGAAAAGTGAGAGGGAAGGAGTAAGCTAAGGGGAAGGGAATACAGAAGTGGTGAGGAAAAGGGGTAAAATAAGGAGAGGAACTTTAAGGTGGGGGAGGGATACTAAAAAGGGAGGGCTGTGAAAAGCAAGTGGTGTTCACAAGTTTAATATTTGGTAGGGGGTTAAGAGGGAAGGAAAGGGGAAAAGCATAAGTAGGGGTTAATAGGATGGCAAGCAATATAGAATTAGTCATTTTAACCATAATTGTGAATGGGGTAAACTGCCTCATAAAGAGGAAGGAGTTAGCAGACTGGATTAAAAGTCAGAATCCTACTATATGTTGTTTACAGGAAACACACCTGAAACAGGGTGAGACATTCAAACTAAAAGTAAAAGGGTGAAGCAGAATCTACTATGCTTCAGGTGAAGCCACAAAAGCAGGGGTAGCCATCCTCATCTCAGATCAAGCTAAAACAAAAATTGATCTAATTAAAAGAGATAAGGAAGGGCATTATATCCTGCTAAAGGGTAGCATCAATAATGAAGTAGTATCAATATTAAACATATATGCACCAAGTGATGCAGCTTCTAAATTCTTAAAAGAGAAATTAAGAGAGCTACAAGAAGAAATAGACAGCAAAACTATAATAGTGGGAGATCTCAACCTTGCACTCTCAGAATTAGATAAATCCAACCACAAAATAAATAAGAAAGAAGTCAAAGAGGTAAATAGAATACTAGAAAAGTTTGATAGGATAGATCTTTGGCGAAAGCTAAATGGAGACAGAAAGGAGTATACTTTCTTCTCAGAAGTTCATGGAACCTACACAAAAACTGAACGTATACCAGGGCATAAAAACCTCAAAATCAAATACAGTAAGGCAGAAATAGTAAATGCATCCTTTTCAGACCACAATGCAATCAAAATTACATTTAACAAAAAGCCAGGGGAAGATAGACCAAAAAATAATTGGAAACTAAATAATCTTATACTACAGAATGATTGGGTAAAACAGCAAATCATAGACATAATTAATAACTTCACCCAAGGAAATGACACTAATGAGACATCATACCAAAATGTGTGGGATACAGCCAAGGCAGTAATAAGGGGAAGTTTTATATCTCTACAGGCCTACTTGCATAAAATAGAGAAAGAGAAGGTCAATGAATTGGGCTTACAACTAAAATTGCTTGAAAAGGAACAAATTAAAACCCCCAGACAAACACAAAATTTGAAATTCAAAAAATAAAAGGTGAGATTAATAAAATTGAAAGTAAAAAAAAAAAACTATTGAATTAATTAATACAACTAAGAGTTGGTTCTATGAAAAAACTAACAAAATAGACAAACCCTTAGTAAACCTGATTTAAAAAAGGAAAGAGAAAAACAAATTGTTAGTCTTGTAAATGAAAAGGGAGAACTCACTACTAATGAAGAGGAAATTAGAACAATAGTTAGGAGCTACTTTGTTCAACTTTATGCCAATTAATTCAATAACCTAAATGAAATGGAAGAATACATTCAAAAATATAGCTTGCCCAGATTAACAGAGGAAGAAGTAAGTAGCCTAAATAGTCCCATCTCAGAAAAAGAAATACAACAAGCTATTAACCAACTTCCTAAGAAAAAATCCCCAGGACCAGATGGACTTACAGGTGAATTCTACCAAACATTTAAAAAACAACTAACTCCAATGCTATATAAACTATTTGAAAAAATAGGGATTGAAGGAATCCTACCAAATTCCTTTTATGACACAGACATGGTACTGATACCTAAACCAGGTAGATCAAAAACTGAGAAAGAAAACTATAGACCAATTTCCTTAATGAACATTGATGCTAAAATCTTAAATAAGATATTAGCAAAAAGACTTCAGAAAATCATCCCCAGGATAATACACTATGACCAAGTGGGATTTATACCAGGAATGCAGGGCTGGTTTAATATTAGGAAAACTATTAGTATAATTGACCATATTAATAATCAAATTAATAAAAACCATATGATCATCTCAATAGATGCAGAAAAGGCATTTGATAAAATCCAACATCCATTCCTACTAAAAACTCTTGAGAGTATAGGAATAAATGGACTATTCCTTAAAATAATAACGAGCATATATTTAAAACCTTCAGTAAACATCATATGTAATGGCGATAAACTAGAACCTTTCCCTGTAAGATTAGGAGTGAAACAAGGTTGCCCACTATCACCATTACTATTCAATATAGTACTAGAAAGGCTAGCCTCGGCAATAAGAGCCGAGAAAGAGATTCAAGTAATTAGAGTAGGAAATCAAACTATCACTCTTTGCAGATGACATGATGGCATACTTAAAGAACCCCAAAGACTGCTAAAAAGCTATTAGAAATAATTCAGAACTTTAGCAAAGTTGCAGGATACAAAATAAATCCACATAAATCCTCAGCATTTTTATACAGTGCCAACATAATCCAACAGCAAGAGATACAAAGAGAAATTCCATTCAAAATAACAGTCAATAGTATAAAATATTTGGGAATATATCTACCAAAGGAAAGTCAGGAATTATATGAGCAAAATTATAAAACACTTGCCACAAAAATTGTCAGATTTAAATAATTGGAAAGACATTCAGTGCTCTTGGATAGGCAGAGCAAACATAATTAAGATGACAATACTCCCTAAACTAATCTATTTATTTAGTGCTATACCAATAAGACTCCCAAGAAACTATTTTAATGACCCAGAAAAAATAACAACAGAATTCATATGGAAGAATAAAAGGTCGAGAATTGCAAGGGAAGTAATGAAAAAGAAAAAATTAAATGAAGGTGATCTAGCTGTACCTGATCTAGAACTGTAGTATAAAGCAACAGTCACCAAAACCATTTGATATTGGCTAAGAAATAGTCTAGTTGATCAGTGGAATAGGTTACGTTCACAGGGCCAGATAATGAATAAAAATAGCAATCTAGTGTTTGATAAACCCAAAGATCCCAAATCTTGGGATAAAAATTCATTATTTGACAAAAACTGCTGGGAAAACTGGAAATTAGTATGGCAGAAACTAGGCATGGACCCACATTGAACACCACATACTAAGATTAGATCAAAATGGGTCCAAGATTTAGGCATAAAGAATGCAATCATAAATAAATTGGAGGAACATGGGATGGTTTACCTCTCCGACTTATGGAGGAGGAAGGAGTTTGTGTCCAAGGGAGAACTAGAGACCATTATTGATCACAAAATAGAAAATTTTGATTACGCCAAATTAAAAAGTTTCTGCACAAACAAAACTAATGCAAACAAGATTAGAAGGGAAGTAACAAATTGGGAAAACATTTTTACAGTTAAAGGTTCTGATAAAGGCCTCATCTCCAAAATATACAGAGAATTGACTTTAATTTATAAGAAATCAAGCCATTATCCAATTGATAAATGGTCAAAGGATATGAACAGACACTTTTCAGATGATGAAAGTAAAACTATTTCTACTCATATGAAAGAGTGTTCCAAATCACTATTGATCAGAGAAATGCAAATTAAGACAACTCTGAGATATCATTACACACCTGTCAGATTGGCTAAGATGACAGGAACTAATAACTATGAATATTGGAGGAGCTGTCGGAAAACTGGGACACTGATGCATTGTTCGTGGAGTTGTGAATGAATCCAACCATTCTGGAGAGCAATCTGGAATTATGCCCAAAAAGTTATCAAAATGTGCAAACCCTTTGACCCAGCAGTGCTACTACTGGGCTTATATCCCAAGGAAATAATAAAGAAGGGAAAGGGATCTGTATGTGCCAAAATTTTTGTGGCAGCCCTTTTTGTAGTGGCTAGAAACTGGAAAATGAATGGATGTCCATCAATTGGAGAATGGTTGGGTAAATTAGGGTATATGAATGTTATGGAATATTATTGTTCTGTAAGAAATGACCAACTGGAGGAATACAGAGAGGCTTGGAGAGACTTATATCAACTGATGCTGAGTGAAACGAGTAGAACTAGGGGATCATTATATACTTCAACAATGATACTGTATGAGGATTTATTCTGATGGAAGTGGATATCTTCAACATAGAGAAGAGATAATCCAATTCCAATTGATCAATGATGGAGAGAATCAGCTACACCCAGAAAAGGAACACTGGGAAATGAGTGTAAACTGAGAGCATTAGTTTTTTTTTTGTTTGTTTGTTTGTTTGTTTTGTTTTGTTTTGTTTTGTTTCTCTTCCCAGATTATTTTTACCTTATGAATACAATCCTTCCTTTGCAACAACAACAACAATAAAATAATTTGGTTCTGCACATATATATTGTACCTAGGATATACTATAAGATATTTAATATGTATGGGAATGACTGCCATCTAGGGAAGGAGGTGGAGGGAAGGAGGGGAAAAACTCTGAACAGAAGGGACTACTAGGGATAATGTTGTAAAAAAAAAAATTACCTAT
Source organism: Sminthopsis crassicaudata (assembly GCF_048593235.1). NCBI lineage: Eukaryota > Metazoa > Chordata > Mammalia > Dasyuromorphia > Dasyuridae > Sminthopsis > Sminthopsis crassicaudata. The sequence continues at coordinate 234,969,158 of NC_133620.1, read as the reverse complement.
ATATATATATATATATATATATATATATATATATATATATATATATATATATGTACTGTCAAAGAAAATGATGTTATAATTATAAAAATTAATTAAAAAGATTAAAAAAATTAAAAAATTTATAATTATAAAATTAATTTAAAAATTTAAAAAATAAAATAAAAAATAAAAATAGGAATCCAACAAACTGAAAGAACAGTCCTTACAACATGTTTTAATTGTATTTGATCCTTCTATTACATAGGCTTATAATGTATTTATATTATGACAAGAATTATTGATCTTTCCCTGTCTTTTCATTTATACTTTCCAGTTTATATCCTGATTGCTACTTTTTAATTATATGAGCAAGTCACTTAAGCAATCTGCATAAACACTCAAGCATTCAATTTAAGCATTGAAGAAACCAGAAGAAACCATGAGCAAGTTGTTTAACCTCTATGGGACTTAATTTCCTAATGAAAAGTGAGGGAGTGTATAGGACTAGATGAGCCAATAGATCGCTTTACTTTTGTTTCTAAAAATTCACGGGTGCTTGTTGGTAGTATTAATCTCTGAATATGAAAATGATGAACTTGTACAAAGAGATGTGCAAGGCACAACTTATCACCTTAATTTTTTAAAATCGATAATTCAACTTATCTACTATAATAATAAAACGTTATTGCTATTTTGAAGACAAAAAAATAGGTACAATGAAATGGATTCATATTACATAGAAAAACAATTTTATTATATTTTTCATTATATGTAAAATCAAGATCCAGCTTTATTCCCAGCCCTTAACTGAAACTTGAATCTACTGTCCTTTATTTCCATTCATTTAAGAAACTTTATGTTAGTAACCAGATATTATCTTTCTTCTGAAAAGTACCCACTTGAAACTATCTGGAGGGTTTGCTATGGCATTTTGAATAATTTTTGTGAAATGTGAAATGATTTCTATTTCCCATCATCAAATAATTCATTATGAGCCTACACCTGTGCTTTCTTTTGTTCTAGCTGTTATCCTCTTTGAAATTTTAACTGAATATGCAAACTTTTCAATTTTGCCTTTTGGTTTTCTTATGGAAATTTCACCAGAAGCATTGTCACTGAATGGTTTGCAAGTATAATCTCCTTTTTGCCTATATTCTCACAGGCAATTGTAGCTTCTATCCTGTTTTCCAAAATTATCTTCACTATTCAGTTCCTTGCCTTTTTTTCTTGCTGAATCTCTAATAATAACTTTCAAAATATAGTTTATCCTGATATGTGAAAGAAGAGCAAACAGGGCTAAATATAAAGTAGAGAAGTATAAAGCATACTTCAGTATCTTTGGAGTTGATTCATCAATTTTTTTTCTGATTCAGTTCCCTAAAATAAGATTTTCAATCTGACATAGGTGAGTATTACAAGATTTTACCTCCTCTATTTTCACCAGTTTAGTAGTCTTTTTGAGTATGTAGGATGTTGCAAATAAAAATGGGAATGAGCGTAATGCTTCACAATAATGTCATGCTTTACATAAAATATTAAACAATTTATATAAAATAATGCTTCACAATAATATCAGAGTTCTACTTATATGTCACAAATATGAGATGCATCCTTTTAATTAATTAATTAAATCTTTATGTAGTTACTATTGTTCTAGAGAATGCTGGGTATGCTTCAAGATAAAAGATGTAATCTCCCTGGAGGAGTTTTTGCTGAAAAAAAAATTATTGTAAAATAATACATATGAAAATGTAATTAATAATAATAGCAACAACTCAAATATGTCCATAATGAGTAATGAATATATATAAAATTAAAATATATATATATATATATTTTATATTATTTGTTAATTATTGATTCAAGATTGTATCTGATCACTAGAATTGGTAAGAGATAACTTTAATTAAAAAAACAGTTTGACTTCGTAACATAAGAGAATATAGGATAACTTGACTTCAACTTCCCCACTTCTCTGAACTACATACTGAACTCAATATATCTTACTCAAAAAGAGAAGAGAGAGGACGAGTCAATGTGGTCACAAGATGTTCTGCTTTGTCATAAACCTAGCATAAATGTAGAATGGGGAGACACATGGCTATCTAGATCTATGAAAATGACTGGAACATTGTACTGGTATATAAGGTCACCATAATTCAGTAAAGTGATATGATGGCTCAAAACTTTATGAAAGGCTGGGCTTCATTAATCAGACTATTGTCTCCAGTATTTTCTTATAATACTATATCTGGAGTATCATATTCAAGTTGGAAAGCTATATTTTAGGAAGGATAAAGAGGATTAAAAATATGTCATCTGAGGGTGCTTTGAACTAATTAAGGATAATTAGCCTAGAAAAATCATTAGATGCAATATGATTTCATTTCCAAATATTTAAATGTATGAAGTGCTTTAGAATGTAAAGGCAAAATAACAACCACTTGATTGAGAGTTACATAAGACAGAGAAATTCCTAAGTCATGCAAACAATTCAACAAACATTAAATGTCTATCAGAGATGCTGGAGATATAAAAACAGAAAAAAATTCCCTGCAGTCAAAAAACTTACTCTCTAGAAGGAAGATATAATATAGGTACACAAACAAATATGTAAAAAGATGTTCAAAGATGCTTCAAGAATAGACTACATTTAACTGAGTTCAACAGAGATTTCCATTGATTTCACATTGTGAGCTGTGCTTTAAAAGAATTTAGATTTTTTTACCAGATAGAAGGGAAGGTCAACATAGATTCCAGACTAGAGAAACAATCAATTCAAAGATAAGAGAACAAATGTCATATGTGCTAAACTGTTACCAGTTGAGGAAGCTATGGACTAATCCAAGGAAAATGAAATGGAGGCTTGAACAACTGTACACTGTGTAAATACAGAGAAAAAGAGGGATGTATTTGAAAACCATGGATGTGGAATTGAAAAAAAAATCTGCAGTTAAACAGTTATATGGAATGAGAAGCTGAAGACGTGAACTTGTGAGCCTACATTGATAAGAGAAATGATGGCACTTTCAACAGAAATAGGGAAATTAAGAAGTTATATCACAAGCTCATTTATTTGAGCTAGAAAGATTTTAGAGGCCATCTCTTCCAACTCCTTCATTATAAAGATGAATAAACTGGGGCTCCCCAAAATTAAATGATTTGCTTATGGTCAAATACCTAATAAGAGTTAAAACGCGGAATTTGAACTCTAGTTTTCCTGACCTCAGTTTCAATGAGCTAGTCACTAAACTACATTGATTTTCTAAACTTTATGATATATGTACAAATAAATAATCACTTTATTCTATTGACTTCCATTTTCAAGCTATTGTATGACATTTTTGACTTATTAATAGAGGATGAGGAACATGACCATAGAGCATATTTACTCAAGAGAAACTAAGTATCCCTATCAAACAATCTTTGTTGCACTCAAACAAAGCTAGAGGCTGAACACCTTTGACAAAAACCGATTGACATTATAAACCAGAGTAATTTTATAAGATTTTACTTTTTCTGTATGCTTATGGGGTATATTCACTTCAGTATGGGGTCACTTCTCTTAATTTACCTGTGGCTTGTCTGTTTTTTCAAACATATCAGAAACCATAAAGAAAGAATGCCTATGATTTCCTTCTTTGCTCTGAGAGACATAAAATTCTGACAAAAATTCACATTACTTTCTTAACAACAAAAGACAGATTTTCCAATTTTCAACTCATATCCAAGATTCGTTAGAGGAAGGATTTGGAACCTTGGATCCTGTAAACACATAATTCACATGCATACAGGCATATGAATCCCTTGGTGATTGGACACTTAAAGTTAGTCCCTGAGTCATGCATGAAGTCAGTGAATGTGTGAATGGATGTATGAATGAATGAAAAAATCATTTATTAAGCTTTTCCAGCACTTGGAAGGAGAGACAGAGGTTGTTTGTTGCTTATCATTCCTTCTAGAAGAGGACCATGACATCAGGGATGTGATGCCATAACATGAAAGTGAATTGGATTTAAGTGAGGGAGGGCTTTGTAAGAACTCCTGCCTCACTTTTCTCTTCAGAGCCATCTTTGTCCAGTGGTAAGATATATATCAAGACAAATGTAAATGGCTCTGTATGAAATGGTTCAGATACCTTGTTCTTTTTAAGTTAAGATCTTCAACAGGCCTCAAGTTGACTGAGACTTCATTCATTTAGTGATTAAGGCTAGGTTACAATTGAGGCAAATAATTTCCTCTTTTTCCTAGTTCAAAAAAACTAAGTTAATTAATTTATTAATCTGGGTGAGGAAGAACCTTTAGGGTATCTTATCAAAGCAAAAATGACTGCTCTTTACATTCAATCTGAGTTAATAATAACCCAAATAATGACCAAAAAGGACTTGGTCTAGGAACTATTTGTGGCCAATTAAAATCAGATTGACTTTGTTTTATGGCCTGGTCCTTAAGAAAGAAATCTAGGCAGTAAACCGCAAGATATTTTGGGAGAGTTCGGAGATGCAAAAGAGAAAAAAAAAATGTGTTTAACACCATATTAAGATGAGGGCATGATATCTTATGTAGATAGAGACAGAGAAGAAAGGAAGGAAGGAAGTTAAAAAAAAAGGAAGAAAGGAAAGAAGGGAGGAGAGAAGGAAAGGGGGAGAAAAGAAGAAAAGAATGAGGGAAGAAGGGAAGGAAGGAGGAAGTTAAAGAAGGAGGGAAAAGAGGGAAGTAAGGAGGGAAACAAAAGAAGGAAGGAGGGAAGGAAGTAGAGAAGGAAGGAAGGAGGAAGGGAAAGAGGGAAGAAAGGAAGGAAGAAGGAGGGGTAGAGTAAGAAAAGGAAGGAAGGCAGTCAGGCAATAGTTTTCCAACTGCCAATTCTACAAATATAAAAGTAAAAAAGATCTTGTCTCAAGATTTTATTCTAATACAGGGAAACAACCTCTATAGGGGAGTGGTGGCCAAAGGTTTCCTCATCCTCATTGTCCCTCTATTCATGTGCTTCATAATCATATGGGTAGGGCTTACCTGATTGTGGTGGCACTAGCCAGTGGCTAATGTTCTCTAATTGTTTAATTCAGTAGTTTTCTAGAAAAGCCAGTTTTATATGTGGCATTTTCCTTCCCAAGCCACCCCCCCCCAACACTTTGAAACTGCTTCAACTTCTGCACCTCTAGAATAATCGCTGTGTCTCATGTTTTTGTCCAAGCTTTGTCATGTGTTTCATTTATCATTAGGAACCATACTAGACACTCCTGGGCCAATTATTTAAACATTGCTATCATTTTCTATTATTTTTTAAATTAATTTTATAATTATAATTTTTTGACATTACATATGAATGGGTAATTTTTTTTTATACAACATTATCCCTTGTACTCACTTCTTTTCTGAATTTCCCTTCCCTCCCTCTCCCCTCTCTCCAAGATGACAGGCAATCCCATACATGTTACATGTGTTACAATATATCCTAGATACTATACATATATATATATATATATATATATATATATATATATATATATATATATATATATATATATATATATATATATATATATATATATATATATATATATATATATATATATATATATATATCTGTGTGTGTGTGTCTGTGTGTGTCTGTGTGTCTGTGTGTGTGTTTGTAAAACCAAGTTTCTTACTACATGGTAAGAATTGGAGTCAGAAGGTAAAAGTAACCTGGGTAGAAAGACAATAGTGCAAACAGTTTACACTCAATTCCCAGTGTTCCTTCTCTGAGTGTAGCTGATTCTGTCTATCATTGATCAACTGGAACTGAATTAGATCTTCTCTATGTTGAAGATATCCACTTCCATCAGAATAAATCCTCATACAGTATCATTGTTGAAGTGTATAATGATTTCCTGGTTCTGCTTATTTCACTCAGCATCAGTCCATGTAAGTCTCTCCAAGCCTCTCTGTATTCATCCTACTGGTCATTTCTTACAGAGCAATAATATTGCATAATATTCATATACCATAATTTGTCCAACAATTCTCTAATTGATGGACATCAATTCATTTTCCAGTTTCTAGCCACTACAAAAAGGGGTGCCATAAACATTTTGGCATATACAAGTCCCTTTTCCTTCTTTAGTATTTCCTTGAGATATAAGCCCAGTAGTAGCGCTGCTGGATCAAAGGGTATGCACAGTTTGATAACTTTTGGGGCACAGTTCCAAATTGCTCTCCAGATTGGTTGGATTCTTTCACAACTCCACCAACAATGCATCAATGTCCCAGTTTTCCCACATCCCCTCCAACATTCATCATTATTTGTTCCTGTCATCTTAATCAATCTGACAGATGTGTAGTGGCATCTCAGAATTGTCTTAATTTGCATTTCTCTGATCAATAGTGATTTGGAACACTCTTTCATATGAGTGGAAATAGTTTCAATTTCATCATCTGAAAATTGTCTGTTCATATCCTTAGACCATTTACCAATTGGAGAATGGCTTGATTTCTTATAAATTAGAGTCATGGACCCATTTTGATCTTGTCTTGGAATATGGTGTTAAGTGTGGGTCCATATCTAATTTCTGCCATACTAATTTCCAGTTTTGCCAAGAGTTTTTGTCAAATAATAAATACTTATCCCAAAAGTTGGGATCTTTGGGTTTGTCATATACTAGACTGCTATAGTTGTACACTATTTTGTCCTGTGAACCTAACCTATTCCACTGATCAACTAGTCTATTTCTTAGCCAATACCAAATGGTTTTGCTGACTGCTGCTTTATAATATAGTTCTAGATCAGGTACAGCTAGGCCACCTTCATTTGATTTTTTTTTTCATTAATTCCCTTGAAATTCTCCACCTTTTGTTCTTCCATATGAATTTTGTTGTTATTTTTTCTAGTTCATTAAAGTAGTTTCTTGGGCATCTGATTGGTATAGCACTAAATAAATAGATTAGTTTAGGGAGTATTGTCATCTTGATTATATTAACTCGACCTATCCAAGAGCACTTAATGTCTTTCCAGTTATTTAAATCTGACTTTATTTTTGTGGCAAGTGTTTTGTAATTTTGCTCATATGATTCCTGACTTTTCTTTGTAGATAGATTCCAAATATTTTATACTCTCGACAGTTGTTTTGAATGGAATTTCATTTCTATCTTTTGCTGTTGGATTTTGTTGGTGATGTATAAAAATGCTGATGATTAATGTGGCTTTATTTTGTATCCAGCAACTTTGCTAAAATTGTGAATTATTTCTAAAAAAATTTTATTAGAATCTCTGGGATTCTCTAAGTATACCATCATATCATCTGCAAAGAGTGATAGTTTGATTTCCTCATTATCTACTCTTATTCCTTTAATCTTTTCCTTGACTCTTATTGCTGAGGCTAGTATTTCTAATACAATATTGAATAGTAATGGTGATAGTAGGCAACCTTGTTTCACTCCTGATATAATTGGAAAAGGTTCCAGTTTATCCCCATTACATATGATGCTTACTGATGGTTTTAAATATATGCTCCTGAATATTTTCAGGAATAGTCCATTTATACCTATACTCTCAAGTGTTTTTAGTAGGAATGGATTGTATATAACAAATGCTTTTTCTGCATCTATTGAGATGATCATATGGTTTTTGGTAATTTGATTTTAATATGGTCAATTATACTAATAGTTTTCCTAATATTAAACCAGCCTTGCATTCCTGGTATAAATCCTACTTGATCATAGTGTATTATCCTGGGGATGATTTTCTGTAGTCTTTTTCCTAATATCTTATTTAAGATTTTAGCATCAATATTCATTAAGGAGATTGGTCTTTAGTTTTCTTTCTCATTTTTCAACCTACCTGGTTTAGGTATCTGTACCATGTCTGTATCATAAAAGGAGATTGGTAGGACTCCTTCATTCCCTATTCTTTCAAATAGTTTACATAACATTGGGGCTAATTGTTCTTTAAATGTTTGGTAGAATTCACATGTAAATACATCTGGTCCTGGAGATTTTTTCTTAAGGAGTTTATTAATAGCTTGTTCTTTTTCTTTTTCTGAAATGGGACTATTGAAGTAATTTACTTCCTGCTCTGTTAATCTGGGAAGTCTATATTTTTGGAGGTATTCATCCATTTAACTTAAGTTATCAGATTTATTGGCATAAAGTTGGGCAAAGTAACTCATTATTTCTCTAATTTCCTCTTCATTGGTGGAAAGATCCCCCTTTTCATTTTTAAGACTAACAATTTGATTTTCCTCTTTCCTTTTCTGATCAGATTTACCAAAGGTTTATTATCTATTTTTTCCATAAAACCAACTCTTATTTTTATTTATTAATTCAATATTTTTAACTTTCAATATTATCCATTTCTTCTTTTAATTTTAGAATTTCAAGCTTAATATTTGGTTGGGAGTTTTAATTTGGTCTTTTTCTAGATTTTTAAGTTGCAGGTCCAATTCATTTTCTTGTCTTTATCTATTTTATCCAAGTAAGCCTCTAAAGATATAAAAATTCCCCTTATTGCCACTTTAGCTGCATCCCATCAATTTTGGTATGATGTCTCATCATTGTCATTATCTTGGGTGAAATTATTAATTGTTTCTACAATTTCCTGTTTCATCCAATCATTCTTTAGGATGAGATTATATAGTTTCCAATTACTTTTTGGCCTATTTTTGCCTAACTTGTTGAATGTAGTTTTTATTGTATCATGATCTGAGAAGAAACCATTTATTATTTCTGCCTTCCTACATTTAATTTTGAAACCTTTACGTCCTAATGTATGGTCAATTTTTGTAAAGGTTGCATGAACTGCTGAGAAGAAAGTATACTCCTTTCTATCACCATTCAGTTTTCTCCAAAGATCTATCATACCTAATTTTTCTAATATTCTATTTATCTCTTTAATTTCTTTCTTATTTGTTTTGCGGTTTGATTTATCTAATTCTGAGAGTGCAAGGTTGAGATCTCCCACTATTATAGTTTTGTTGTCTATTTCTTCTTGTGATTCTCTTAACTTCTCGTGTAGGAAGTTAGATGCCATACCACTTGGTGCATATATGTTTAGTATTGATACAGCTTCATTGTGTATGCTAACCTTTAGCAAGATATAGTTTCCTTCCTTATCTCTTTTAATTAGATCAATTTTTACTTTTGCTTGATCTGAGATAAGGATGGCTATCCCTGCTTTTTTTGACTTCACTTGAAGCATAATAGATTCTGCTCCAGCCTTTTACCTTTACTCTGTAACTATCTCCCTGCTTTAAATGTGTTTCCTGTAAGCAACATATTGTAGGGTTTTGACCTTTGATCCAATCTGTTATCTGCCTCTGCTTAATGGGAGAGTTCATCCCATTCACATTTACAGTTAAAATTACTAATTCTATATTTCCTGCCATCATATCCCCAGATTATGTTTTTTTCCCTTTTCTCCCCTGAACCCCTTCCCAGCATTAAACTTATGGACCCCACTTGTGTCACACAGCTTTCCCTTTTTAGTATCCCTTCCCCCTCCTTTTAAATCCCTTCCCCTTTCTTGTACCCCCTTATTACTCCTTTACTTTTCCCTTTTCCTCTCCCCCCCTTTTAATGAGGTGAGAGAGAATTCTCTGAAAAACAAATATGTCAATTATTTACTCTTCAAGCCAGAGTAAGATTCACACAATGTTCCTCCCCCTCTCTAAATTCCCTCAGATATGATAAATTTTCTTTGCCCCTTCCTGGGATGTAGTTGCTCTCTTTTTATCTCTCCTTTTCCCATTTCTCACAGTATCCCCTTTCCATTTCTACTTCCCTCCAAATCTTTTGTTTAGATGTTTTTTTTTTCTTTTCTTTTTTTTTTTTTTTCTTAGAAACACATGGAATTCATCTGTTTCACTAAATGTCATCTTCTTCCATGGAAAAAAAATGCTAAACTTAGCTGGGTAGTTATTCTTGGATGTATTCCAAGTTATTTTGCCTTTTGGAATATTAGATTCCAGGCTCTTCCATCCTTTAATGTGGATGCAGCCAGATCTTGAGTGACCCTTATTGTGGCACCTCGATATTTGAATTGTTTTTTCTTGGCTGCTTGCAAAATTTTTTTCCTTAGTCTGATAGTTCTGCAGCTTGGCCACAATATTCCATGGAGTTTTTTTTTTTTTTTAAGGTCTTTTTCAGAAAGTGTTTGATGAATTCTTTCAATGCCTATTTTACCTTCTGGTTCTATTATTTCTGAGCAGTTCTCTTTGATGATTTCCTATAAAATAGAATCTAGGCTCATTTTTAATCAATTTTTGGGAAGTGCAATGATCCTCAGATTATCTCTCCTAGATCTATTTTCCAGATCTGTCGATTTTCTCAGTAAATATTTGACATTATTCTCCATCTTTTCATTTTTTTTGTTTTGTTTGATTAATTCTTGGTGTCTCAATGAATCATTCATTTCTATTTGTTCAGTCCTGATTTTTAATGAGTTATTTTCTTCATTCATTTTTTAAATTTATTTTTGTATATGTCCAATTGAGTTTTTATTTTTTAATTTAATTTTTATTTTATTTTATAATTATAACTTTTTTTTTTTTAACAGTACATATGCATGGGTAATTTTTTATAACATTATCCCTTGCACTTACTTCTGTTCAGATTTTTTCCCTTCCTCCTTCCACCCCCTCCCCCAGATGGCAGGCAGTCTTATACATGTTAAATATATTATAATATATTCTAGATACAATATATGTGTGTAGAACCAAATTTCTTGTTGCACAGGAAGAATTGGATTCAGAAAGTAAAAATAACAGTTTACACTCATTTCCCAGTGTTCCTTTTCTGGATGTAGCTGATTCTGTCCATCATTAATCACCCAATTGAGTTTTTAAATGAGTTATTTTGCTCTATGGATTTTTTTTTTCCCATTTCACTAATTTTTTTTTTTTTTGTGAGTTATTTTCTTTTTCCAATTCACAAATCCTACTTTATTGGAAATTCTTTATCTTTTCCAATTCAAATTTCAGGACGTTGTTACTCTCTAACATAGCTTCTCTTTCCTTTGCTCATTTATCTTCTAACTCTCTTTTTATGTCTTTAATAGTCTCTTTTAGGAAAGAGTTATGTGATGGGGGCCAGATAACATTCCCCTTCAGGGTCTTATCTGGAAACTGTCTGCTGTTAGCCTCCTCAAGGTTGGAAACCCGCTCTTTTTCTGTATAGAAGCTCTTAATCGTTCTCTTCAATTTTTTACTCATTTTTCAAAATCTATGTGGTCTGCCTTCAGGATAAGGAAATTACCAGCTTCCTCTGCAGAACAGAGATAATTTGGACGGCAGCTGTCTTGTGTATGTGTTGCAAAAGTTCAGTTGCTATGGGAGAGAGTCCCCACCCCCCCACTGGAAGTGATTTAGAGCTGGTTAGCAAGGCTGGGCTGCAGGAGTACCCAGTGAAGAACCCCTGCTGTGTGGCCTAGCAACTTCCCTGAGGCTAGAGGCTAAACAATGCAAGTGTCACAACCCCAGGCCAAAGCCTCCTGTGGGGCTGTGGATATTAGCAGCTGACCAGCAAATAGGCCTGGCACACAGACTGGAAGTGTCTGCCCTGGGAAGCACAGTTGCTGCTGTGGAAGTTCCACTGGCCGAGCCCCCCACTGTGAGATTAGAGGCTGCCCAGGGCTGTGTCCCCCCCCACTGCCTTGCAGGTTCTTAACTGCCCCAAGGAAAAGCCCTCAACAGCAGAAGGCCATTGCACAGCCATGCCACAATCTGTGCTGAGCCACTTCTGGTTTGGTGTAGCTATAGGCAGTTTCTGGCAGTATTTTGGTTTTTTTTAAAGTGGCTTGATTTCTCTGCTGATCTGCTGTTTTTCAAACAGAGTAGAGCTATCAGACTATGTCAGAGTCCTCTGTCTCGGTAGCTTTTCTAACCCCAGAGGCCTCCCCAGCCCGATCAGCACAATATGCTAGCCTTTAGTCTATCACTGTCTGCTGCTGGTCTTTTTCTCCACCCATCAGTACTGACCTTTTCTGATGAAATTCCAGATTCTCTTTGGCTGGTAAGTTGTGTTTCTACTCTTCATGATTTTTACCAGTCCAGCATTATTTTTGAGGCTGAATTAAATAGTTGGTATTGAGGGTAAGAAAAAGCTTAGAAATTTTCGTGTATCTTCTCCACCTTCTTGGCTCCACCCCTTTCTATTAATTCTTCAAAACTTGATGGATTCTGATTAAACACCTAACTACATAGATATAGGTCAATGAATTAATTGTGTTTAAAATCAGCACTTATTTACTGCAACCTTACTTTATTTTTTATCTTTGTACTGTATATTAATTTCTGAAGTTTGGATTCACAGGAAACTCAGTCACATAGCTTCTCACTTTTTCAATTATATGTAGATACAAGAAGAATATTTTTGACTTGGTATTTCATTAACTTCAAATAATTTTCTTCAGTTTTTGTCAAAAAATATCATTCAGTCAAACTTCCCAAAAGTAGAAAACTCTTTCCATTGAAGTTCTCTATTAATTATTGCTTTTCTACTGTTAGAAGACTTCTAACTTGATTTTATTAGAAGCACTGACACCTGTGTAATATACATTTCCCATAGTACCCTCTCCTTAGAAAACCCCTAAAATTGGACCATCAGTGTTCTTCTATTTTGTACATGGTAGAATTTTTAGAATAAACTTCTTCTGTTTCACAATCAGAAGATGTTTTACTGTACTATCCTACATTACCTATGAATTTCCATTGCTCTATATTTCATTTACTAAATGAATTATTCAATTGATGGTATACAAACATCAGTCTCAGGGGAAATATTTTATCTTGGACATCTGAATATAAAAGTCTGACCACTACTGTATTTGTTATCTACTATAGCTAACTAAGGTTTTTTTCTTAATCTTTTGAAAAGATGAGAATTTTTTTATTAAACTTTTTTTTATTTACAAATGCATGGGACCTATGCATGGGTCAGTAATTATTCAACATTGACCAATGCAAAGTCTTCTGTTCCAAATTATCCCCTCCTTCTCCCTACCTCCTCCCCTAGATGGCAGGTAGTCTATTACATGTTAAATGTGTTAAAATATGTTAAATGGAATATATGCACCACTAACCTCTATTTTATAATATAATTTTAAATCTGGTACAGATAGACCACTTTCATTAGCATTTTTTTTTCATTAATTCCGCTGAACTTTTTAACCTCTTATTCTTCCAGATAAATTTTGTTATTATTTTTTTATCAGTAAAATAGTTTCTTGGGAGTTTGATTGGTATAGGACTAAATCAATAGATTAGTTTAGTTAGTATTGTCATCTTTATTATATTCCTGCGACCTATTCAAGAGCACTTGATATTTTTCCACATGTATAGATTTGACTTTATTTGTGTGGAAAGTGTTTTGTAGTTTTGCTCATATAGTTCCTGACTTTCCCTTGGCAAATAGATTCCCAAATATTTTATGCTATCAACTGTTATTTTAAATTGAATTTCTCTTTGTATCTCTTGGTATGGGATTTAATTAGCAGTGTATAAAAATACTGATGATTTATGGGGTTTTTTTGTATCCTGCAACTTTGCTAAAGTTGTAGATTGCTTCTAATAGCTTTTTAGTTGTTTCTCTAGGGTTCTCTAAGTATACTATCATATCATCTGCAAAGAGTGATAATTTGGTTTACTCGTTACCTATTCTAATTCCTTTAATCTATTTTTCTTCTCTTATTGCCAAAGTTAGTATTTTTGATACAATACTGAATAGTAATGGTGATAGTGGTCAACCTTGTTTTGCCCCTTATCTTGTTTTGAATAGTTCCACTTTATCCCCATTACATATCATGCTTGCTGATAATTTTCAATAGATGCTACTAACTATCTTAAGGAAAAGTCCATTTAATCCTATACTCTCTACTGTTTTTAATAGGAATGGATGTTGGATTTTATCAAATGTTTTTTCTGCATCTATTGACATAATCATATTGTTTTTTGATAATTTTGTTATTGATAAAGTCAATTATGCTAATAGTTTTCCTAATATTAAACTAGCTCTCCATTGCTGGTATAAATCCTATTTGATCATGGTGTATTATCCTGGGGATTATTTTTTAATCTCTTTGCTATATTTTATTTAAGATTTTTGCATCAATATTCATTAGGGAGATTGGTCTATAATTTTCTTTCTCTGTTTTTGACCTACCTGATTTAGGTATCAGTACCACTTCTGTCATAAAAGGAATTTGGTAGGAGTCCTTCATTCCTTATTTTTTCACATAGTTTATATAGTAGTAGAATTAATTGTTCTTTGAATGTGTGGTAGAATTCACATGAAAATCCATCCAGTCCTCGAGATTTTTTCTTAGGGAGTAGATTAAAGGCTGTTCTATTTTTTTTTCTAAAATGGGACTATTTAAATTATTTTCCCTCTTCTTTTAAGTTGGGCAATCTATATTTTTGTACATAATCCTCCATTTCATTTAGATTATCAAATTTATTGGCATATAACTGGGCAAAATAACACTTAAATATTGCTCTAATTTCCTCTTCATTGATGTTCTCCCTTTTCATTTGTGAGAGTAACAATTTGATTTTCTCTCTTCCTTTTTCTAATAAAATTAACTAAAGTTTTTTTTTCTATTTTGTTGGGTTTTTTTCCCTAAAAATAACTCTTAATTTTTTTTATTAATTCAGTAGCTTTCTTATTTTCAATTCTATTAATCTCTTTTCTTTTCAGAATTTCAAATTTGCTATTTAATTGAGGGCTTTTAATTTGTTGGGTTGTTTCTAGTTTTTTTTTTTTATTGTAAGTCTAATTCATTGATCTCTTTCTCTATTTTATGCAAGTAAGCATCTAGAGTTATAAACTTTCTCCTTATATCCACTTTGGCTATATCCCACAAATGTTGGTATGTTGTCTCATTATTGTCATTCTTTTGGATCAGGTTGGTGCTTGTGTCTATGATATGATTTCTCATCCATTCATTCTTTAGGATTAGATTATTTTATTTCCAATTAACTTTTGGTCTATTTTTTCCTGCCTTTATATTGCATGTAATTTTTATTGCATCATTATCTGAAAACAATACATTTCCTCTTTCTGCTTTTCTGCATTTGATTTTGAGGTTTTTATATCCTAATATATGGTCAATTTTTGTATAAGTTCCATATACTGATGAGGGAAAAAAAAAACAAAAACAAAAACAACTAATCTCCTTTCTTTCTCCATTCAATTTTCTCCAAAGATCCATAATAGCTAAGTTTTCTGGCATTTTATTTACCTCCTTAATGTCTTTCTTATTTATTTTGTGGTTCTATTTATCTAGGTCTGAGAAAACAAGGTTGAGATCCCTCATTAGTATAGTTTTTTTTGTGTATTTCTTCTTGCAACTCTCCTAACACCTCCTCTAGGAATTGTCATGCTATATCACTCGGTTCAGATATGTTTAGCATTGATATTGTTTCATCATCTATGTTACTCTTTAATAAAATATAATTTCTTTCCTTATCTCTTTTAATTAGATCATTGTTTGCTTTTCCTTTATTTGAGATCAGGA